>NC_056728.1:1526750124-1526902624 GCF_019279795.1 Protopterus annectens | reverse complement strand
CCTTTGATATCCACAGTGGCACACTAGTCTTGTAATCTCTGTACATGGTACGTGTCATCACAAAAGGTGTGTCAGCTAGGGAAATGTAAGTCATTGTGCCCTTCTACACCTCACAATGTCCTATGCAGTTTGTACCTCCCATGAGAACTACAGCAAGTGGAAAGGCCACAGACATACCTAACAAAGACTGATAATGCCCTCTAACACATTCCCTATGCAGACTGACTCACAAAACCACAGCTAGAGTGCCTTGCATACTTCCTACACAAAGGTTACCACTGCTGGACATACAGAGTTATGGCACACCCATACCAGTCGGCCAACCACCATGGCAATACCTCACAATCCGTCCAGCCTACATGACCTAGGGCCCTAATTCTTGTCACTGCACTAAACGGCACATGCTGGAGGTTCAGGTTTCTATACACAAATATGCCATACCCTGGACTAAACCACCCAGCATTAACAAACAAGGCTCCTTATTAGTAGATGTCATACATACCCCTGATGAATGTTATGGAGATAGGTAATATGCCCTGTGAGTCACCTCTGTGTAACCATTTCACAGGAGCAAGTAAAATCACATTACATGTGTCCCAAAGGGCAGGGTAGCATATGGCTAGGCTGTCCTAGGCCAAGGGCCAATAGCATAGTCCCTACCTATGACAAAATACACACACACATGTACTCAGTGCAATACCAGCTATGTGAGGTTGAATGAGTCTGACACTGACTGTGTGCAAGGTCTGTAAATGTGTGATAGCTTAGCGTGAGTTTGTGTCTGTCATGGTAGTTTGTGTCATAGGTGTGAGGCCAGAGAAAGATGTGTCAGTTATCGGGATGCAAACCTAGTAGATTGGCATATGTTGTGCTGTAGTTCCCTGTGTACGACTGCGGTGTCCCATCATAGGCAGAAGCAATACATGTATGCTCAGTAAGTGGTACTGCTGTTGAATCCAGCTCACATATGAACTGTTGTACGACCTGAAGTTGTAGGCCAAAACACTACACTACAGTATGGTGTATGTTCATATTCTCTGGTAACACTGTCTGGTGTGTTTCCTGTAGTCTGCACAGATTACATACCTTATGCATAGGTATCTGTAAGTAGGGGCACACAGTACTATAAACTGTAAATGTGCATTGCATTAATTGCATGGGATGACAATATTCTTCATCCATTAGCTTGATACATACCCCCAGTGTGAGGTTGTGCATTGTATCCCAAACAGTGTGTCGAGTGCTGGTGTATACTAGTTTGTTGTATGGAGTGTGGCAGGCACTGTCAGACAGTTGTGGGCTGAGCACTGATATGTGGTATCGAACATGTGTATCCCCTGATAGACAGACAGATGCTATATATGGCAGTTAAGTGATATCAGTACATTAGAATATTAAGTGTGCCACATGACTTGCTCACATATTTTTCTTTTTCTTCCAGGGTGATGGTGCATCAGGCTAACCCACCTTATACAGCAGCAGAGGATCAGGAGATCCACCAGAGCCTGCTGCAGAATTTCTCTGTGCTGTTTTCCAGGAACAGCCAGAACCAGCATGAGAGGGCTGCACTGTGGCAAGATCTTATCCGTCGGGTAAATGACATAGGCATGCATAACCGGACATATGAGCAGGTACACCATCACTGCAGTGATTTAATTAGACATGTCCGGCAGCATGCGTCTGATATCCACAGACAACAGCTTGCCACAGGTGGTGGGGTACCTATCTACCCCCCCCACCAGTGTAGAAGAACACCTCCTAAGTGTTGTGGCTCCAGGCCAACAACAACAACATCCACAAACATGTGTCATCATGGAGGCTGGAGCCACCCAGCATGTTGAAATGGAGTGTGTAGGTAACATGCCATATCTGTAGTTCACTGTTCTCTGTACTGGTAGTTTATGCATGTGTGAGATATGGACTGTGTGTGTAGCTGTTAACCTGCCTATTCTTCTGCAAGATTGATATTCTGAGCATAATCTGTACACCTGTGAAAGCCACCTGTTGTACTACTGTACTTTATCATACTCACAGTATCAATGGCACAGTTGTGGCCACTGGCAATCACTGTCATATTTTTGCAGGTCCCTCTGGAGTGACAGCAAGGCAGCCAATCCATGCTGGTGAGTGTGTAATAACAATACTATTGCTAATGACATGTGCATGTCATATGGAGGTGTAGTGTGTGCACATGTAACACCTACGCATAATGCATGCTGTGCATGTTTGCTGTGAGACTATGCATATCCCATTATGCGCATTAGCTGCCTCACTCACATGCAATGCACAGACCATGACACACATGTGTGGCAACACAGTACTGGACATTATATAGGCATACCTGATACACATGTACACAACACACACATGTTTGGCATAGACGCTACACCTTAGCCTGCTACACATGTCCAGTTATGACACCTGCTATATGGCCACCCTTCAGTGTCCCACTTATCCTCTACGCAGCACACATAATATACCTGAGGGGTAGAGGCCAACCATGTCTTTGTGCAACAGTCTTGAACAAATAATACATTCATGTTAGGCAATGCTCAATATTGGCCACCTTACACACCCATGTAACAAGTGGCTGTGTAATTGTGGATGTAGTCATGTTACTGCACTTCAGGTACAGCATGCTAGCTGCCTGTCTGGCACACATTATTATTGTTGACTGACCACAAGAAGCATGTTGACCATGGCTCACATTACTACACCACATCCAGTTCCACTGACCACAAAAGTACACATAGCAGTTATTGTGTAGCACTGTCATGTGTTGTGTGTGTGTGTGTGTGTGCAAATATATGCACCCACAGCTTGTAACACTTGCACAACATTGTTATGTCCTTGTACACATTGTGTCCCAGGGTGGAGACAATCACTGAACAACTACACTCAACCAAGAAGTACATGTATACTGTTATTAACAAGGGCTGTCTACACTTGCACTGCATGTTCCTGTGCAACACATAATCTGCTTCCTGACACGTGTGCAGTGATGTTTTTCCTTGTGATACTGTCACCCACCCTCAAACAGTATTGTGAATGTGGAGAGAGTAGTCAGCGTCCCTGTTAGATGGTTTCTTCACCAAGAACTTCGGAACAGCCAAACGTAAAAAGTGAGATACCAACCACGATAGATGTTATCAAAATTCACAACATATAGCACAATAAGATTTTATTTGAGAGAACAAAAATGATGGCTGCTGCTGGTAAGTTCATATTATATAATCATGGTTTAAAACACAAATATATATTAATTTCTACTATATATGTATATAAATGCCTAGTGCTTATAAAAAATATATATACATATAAAAAATATATAAAAAATGCATGATCTAACAAAATGAAATGATACTGTGATTTCAGTCTATATCTATCTGATTAACAAACTAAATCACTATGATGTATTTGATGAACATACCAAAAAAATATTATATTGAATTGATGGATGTATATTATATATTGCTTATATATGAAATGCAATAATTAATACTGATCCTTTTATTATCATATTTATTTATTATGCATTATATATAAAAAGAACCATATTTTCAAAGATGTAATCAAATAGAAAAAAGGAAAAATATGTATGTAGTGTAATTTAATTTTTTTAATTAAATATATATTTATATAAAATATATATATATATATAAAAATATCTATCTGTATCAAACATGATGTAGAATTATTTATAAACATATATTGAAATGCTTTTGGAATCATTTCATGAATTGCTGCTGCATGTGATATATGTAATGGTTTTATAGCATTAGTATTGTGAATGTGTTGGATTGCAGGTGTGTCTGTGTTTGTATCTGCTGTACTGAGGAGTGTGCCTGTATGCCTGTGTGTCTGTGTGCTTGAGTGCATGTGTGCATGTGCACCTGTGTGTATGTGCGCCTGTGCACCTGTGTGCCTGTGCGCATGTGCGCATGGGTGTATGTGTGCCTGTGTGCCTGTGCACCTGTGTGCCTGTGTGCCTGTGTGCCTGTGTGCATGTGCGCCTGTGAGTCTGTGTGTCTGTGCACCTGTGTGCCTGTGTGCCTGTGTGCATGTGTGCATGTGTGCATGTGTGCATGTGTGCATGTGTGCATGTGTGCATGTGCGCCTGTGTGCATGTGTGCATGTGTGCTAACATTGTGTACACATTTGTAAACTGTGTTTCCTATCTTCCTCTCACAGGTACTGATGTTGCTCTGGTGGACTGCAGCAGGGAACCTGAAGCCACTGCTGGGGATAGTGATAATGATGATACATGTGTAATGGCACAGGGAGGTGTGACAGGGTCTGTCATTGGTCAGCCAATCGACACTACATAGCAGTCAATCCCATCAATGCGCACAGTCATCCTGCCGATACATCTATTGTTACCAATGTCCTTAGCTGAGGGACAGCATACAGTGGGCATTGACCAGGGTAGTGTGGTATCATTGGCACATGCATCACCTCACAGCAGCCATGGCCAGATTCCTGACATGGTACCACACAGGCAGATGTCCAGGGGTTCTTGTGGGAGCATCCTTGGCCATACTGCACCTGTCAGACGTGCCCACAGAGGTCTTTTAACCTCAGCTATGTTCCGTACTGTAATGCAGGCACAGGGACATATGGAACTGTACACCAGGCAGGGTCTGAGGGAGCTTAGAGCACATCACACCGCTATGAATGACACTATGCATGATGTTGCAGCTGCCATCCGTAATATCAGCAAGGTCATTGATAGACGTAGGGGGGACACATTAGATCTCTTCCACAACTACATGTCCAGGAGCCAGGACAGCGCAGGACGGTTGAGGCATTGACGTGGACATATGCCAGCAACATCATCAGCCGGCAGTCGTCGGGGATGACAACAAACCCGCAGCTGCTCCCATAGTGCCAGTACCAGCCACAGCAATGCTAGGTCTGTGCTGTCATTACACTGTCCTAGAAGACCACGTGCACGTGGCTCTGGACAGTCCCAGCAGGGACATGTGTCCAGTCAACAACCCACTGCTTCTGATGACAGTACCCAGTCTGGCTTAGTACCTGATACTGTCCGTAGCACCCCTGCCAGGCACAGGTACAGAGTCCGTGGCCAGAGACAGTGATCTGTATGACCTGGCAGGTACAGTCTGTGGCTGTCCACAAACACTCATATATGACAGCCACATGGTGGAACTGTGTGCAAGCATACACACACACATAATGCTAACACCTAGGGCTAACACATACACACACACACACATCGTATCAACTTTGCCCCATGTTGTACTGTTGTCCCTCACTAACACACACACACACACACACACACATACATGTCGATTGGATGTGTCAATGGCAGACTCTGGTAAACCAAGTACACACCCTGTGCATATGATGAAACTGTGCCACCAACTGCCATCTGTAACATTGATGCAGGAACAGGATAGCATGGTGCTGATGCACAGGGTGACTACATAGCACTGTAGTAATAATATCATGTTGTTAACAGTACAGTGTAATGATATCGTTGTGGGTATATTCGAGCATGCATGATGCATTAACTATGATTGTCATTGTAGTTTTGTATACACCAGTGTTAATTCCCAAAGTGTACTGTCTGCACATGTGCCACATGGCTGTTGTGTGTACCTGTGCCTGCATGTGTTGGGGTGTGGACAGTACATGTGTGATGCTTGCAGCACAGAGTTGCAGGTGTACATTTGTGAACATGGTTAGCATGGAACATGACATGGTTTGACAGTATGCTGTGGGTGATACGGTTTCCATATGTCAATGGTCTGCATTCTGGTACTATACACAGCTGACATAGCGTGACATTCCATGGTCATTACATGGTGTCTCCTCAACTGATACACAGATGTAGGAACCTGGTGTCAGTGATACCCCTGCAGTACTACACTATACCAGTAGCCATTCTTACTGAGCCCCACACATCCCTGGGAGCAATACTCTTTGGCATATAGCAGTCTCACGTACATGTCAACACACTACGGATATGTCCATCCATGACTGCAAATGCATACACTGGCCTACAATGCATTCTACACATGACACACCTAACCAACACAAGGGTATCATACAGACAGATACCTGTTGTCTAAGCCATGCTGTATTGCTGTAATGCAACTGTAATATTGTCATCGGCATGTAGTTAACATAGTATTCGAACAGTACCATGAAGGTGGTAGCACCCATCATGTAGAATAGGTAATGGTGTGTACATGTGGACAAGTGTTATCTTGTCTTTCCTGTGATATTCACATTTCCAAAGGTATTCTGCAGTCCCTCGGTGTATCACCTAAGCAAGACGGTGTCTGTATGCATATCGGCAACAGTTGCCATACACTTACACTGGATGTCCATCACTCACAGACTTTGCTGTGTTTTAACATGTCTGACATATACTCCAGACATGAACCCTCACCCACATTAATCTATCAAAGCTTTCATGGGTGTGTGTCACATAGTTGGCCTAGGACACAGGTCACTATGTTATGATACTTGAGAGAGACGCATTAGCACAGTACACTATTCGCATTACTGGATGATTTATCTTCTCCTGCTGTATTTATAGGGTGCTGACATCATCAGTCTTTCCAAAGAGGAATGTACATCTTTTAGTGTGTTATCCCAGTCTTAAAAAAGGCCATTCCTTTCATAGAGAATTACATAGACACACACACACACACACACACACACACACACACACACACACACACACCCCCTACCACCCCACACACACAGCCTTTGCAGGATTCAAACCCCTTCCTATGTTATGATACTGGAGAAAGATGCATTAGCACAGCGCGCTATGCGCATCGCTGGATGATTTGCCTTCTCCTGCTGTATTTATAGGGTGCTGACATCATCAGTCTTTCCAAAGAGGAATGTACATCTTTTAGTGTGTTATCCTAGTCTTCAAAATGGCCATTCCTTTCACAGAGAATTGCATACATACACACCCCCTGCCACCCCACACACAAACACACAACGTTTGCAGGATTCAAACCCCTACCTAAGAATGTTATGATACATGAGTGAGACGAATTAGCGCAGCACACTATTCGCATTACTGGATGATTTCCCTTCTCCTGCTGTATTTATAGGGTGCTGACATCATCAGTCTTTCCAAAGAGGAATGTACATCTTTTACTGTCCCTCAGTATGGGGGATAACTATATCTGTGCATTAACAGATGCCTAGTTCAGGGTCACATATGCACACTGGCACTGCCAGGTTATGTTCTATACCATGCTTCATGACCACAGGACTTGTAACACACAACACAAGTAGGGGGTGTATCCATATACATCACAGATACACACACCTCTGGGTTGGTACCACTGCACTAAGCATGACAGGCCATACATATACAACTACCATTGTGCAAACCTGCCTTTTGGTTTGGTGTGTAGTTCAGACCCCCCCCCCCATACCCAGGAACCACACCTGGCTTTCCTGGGGACAGTGTAGGATATGAAGGTCTTCACACACACCATTATAGTGGTTGACATCAGATACACAAATATTGACTGGGGATACTACTCAGGCCCTCAACAACATCACCCTACAGCCACTACAATTTCTGGATCCATGTGCTATGGCACATCCAGTCACCACACCCACAAGGGGGAATACATATTGGACCTGATCATCACCAACATGGGGACTCTATGTTCCACACCAGAGGTAGAACCCTCATTGTTGTGATCAAACCATAAACAACTTTCCCTGGACATCCATATCCCATCCCCACCCCCAGCCAAGGAAATCACTGTAAAGAATTTCTCAAAAGCAGACTTTGCACTTGTGAAGACTGGGGTGGAATACTTCAAAGGCCCTGTGCTGGAGGATAATACAGCCCAATCTGCAGAATCCTTTACAAACACATTATATGAGCACCTGCAAGTATGCATTGATCATGCTATCCCAAATAAAACCATGACTCCTCCAAAACAGGAGACCTGTCTGGTTGACCCTGGCCATATATAAGCTGTACAACAAAAGGAGGAAGCTACTACATAACAGAGCAATATCCCACAGAGGGAGGACATTTCTAAACAGTATTGGCAAGACACTTCAATCCCTCATATAATCATCACTTGCACGTTTTCACAGTGAAATTGACCAGACACTAAAGATAATCACAAGGCCTTCTTTAGTTATGTCAGGAATATGTGGGGAAACAACACAGATATGCTCTGAATTGTTGTATAACAGCACAAAATATGCCAAACCTACGGACATAGCCTACACCCTGGCAGACAGAGTCTGCACACACACCCCCCCTTACCCCCCAAGGGTACAGATGCCCATCCCAAATGAATGTAACCTCCCTGACATCACAGATGCACAGGTGAAAGGTGCCCTCTCCACAGCAAATAACACAGGATATATATGGGACCGGACAGTGTCCCAGGCTGTGTCCTACACAAGCTCTGAGTAGAACTGAACACTCACATTAAGTCACTGTTCCAACTTAGCCTTACTACAGGATATGTACCCTGTGAATGGCATACAGATACAGTGCTCCCACTCCACAAAGGTGGTGCCACAACGGACCACAGGAACTATCACCCCATAAGCCTGACTAGTGTGGTAGAAAAAGCTATGGAGCATATTATCATGGAAGTCATAATCAAAAACATTGTGAGCCTCCAGACAGTGGATCATGCACAATTCGGCTTTGTTAAGGGCAGATCTTGCCTCTTACACATAGTTCATATCTTTGAAATGGTTACTGAAGCCATGGATGAGAGCAAGGTAGTTCACACAGTCTACTTGTACCTTGCAGAAGCCTGCAACACAATACCCCACTCAGGCATCATACATATGCTTACCAGTTTAAATATCAACCCCTATATCACTAGATGCGTTGCTATCTGCCTCAGGGATGGAACCCACATGGTCAGAATTGCAGGTTCCATGTCCAATTCCAGACCAGTTACAACTGGTGTCTCACTGGGCTCAGTTGTGGGACCTGTCCTGTTCGGTATGTACTTCTCTGAGGTTCAGACTAACATGGGGGGATTATGTCTAACAAACATCACAGATGACTGCTAACCGGGGGGCCATAAGCAACACTGCAGCTGACACATGCTTCCTCCATAAGGATCTCACAGAGATGGATGCTTGTTGCTAGAGCCATGGCCTCATGCTAAATGCTAAGACATGCATAGTCATCCCCTTTGGGGAAAACAAGGTGCACACAAATCACCACATAAGTGGTAATCCATTAAGTACAGAAGATGTATTTACAGATTTGGGGACCAACATAGATCATAACCTCTCCTTTGCTAATCACGTTGACAGAGTCATTGCAAAGACCTTTATATAGCCCTCCTTATCACATGGGGGTTTGCATGTAGATCATGGGCGGTCATTGTGGCCCTCTACTAGTCACTCATCAGGCCCATGTTTGACTACAATGGCCCTTTTGGGGTGTACCTTACCCAACACCTGCAGCAACTACAGTGGCCACAACAGTACCTCCCCAAGAGGATCATGGGCTTCACACAGATGTCCTATGCAGCTCAACTAATGGATCTCCAGCTATACTCAGTTGCTTAACGCCTACTCAGAGGTAATCTATGCCTGACGTGCACAGCCATGTCAAACCCAGAAGTAATGGACATGCTCCACCTCATAACATCCAAGACCCATAGAGCTACACACTCCAGGGACTTAAACCTCAGCACAAAACTAAATAGGACATGTTGCAGGGACAGATTCATTACCCAGAGGCTCCCCTCACTCTGGAATTGAATCCCAATTAAAGTTAGACATAGCCCCTCACCAACCCTCTTCCAGCAAAATCCAGCCGCATGGATGGGAAATTGCATATTCACCCCTGGGATCTCCACTGTGTCCCTGTTTGACAGAGGCACAGCAAACTAGCCTTAAAGGGTGCCTTCTGTGATCTACTTTACAGAGGCACAGTAGACTACTCTAGTGGGAAGGTGGACGCCAAATATACTCTGCCTAGACTTATGAATTCCCTAGGGCAGACAGCCTAGCATCGACTTCTGCACCTATGTTTATGTTGGGGATGCACAATATTTGTTGCTGATACTGTTTGCAGGTCTTTATTGCTGTAGCTTTCCCAGTTTCTATGAACAACTTGTGTATCTGCATAACATGTTTGATCATGACAGGGTTCCAGTGTATTAATATATGTGTCTGTTGTCATTTAACTGTGTGCACAGGGCGGATTGCTGGATGGTGGGAGGTTCCTAGCTTAACACATACAACTGAGAGATATGTGTGGCCGACTGCTATACTCAGACATGGCCTAAGTATGTGAGCATGTCCAGTTCAGGCTTTCCATGGTTTGTTGCCTGACATATGTCTCATTTATCCAAGTGTGTGAGCATGCCCAGTGTGACCTCTCCATATGTTGTGATCTGAAGTCCACTACATTTGTGACTGTGTGTGAACATGACCAATATTGACATTTATACTGTGTGTGTTGGAAGTCATTTTGTGTTCTTACTGCCAGACTCCTTTGTGTCATAACTCAACAGGGATTGTGCTGTGCCTGCAGGGTTTCCATGGGATAGTTTGAAAAGACTTGTCAACATTCTTTCATACTGGGTGTGTACTGCAATACTGTCATGGTGTACTGGTTCAGTACTTTCACTATGGTGCACAGTATCATGGGTTTGAGTCCCATCACTGCTTTAAATGCCCATACTGAGCAAACCAGACTGGTTAAGGGCCAGTTGGGCAACTATGAGCATGTTGCATTTTGTTCAGCTATGGCCTACTTAAACCAGGCTTGTCCAACATTGCTGTGTATTCACCAACTTCGGTGGACATTGCCAAACATTACCCCACATTGACCATAGTTGTACTAGTTGGTGTGTGTGATTCTGTTCATAGGTTCATACTAGGCTATCTGCCCTAGGGCATTTATAATCCTAGCCAGAGTGTGTTTGGCTTTCAACACACATTTTAAGTGGAGTTTGCCATGACATTTTTCAAAGTTAGTATACTGTGCCTCTGTCTAACAGTGACATAGAAGCGATACCCAGGGTAAACCTACAATCTCCCATCCACTTATCCAGATAATCTGGATGAGTGGATGGGAGATTGTAGGTTTACCCTGGATTCCTCTTGAAGAGAGTCAATGAGGGACTCTGGCTAACCTGGAGTGGTAGTTTACTCAAGAGTGGAGAGAGCCTCTGGGTTATGAATCTGTCACTCCAGCATGTCCTATTTATTTCAGTCCTGAGGTTCAGGTCTCTTGAGCATGTAGCTTGATGGGATTCTGATTTTCCAAGGTGCAGCATGTCCATTGATTCCAGGTTGGACATGGCTTTATACATCAGGCACAGATCACCTCTGGGCAGGCGGTATGCCACTGAGTGGAGCTGCAGTTTCTTTAACCGGGCAGCAAATGGCATGTGTTTGAGCCCTTTGATCCTCCTGGTGAGGCACTTTTGTGGTCTTTCCAGCTGCTGCAGGTGTCTGATAAGGTACATCCCACAAGGGGAATTGTACTCAATTATGGGCCTGATGAGGGATGAGTAAAGAGGCACAATGACCTCCCCTGCTCTAGATATGAATACCTTCATGATTAGGTGGGCTATATGAAATTTTTTTCTATACACTTTGGCCACGTGGTTGTCAAATGAGAGATTGCTATCAACTTGGGTCCCCAGGTCCCTTATCACTTCTTCCATACTTAATGGGTTACCACCTATATGGCAATTTGTGGACACTTAGTTTTTGCCAAAGGGGATGACTATACACTTTTTTGCGTTTAGCTTGAGGACATAGCTCTGGCACCAGTTGTCTGTTTCTATGAGGCCCTTTTGTAGGATGCTTGTGTCAGCTGAAGGATCGATTATGGTGCCCAGTTTGCAGTCATCTGCCAACTTGTTCAGCCACAGTCCTTCTGTGTTCGCCTGTACCTCCGAGAAATATATACCAAACAAGGGAGGTCCCAGGACTGAGCCTTGTGGGATGCCACTTGTAGCTGGTTTGGGGTCTGACATAGCTCCAGCATTTCTGAACATGTGGGATCTGTCCTTGAACCAGTTTGCAACCCATCTAGTGACATAGGGGTTTATATTGAAGCTGGTGAGCTTATCTATAATGACCATGTGGGGTATTGTATGGAAGGCTTTTGCGAGGTCCAGGTAGGCTGTGTGGACCACCTTCCCCTCGTCAATGGCCTTGGTGACTGTTTCAAATGACCCAACCAGGTTTAAGAGGCAGGATCTGCCCTTAACAAAGCCAAAATGGGTAGGATCCAGTGCCTGTAGGTCCCCAATATCTTTATTTCTGAGGTCCATGATGATCCTTTCCATAGCTTTGCAGACCAAGCTAGTCAGGCTTCTGGGCCAATAGTTTGCAGTATACAGTGAGGCACCACCTTTGTGGAGAGGGACCACTGTTGCTGTACACTGCTCTTTGGGTACATATCTTGTGGTAAGGCTGAGACTGAACAGTGGTTTTATGTTTGTGTTCAATTCTTCTTGAGGTTCATGTTGGACACAGCCCAGGACACTGTCTGGTCCCATTGATGCTGTGTGATTTGCTTTGGAGAGGCTGGCTGTTACCTGGGCATCTGAGATGTCAGTGGCCAGCACTCTGCTGGGATAGATATTTGCCCTTTTGGTGGGGAGGGGGGGAGTTTGCACTGAACCTGTAAGCTCGGATATTGGCAATGTCTGTGGGTTTGGTGTATTGTTTGTCATTTTGGACTAATTCTGAGCATATCTGGGAATTCCAACCCAGGTTCCTACCATAACTAAAGAAAGCCTTGTGATTATCCTTAGTGTCCTGTACAATTTTTATCTCAATGATGGCCTTAGATGATTTTATGTGTGGCCGTAGTTTTTCAATAATACTGATCAGAGATGCCTTCCCTTTTTGGGATTTTGCTCTATAATATAGTAGCTTCCTCCTTGTATTGTATGTTTTTTTTATGGCTGGGGTCCACAAAACAGGATGCCTGCCTTTGGAGGATTGGATCTTGGTTTTATTTGGGATTGCATGATCCATGCATTCCTGAAGGTGTCCATAGAATGCATTTATAAAGGGTTCTGAGGTCTGGGCCATATTTTCCACAGGTACAGGGGCTGTGAAGGATTCCACCTCAGTTTTGAGGAATGTGACATTTTCTTTAGTGAAATTTTTTACTGTGGTTTTCTGGCCATGGGCTGGGGTCGGGATGTGAATATCCAGTGAGATTACTCTATGGTCTGATCTTACCAGTGAGGAATACACTTCTGGTCTTGGGCATAGAGTCCCCATGTTGGTGATGATTAGGTCCAGCATGTTTTCCCCTCTTGTGGGAGTGGTAGAAAGTTGTTCCATAGCATTTGACTTTATAAATTCTAGGAACCTTTGGGCTAGGGTGTTGCAGCTAGGGTAATGCTCCCAGTCTATGTTTGGGTAGTTTAAGTCGCCCAATATAATGGTGTTTGGGGAGACCTTCATATTTTCATGTATTCTCCAGTCAGCCAAGTGTGGTTCCAAGTGTGGCTATGAACTGGAAGGCAGTTTTACCCACTGTTAGCTGCACAAGGATAGTCTCTGATGCTTCATGCTGTGCCACCAACCTGGGGGTGTGGGTATCTTTGACAAATATTGATGCTCACCCTCCTTTTGTAGTTTGTTCCATGTTTTGCGGCTGTAAAGCATGGTATAAGGTGTAACCTGTTAGTGCGAGGATGCTCTTGGGAGCCTTGAACCAGGTTTCTGTTACTGCCCAGATATCAATATTCTCCATGCTGAGGAGAGTTTGGAGTGTGTGCATCTTGCAGTTTAGACCTCTGGCATTGAGTAGCATTACTTCTAGTTTCTTATCCCTTGTGATACCTATGGAGGTGAGTTTGTCTTTTGAGCCTTACCTAAAAAAGGCACTATGGGGGTGACAAGAGCCTTTGGCAATATCCAAAAGGCCACAGATGACAGGTGAAAGCCATCCCTAGCGAAGCATCATGTCTTGTCGAGCATGTCATCCCAGGCTGACAGGCATTGGATCCCCTTTCACTGACACCAATACTTAAGCCAATTGTTGTAATTGATCATCTTGTCTTCATATTGTGGCATCATGTTTGGTGAGGGTAGGATGATACTCAAGGTCATCAAGTTTGCATATACTACATGGTGGTAAATGCTGTTTAGCACTACCTTACATTGCTTAACACATGGCCATCATGCCTCAGGTGGTGTTGCAGGACTGCCTATGTCAGATGCACATACTACACTCCCTGCACATGTTTGAAAGCAGGTTGTGTCAACTTAGGCATCCCTTTCACTATATGTGGGAGTCAGAGAGAGGAATAATTTCCAGGGTTCCTACTGAGCCAGTGTATGTGCTATGCGTTGTCTCTTTGCCAAGGCCAAGGCATACTGGGCATGCCTCCTTCTGCCTACTAGGGCAGGCTCAGGTTGTTCCTCCTCCGAGTCACTCTCTGCCTGTGATGGCCTTGGCAATGGTGGGGGGCTGTTTGGCCCAGGCCTATGCTGGTCCTGCTGCAGCTGTTTTTGCAGAATCATATTATGTAGCATAGCACATAACATGACAATTTGGGACATGTAGTTGGTGAGTGTAGCAAGGCTCCACCAGATGTGTCCAGGCACCGGAAAACCGTGACTTGAGCAACCCAAACACACGCTCAATTACATTTTGTGTTTGTGCATGTGCCTCATTATGGCGTTCCTGTTCAGGTGTGTGTGTGTGTTTCTGATGGGTGTCATCAGCCACGGCTCCAGTGTATAGCCAGCATCCCCACTAAGTGACCATGTGGGATGTCCCCATTGGCAAATGTCTGGTACAGCTGCGTCAGATGCCAGATATGGGAATCATGGTAGCGTCCAGGGCAGCCAGCACACACATTCATTATTATGCAGTGGGCATCACACACAACCTGGCAGTTGATGGAGGGGAAGCCCTTGCATTTAATGTAGGCCCTACCCCGCTCAATGGCTGGTGCTTTGATGCATATATGCATGCAGTCTATTGCACCCACTACCTCAGGGTATTCTGCTATTTGCTGGAAGAGATGCATATTGCTGGTCAATACCTCATGGGAATTGGGGAAATATACATGATCACCGACATGTGCTGACATGGCAACCAGGAACTGGTGCAGTACCCTGGATGCTGATGCCTGTGATATCCCCATAATATCACCAGTTGGTCTCTGGAAGGTACCTGTTGCTAGTATTCTTAGGCCAACACATACCTTGGTTTCCACTGGGATGGGTTCCCCTCTGTTGGTTCTGTGTGTGAGGCATGGCCTGCACTGCTCAACAATTTGCTGCAGGAGGTCTCTGTCCACTCTATAGAGCTCCACTATCTGCAGCTCATGTAACCCTGGTAGGTGACCCTGGGCCTGTACACTCTTCTCCGTCTCCTCACTGCGTGTTGTCTGGCAGCATTTGCATTGTCACTACCCTCAGCATGTTGCATATGTTGCCTTATAACAGCAATGGCAGCCCCTAGCATTTTTTGTCTGAGTGAAGCTTTTTCAGTTTTCACTTCTAGTAGCTTACTCCAGTGTTGCAGTGTCTCTTGAGAGAAACAAACTGCACTGTTGTTTGCAGAGTTTTAAGTGCTGGCCTGGGCTAGTGTTCTGCCTGTGTAATTGCCTGATTCTGATTGTTTTCACCTGCTAGCTCTACTAGTATTCCCTGGTAGCTTCCTACTATTTGTTGTGCTTCCTTTTTCCTTTCTGTTGACTCAGGGGGGAGTGACGCGCATACAAACGCAAACACGTTCACAGCAGCTCACATGCATGCACACATGCTTAGATGGACTAAAACTTGCTTATTCGGGTTAAAACACGTGCACACCAGCACAAACGCACTTACAGGTCTTTAAACAGCCTTATACATGCTTACTCCGGCTTACACGCACGCACTCTGTCTTACTCGGGTTTACAGGCACGCACACGCGTGCATACCAGCTCAGCAAGAAACTTTGGTGTTATCCACAGTATACACCTTCCATTTCTTGGCTTTCCCTGGCCTACCTGTTGACACACCTCTTTCCATGATGTCTAACTGACAGCTGACAAATGCCATTCTGCTCCTATGAGCTTCGCTACTTTCATACATACCCACCTTGTGATGTCACCTATCTCCTAATCTGTTACTCCCCATATCCTACTCCTACACTCCACTGACTGTGCTCATTTGCTACGTAAAAGTGCAATTCACTATCCTAACACTCATTTACATAGAATTGCCTACTAATGCTTGGTTACATGTCTTAGACTGGGATTTTCCCCTTAGCAACCCCTACTCCGTGGCCATGTTGTCTTCAGCCTGCTTTTCCCTTACATTGTAATTTAACAGTTTTCATAGATTCCACGTTTATGGCTTTTATTTTCTTATTTTCTGATTTTTTTTAGTGCACACCATTTGCGCGGCGCTGCGCTACGCTTAAACATCGGAAATCACCGAAAAAAATGTATTTTTATTTTATTTTTGCATCTGGGAACATTTCCAATGGCGATATATTTGGCCATTGACATGCTTCCTCAACCATATGCAACCTTTATTTGGAGCTGACAAGGCTCCATTGTGCTATTTGCAGAATGGTACTCAGTTGTCAACTGAGTACATTTCTGCAGCTAACACGGCTCCTACTCGGACAGGTTTGTGCTTCCTGGATCGCAAATTTACCTCATTTGCATGCCTTTCGGCTGCAAGTGAGGTAATTTGCATATCCCAGCCCTGTCCATGTAGGAGACGTTTTAGGAGCTCTCTTACACGCCCCTACAAGCTGTTCCTGGATCGCTCGTCGGACATGATAGCTGCATGGAGTCTTAATCTACTCGTACACTCCGTGCAAGCCATCATGAATCCGGCAGTTTATGTCTATTCGTTTGACTTGACCACATGTATCTCACCTATATCAACTCTACTATATTTTGTATACTCCTGTTTTTACTTATTTTAGAATCTTCTTGTAAATGTGCATAAAGTTTCATCTATATTATGCTATTATCACTATAGAGTATACTTTAATTATATCTTTCATCTCAGTTTACTGTTGTTAATGTATGTAACTCAGGCAAAACATTCAAATAGTCAAATCAGATTAGTGCACCACCCACTTAAAATAAATAAATAATTATGTTAAATACATAAATAAATATAGCTGTTTGACATTCACACCTGATTTTTAAGAATGTATATTTTTCTAGGTTTTTCTTCATTGAACAGACTTGCTTTTAGCAAATCAAATAGAAGAATGAGCCCAGTATAAATGAAAGCAAACTCTTCAAAAGGATTCTAATGAGGCAAACATAGTCTTACACATCCCTATGCACTGGGCTTTTCCTGTTACATTCCTTTATTTTATTTTAACTAACTCTGTGGCTGCTAAATCTCAGACTGTGTTATATACAATTTAACTGCTGCCAAGCAGTTTGCTACAGTTTTAAAAATATTTAGCTTTATATATATATATATATATATATATATATATATATATATATATATATATATTTTTTTTTTTTCCTTTTTAAATATTTTTTTACTAAAATTAGAGGGAGGAAGGTTGGGACAGGAAGTAAAAATTTGATCTGATGGCATCTGCAATATGGATGGGGCAGTTTTGTGTATCTGGCCTATTTTCCCTTACTTGAAGGGCTAGTGAGGGGGGGTTCACGCTTTGGGTACTGTCTGGCAGATGGAAGGAGTTCTTTCAGGAGATTCTGAATGAAGAAAACCCCACAGAAACTGTACTGCCCCAGTCACAGCTGAAGGTGAAAGCAGAAGAGGAGCTAACCCTAGAAAAAGTAAGAACACCAATAAGGAAAATGAAGTTAGGGAAAGAAGCAGGCTCACATGAGGGTCACAGAAGACAGGATCAAGATGTTGGGTGAGATGGGAGGTAAGTAGTTTCTGAGGGTACTCATTGCAGTATGAAGACAAATGAGTATCCTGGATGATTAGAGAATAAGCATACTAGTGCCTGTGTGCAAGAACAAATGGAGCATTCATAACTAAAAGCAGTATAGCGTGTCAAACTCCTGCCACGCTACATCAAACTCCTGCCACGCTACATCAAACTCCTGCAAAGCTACATAAAACTCCTGCCACACAATGTCAAACATTTGCCACACAATGTCAAACTCTTGCCCCACAATGTCAAACTTCTGCACGCTACATCAAACTTCTGTCATACTACATCAAACTCCTGTCACACTACATCAAACTCATGTCACACTATATCAAACTCCTGCCACGCTACATCAAACTCCTGCCACGCTACATCAAACGATCGCCACACTACATCAAACTCCTGGCACACTACATCAAACTCCTGCCACACTACATCAAACTCCTGTCACACTACATCAAACGCCTGACACACAATGTCAAACATTTGCCACACAATGTCCAACTCTTGCTACACAAGAAAGGACTTGGCGTTAATTAATGATGCTACCCATAGCTTGATTTTCATTATTATCTTTTATTACTGGCCACACAATGTCAAACTCTTGCCACACAATGTCAAACACTTGCCACATAACGTCAAACTCTTGCTGTACAACATCAAACTCTTGCCACACAATATCAAACCCTTGCTACACAACATCAAACTCCTGCCACACTACATCAGTCTCTTGCCACATAAAGTCAAACTCTTGCCACATAACATCAGACTCTTGCTACACAACATCAGACTCTTGCTACACACCATCTAACTCCTGCCACACAACATCCAACTCCTGTCACACTACATTAAAGTTCTGCAGATGGTGAGTGATAAAAATATCCAGAGTGTTAGAATGTAAGATGGGAGATATGCAGTTTGGATTCAAATGACGATGCAGGATAACCAAGACAATGTTTACAGTGAGACAGATAGTTGAGAAGAAGCTAGAGATAAGGAAAGAGTACAACTGGGTATTCCTAACCTTGGAGAAAGTATGTGACATGGTCCCAGAAAAATTGATTTGAATAGTCCTGTGATGGTTTAAAATCCCAGAAATAATGGTAGAATAATATTGATCAGAAACACAGAAAGGTTTTTTGTGGGAGTTGATGTGCAGCAGAGTTCATCTCTGAGTTCATTGCAATTCATTCTGGTGATGGACTACATTAGCAAACAGGTTGTTGGGAATGTGACATTACTCTGAGCAAGAACTTCACTGGAGGAAAGAATGGGGGAATGGATTGCAAAAATAAAGGCACACGGCATGAGAGCGAGTACTGAAACAGCAGTTGTAATGGCAGAAAATAGAGATAAACAGACAAAGCTGAAGATTGAGATAGAAGGGAAAATAGTGGAACAGGCTAATTGCCTCAAGTACCTGCGAGGGCTGGTTTAAGAGAAAGGAACACAGGTCAAAGCTAAAATCAGAGGGGCTACAGCCAACTGCCACATAGTGTCATGGCTAGTGTATGACAAAAGACTGCCAAAACAGCTGAAAGATAAGTTGTAAAAGAAACAGTGGTGTGACCAGTACTACTGTATGGTACATAAATATGGGCAGTAAAGACAAAGCAGTTGAGGAAGCTAGAGGTGATGGAGATGATATGCTTGAGACAGGCAGAAGGATGCAAATTATGGCACAGACAAAGAAATAAGTACTTCATAGCAGAAGCTAAAGTAGATCCAGTACACAGAAAGTCAAAGAGAACAGGCTACAGTGGTTTGGGAATGTGAAGACAATCAGAAGACAAACTGGTGAAAATTTAGGAGAGACAGGAAGAAGGTAAGTGACATCAAGGGCATCCAGCAAAGAGATGGATGGATTGTGTGAGAGAAGACCTGTGAGTCAGGCATGCCTTTCAAAGCAGGTAGGAGAGTGGGACTGAATCAAGAGAGATGGAGACAGCTGACTCAACATCCTGACCTTATGTAGCAAATGGGAAAAAGGAGCGTGATGATACTGATGATGATGATGATGATGATTCTGATATCTTTACAGAAGCAACATGCACTGTGTGTGTAGATGGGACATTCTTTATGAAAAAGGAGCTAAAATATGTTTTCTCTCGGCATGAAATGATAGATTTGTGAACTGTCTGATAGGAAATCATAGACTGGATGACACTGTTATAAGAAAGGACTTGGCGTTAATTAATGATGCTACCCATAGCTTGATTTTCATTATTATCGTTTATTACTGGCGGCAAACGTATCTAATAGTAATTTATTTTTGACAATGGTATCCACTTGTAGTAATCTTTATAGAATGTATTATAAGACCTGTGCAGACAGGCTGACAAGCAAAAGACCGCCTTGCAAGCCCCCCATGTGTCCATAATTATCATTACATCATTATGCCATAAAAGCCAAACACACCTCCCACCATTGCTTTGCCCTCCATATTCTTAACTGGCTAGAACTTCCCAACCATCTGGACTACCTCCAACTTACTACTGTCCATAAGCTGTTCTTTAACCCTACCATATGCCCTGCTCTTTCCAACTTCATACAACCTTACATTCTTAATAGGCCACTTTGATCTTCCCACCTAAACCTTCTCACTGTCTACAAACCAACCTGCCCTGCTGGACGGCCCCTCCTGTCCTTCTCCCTAGCCAAAAAATGGAACTCTCTCCCTTCGTCTCTACAAACTATTGAAAACACTAACAACTTCAAATCACATCTCCATTCGTACTTATTCTCTAAGTGGAAGTGCAATTGCACTTTACCCACCTAGCCTTCTTCTCTCCTCACTTTAAATCATATTTTCCCTACTTCCCCTTTGCCTACTACTTAACACCTCTAAAAATGACTCCTTAACACCTCTAGAAATGACTCTCTATTCAGCATTATTTCTTGTACATTTCATACATATTGCATCTAGTTTTCATTTCTTGTTCTCCTCTCCCTTCATTTGTACCTGTTCTGGCACCCAAACAAGACACATTTTCTATACAAACTCTGGAATTTTTTGCTTGCAACATATGACTTATTTGCTAAATTACTAATGTACCAGTTCATGTCTCTATTGTACAAAGTATTTGCACCAGTTCATGTCTCTGTTCTCAAAAGTGTCTGCACCCTCAATTGCTACAATAACTTGCTTATCTTATGTATCTGCATCCTGAAGGGTACTTCATCTGAATGCTTAATGCTTACTATATAAAGTGCAGCTTTACCAATGTACCAGTTCATGTCTGAATTTTGAATAGTTACTTAATCCACAAACTCAATGTCTACTATGAAATGTGAAGCCTTACCAATTTACCTGTTTATGTCTCTATTTTTTTCTATACCCTCCATATCAATTGTATTTTGCTTAGCTTATGTATCTGTATCATGAATTGTAACTTTATCCAATATCTAATGTTTTACTATGTAATGTTAGAGCTTTTCTCCCCCGGTCACCAAACTGAAATAAATAAATAAATAAATAAACAAACAAACAAACAAATAAATAAATACATTATATAGTCCTGACAGCAGTCCCTTTGGCTGCTATCTCTTATCTTCTGTGTCATTTCTCAGGAAGAATCATATCAATTATAAAAGGAACTTCAGTCACAGTTTTTGCAATATGACTATTTCAGATATCAGAACCCGTGAAACAAAATATATTACACTCTTTATTTATGTATTTATTTATTTACTGACATGTGATTACCTCTTGACAATCTTTTCTGCCCCATAATTTTTCCATGTCCCAGTAGCACCAACTCATAATGCTTCCACTTAACCTCTTCCATATCGGCATGTAGCATAGCCAAAGGCAAAATGAGTGTGCTCTGTATCCTCTCCCCATTATATGTTGTCTTGACCATTAGGGCAACCAATCTGACAAGCAGTACTTGTCATCACCATCATGTTACTATTGTCATGTTAGGAGCAGTAGCAGCCACACCAGCTGATACTTTATGTCCCAAACCTCCCTCTCTGCTGTGTTTCTGTCTCAAATACAAGACATATGGTCAATGATCACTGATGCTGTAATGATCATTGCAGCTGCCTCAGAGCTGCAATGGATCTTTTTTATTCATCTACTTCCATTTCCTCAGTAGCAGACAAAGGGTCAGTAAATCCTTTCAATCCTCCTCACACTGAAAACACAGTTCTGAAAGTTAATTAAACTTCTCCATTGTCCTTTTTGTTACCATATCTACCATAGGACTAAAAGAGTCTGTAAGCCTCTCTTTGGTTTTGTACAGACTAACTATATTTCAGCAACATATGTAAAATGTAAGCATTTCAGATGTCACTACTGCAAAGCATTTCATATCTAACCAGTGCTTTTCTAAGTGCATCAGAATCAAGAAACATTTGAAGAGCACATTGAGTAGACAGAAGTTCAGATAAGTAATATTTCAGGAATTAAAAGTTATTTTAAATGTAGCTCACCACCACACAAAGAAAGAAGCCAGTGATTACCTTTATATTTTATTAAAATTATACTCCAGTCCAGTAGTAGATCCACAATGTAGTCCCATAAAACAGGTAAAATAAGCACACACTGGATCCAATAAAATCTGGTTAGCAGCAAATACAAAGCATAAAATGTAGACTCCTCTAGCGCCTTGGCTCATTAGCCTTTACAGAGTATATCCCTACTTCACATATTCTATTTTTAAATAGCATGATTACAATTAACCAAATCATAGACTTAATTAATTACATAAAACATTTCCAATGACATTCTTGATTCATTCCATACGGAATTAAAGTGTTAAACTTTAGAATTAAAGTAGATTCTAACTTCCAAAGTTGTCTTTTAATATCAAAGTCATACATTTGTTGCACTTGCCCCCAAATTGTAGCTTGCAAGCCTTGTATATTTCCACTGTGACATTCTTTAAAATGTAATGCAACAGGACTTTCTTCTTTGTCCCTCTTAACACCCCTAACATGTTCCTTCAACCTTTGTTTGACACTTCTTTTACTTTCCCCTATGTATCCCTTACCACAGGGGCATTTCAAATCATAAACTGTTCTAGTGCTGTCACAGGAAAATCTCCCTTTACATGTATAATACTTTTCATTAATTTTATCAAAACATTTTACTACATACTGGCAACAGCAGCACTTTCCACAAGGGAAAGTACCTGTTGCACCTACCCCCAAACTCCTATGACTTACAGGCAGCTGAAACTTGACAGGTACCAAGAAATCTCTTATACTTCTACCTTTTGAATAAGAAAACATGAGATACTCACTTGCTCTTATATTAAGGAATTAATGTTTTTCTAAAATACCCCAATGATATTTTACCAAATGTATTAAAACTTCTGTAAACACTGTATATTTGGTCACATAACATAATTTGTGTTTCTCCTGTTGATGCACTCTGCCTTGCATGTTATACCTGCCATTAGTATAATTTTGTTGTGCTACCCTGCTTTTATTTTATTCCACCACTGTTTCCTTGTAACCTCTAGTTACAAACACATGTGCTGTTTTTCTTCTATTTCCTTCTCACACTCTTTTTTTATAACTACATATGCTTTTTATTCTAAGAAATTCCCCATAGGGAATAGATTTAATAGTATGTGTGTGGGGGGGAGGGTGGCAGCTTTCCCCATGCAGTATATGACCATTCCCTTTAAATTTTCTATGTAAACTTGTTTGTATTATACCATCATTAATACCTTGCAAAGTTATATCAAGAAAGTTTACTTTAACACCTGTCTGTATTCCATCAAACTTGATATTTTAGGGATTTATCGGAATTTTTTGCACAGATGTATTCACTTATTCCCACCCCCTTCACAAATGAATATTACATCATCCATAAATCTATAATAACTTATGACATATTTCCTAAAAAAAATCATTACTATATACATAGTTGTTTTCATACATGCCCAAGAAAAGATTTGAATACATGGGGGCTTAACCTGCCCCCATGGCTGTTCCATGAAGTTGCCTATAAAGTTCCCCATTGAACTCAAATATGTTATTATTTAAACAAAAATGTATTAGTTCAATAATAAAATGTGTTTTAGGCAAGTCCTTATAAAAAAAATAATATTGCTTCTAAGCCATGTACATGTTCAATATTTGTATATAAACTTGTAACATCCATAACAATGAAAAACAAGTCCATCTTCCACTTTACATTTCTGATTTTAATTTAAAAAATCAAAGGAATCTTTGATATAAGACCTTAGATTCTCTGCTTCTTCTTTCAAGTAGGAATGTAAAAAAAGAGCTAAGTTTTGTGTAAAATAACTGCATGCAGAGACAATGGGACGGCCTGGTGGATCCACTAAACTTTTGTGTATTTTAGGGACACAAACAAAGTATGCCATAGTGTTATCTTTAACTGCAAATGTTTTATATACATCCTCTTGTGAGAAATAGTTTAGTCTTAACTCCTTCATTAGCAGTTCTTTGTATTTAATTATTGCTTCTTATTAACATCCCAGCTACACCAAGGCATAAACGTTAACATTCTTTAAATGAGCATAACACATATTCAGATACTGATCATAATGAAGCACAACTAGTTTACCCCCTTTATCTGATGGTTTAAACACCAATTCCCTATTTTCTCTAAAGTGCAAATGAAAAAAGGTCATTACAATATAAAAAATCAAATTTAACATATTATTGTAATACCTCTCATGTTTTCCAAATTATTTTCCATGTGAATATGGAATAAATGGCCAGTTCAAGACTGAGAAAGGAGTATAAATGGACATTCCCCCAGATTCAAGAATCCTCCGTGTAAGACTTAATAAGTCTTACTCGGAGGCTGCAGTTGAACGGTATGACGTCAGCATGCCATGAATATGCATGAGGACACACTGACCCAACCGTAAGTCTTACACGGACCGTGTAAGAAAGCAGGGGGCGTGTCCAACTGCCGAGCAGTCTAAATGTCCACGCCCCTGCAAGTGTTTGAAAAGTAAAAGCAAATACACAAGAGCTTGTCCGCTCAAATGTCCCTGCACCCAACACCACACTCCCTGATATTGTAAACCACCATCACAGTTATAAAAAGCAAAACATTAAATTTATTTTTTTTTTAATTCCCAAAATAGCTGCCCGTATTTGCGCATGTGTGCGCGGGTGTGCCCATTGCTTAGCTAGAGTTAGCAATTCTGACATGGAAGAGCATAAGAAAGAATGTTTATGCAAATCGCACCAAATAGCAATAGCGTAATGGTAGAGTGTTCGCACAAAGAAGAGGCGTTCACAGTTTGAGTCGCACCACTCCCCTTCATATTTATTTTTAAATCAGTATATGAAATAATACCAGACAAATATGTGTAAATAGTACTAAAACGCAGTGAAATGGCCAATGTATCAGTGAACAAAATAAATATTTTAAATGATCCTGATATATAATTGCCTGCAGTTAAGCAGCGCTTCACCCAGCGCAATAGAGTTGCCCATAGTTTAATAATGGTTAACCCAGCACAATAGAGGTGCCCATAGCGAAATAGCACTTTAACCAGCGCAATGTGTTTGCGCGGACGTGCGCGCCGCACCAACCAGGGCACCGTAGGGCACCAAGGAGCAATGTAGAGCAACATTGCTTAAATGCAGCCACACCCCCTAGCCTGTCTGGACAGTATGACAAAAAATGAATGACAAGGCTCGAACCCAGGACTCTGTGCATCACAAGCAAAGTACAGAACCACTAAGCCATTACAACTTAGGGGAAGCAGCCACTGTTAACATACATATACTTACTAATGGTAGTTTAACCATTACTAAGCAGGTCTCCAGTCAGCCGAGAATTAAAAAAAATGGCCAATCACAAAAAAGTGCGGGAAATGCGGCATATTTAAGCCCCATAGGCAGGAATACATGCCATAACTGATTGTAGCTCACATCTGCAGTTAGAATGGCTGGTGTCAGAGAGGGAACATGCCTCCGATTGCAATGTTGGGGCGTCAAGGAGTCAAAATACATGGTTTGGCTCCTTGTCCACCGTCATGAGTCAAGACTCCTGCAGGGCCAGTTCCAAGGGATGGAGTAGAAGGCAGAGGCTTGGAACCAGTTAGCTCATGACCTCACCAGTGCCACAGGCATTCCTCAGACTGGTGAGCATGTCCATCACCACCATGCAGACCTGAAGAGATGGAAGCAGGACCGCCTGAACCAATGGTTACAGGAGGCCCATGGGATGCAGAATGCCCCATAACTGAGTATGCAGCCATGGAATGCAGTATATAAAAATTGATAATTGAGTATGTATAATGGATAGGTATGTCTCAATATTCCTTCATTTACTTTACAGCTGCAGGTGACCGTGTTGCGAATCAGCAAGCCTATGCTGATAGGCTGCTAAGGCTGCGCCACCAGGCAGGTTAGTGATTATTCTGCATGTATTGTTATATAAAATATGGGAGAGAGCATGAAAGAAAGTGTTGTAGTCCAATAATAAAGCCATAAAATTGCCTGAATAAGTCCTCTGCATGTACTGTCAGATAAAAATGTCAAGAGAGGCAGAAAAAGAGTGTAGTAACTCGTTCAGAAAGGTAACATATGTCTGGAATAATATCTCTTCAGGCACTGTCATATAAAATACGTGAGTGAGCCTGAAAAAAGAGTGTTCTAACCTATTAATAAAGGTATAATATGTCTTGAACATGTCTGCCATATGCACCGTTAAAACAAATAAAGGAGTGAGATTGTGGAAAAGTGTGTAATGCCATTAATAAAGGTATAAAACTCGGAGTGTGTCTGTGTCACAGAGTTTTAAATATTGTTGTACCCTTGCATTATACAAATAGTACTGTTTGAAAAAGTGCTGTCAACCCAGAGTTGTGCAGTCCCATATAAAGTGGGTGATGGAAGTGCTAGTAGCTGTGAAGCATATATACAGTCCGCAACAGTCAGTTACTGGCTGGCATGCATAAGTAAATCTGGTACACGTGTAGCATGTTATTTTATCCCCAGAAATGTGAGTGTGTGTCAAGAAATGCAGGGTTCTGTACAAATCAAAGTGAAAATGTCATGTGAAAACATCCCAGATATGTAGATAAAGAAATAGAAATGCAATCAAGAAATATGTAGCAGTAACATCTGCATCCTGGATAGTTAGTATGTCAGATATAGGTCAGGCATATATTGAACTAGCCAAACCCATTACACAACCTAATGTATGGTGGCAAGTGTAATAATACATGTAGGGGATAGACACCTGCAGTCACTAGGAATGTAGTGTAGACTAAAAGGTAATTATAAGATGTTAACCGAGGTTTTTTTGTACACCCTACCGTATGTGCATAAACCATGCAATTCCACACCTCAATGGGTATGTGTAATCTTAAATATTTGTTGGGACATATGTCCTATTGTTCTATAAATATTTGCATTCACGTTGATGCATGTGCCCTGTTTAAACACCACAATCATGGTGGCCTGTTGCTACCAAACATCCCTGCATGCTGTTGGAATATCTACTGTGGTTCAATATATGCATGTAATATGCTTGCTGTTCAACTGTTGGAACCTTGGTGTGTTGGGTTAATGGGAATATTACTGCATGCTGTTACAACTAATCTGGAATGCTGTTGTTTATGTTGTAATTCAACACATAATCACAGAGTATGGGAAGGCCTGTCCCAGTGGACCCACCTGTCTGTCCTCAGCTGGCGAGTGCACCTGGCACCAGCAGGTCCGGTGCCCAGCCCGCGCTCCCCTTCTTCGTTGGTCCTGTGCCACCTTCGGGTGGAAGCATTGCAGGGGATCGGGCTCGTCCCCCCCGTGCAAGCATGGGCATGGAAGGGCCACCTGTCACCCTTCAAAGGGTCCAGGTTATGGTGCGTAGGGAGATCCAGTGTTCAGTTGCTGATCCCCTACACCAGCTTGAGGCGAGAGTGGCGTGTCTCACGGGTGCCTGCCCATCCTACGCAGCCCCCAGCACAGCCACCCTTGGGGCTAAGAAGGTGTAGTGGTGACTGCCCATGGGTGGGGATATCAGTTCCACTGTTACCATCTGTGGGCTCATGGGCTTCCGATTTCCAAACATCTGACCCCGTCAATTGTGTTCACCCACCCCATGTGTCATACACCGCCCCTGTATGCATCTTGTTTGTCTTGTCTGTTTACCTCCCCAACCTACCTCCCCGGACATACCTACTTCTTCTACCTCACTTCCGACTCTCAACTGAAAAAAACAAAAAAACAAAATGGGCAATCTGTACCCACAAAAAAATTATGCCCCATACATAGCTGCCCATTTCGCACACATGTCCATTGGACATGTAAACTGATAATTATAATTGGCAGTACAACATACTTTGTTGTCCTCACCCCTCTCCCAGGGGTAGAAGGTTTCAAATATCACTCCAAATTTATTGCATATGCACAGCTGTTGCTGGTAAAGAAATGGGCAGCTATGGATCTTCCCTGCACCCGTCCTGCACATCCCGAGCTTGTTTACCTACTGTCTGTCCCTCTCTGTGCCCCCTTTTTCACCACTTTCCTATCTTCCCATTTTCTTTTCTTTAAAAGAAATCAGCGTGTGTTTAGAAGGAGTAAGCACTTTTAAGCAGTAGTAAGTGGGTTTAAGCGAGTGTGTGCATATGTGCACTTAGCTAAACGTCACTAAGTGTCATGCAAACCTGCGCAAACCCACTTACAACTGCTTAAAGGTGCCTTAGTCACTCAATGGCAGGGCCCTTGTTCTGCTGAGCAGCAAAAGAAAAAACCTCTGCCAGTCTCAAACCACAGACCATTGACACCATGAATTACCACTAAGCCACAGCAAATATACAACTAACTTGGTTCTGAAATAAATATATCATGCATTACAATGAGGAAATGTAAATGGAAATTAGGAATGGTATAACACAAATCCTGTTCTGCGGGTCTTTACCAGCAGTTGTTGTGGAATTGCATGACATGACTGTGAAAGGAGAACCAGCCATCATAGCAAGGAATAATGTTACAGTAGCACCTTACAAACACCACACAGTATCAGACCAGGATAAATATTGGCCACAGGAATACAGTGCAATAACCACAGTTGTATGGCAGTTAATTGTGTAAGTCAGAAATAAAGTATATACTCCCATGTATCCTGTGTTAGAATTTGGAGGGGTGAGTACATGTCTACACTGAGAAGTGTGTACTGGAAGCAGCAACATTCAGGTTTGAGTACAAAATGCATATAACAGGCTACAACCCTAGCTTCAGATAAGAGACATATGCTGACCTTCTGACTGACACAACGGTGTCCAGAGCAAACAAGCATGGGCCCCACCTTGGACAGCTGAAAGGGCTACGCCTACCTAACCTAGCATTTTATAGCAGTGGGCTGCAATCACAGTGAGTAATGCAATCACCACACAGCAGGCTGCATGCAATTACTGAATGGTGGGCAGCAATTGGTGCAGAGGCTGTCAAATGCACAAGTGCAGATACCTAGAAAAGCAGGCTGTACCTGCAGTCCACACATGCAATTTTATCATTGCAGGTGCTGGGAGATAGAGATAGAGAGAGAGAGAGACACACAGACACAGACACAGACAGAGACACAACAGAGAGAGAAACTGAGACATAAACCGAAATAGAGGGGGAAAACCCAAAACAAACCAAAAAAATAAATAAATAAATAAAAACCTACAAAACCGTAACACATGCAGCAGGGAAATATTAAGGTAAGGTATGTAACTCGCATGTATGTGTTGGCATGTAGTAGATGTTCCTGAAGAGTACTCTACACACTGCAAATCATCCATGTGTGGCAGTAGTATGCATCTATCTGTATCTGCACATGTGCATAGGGCAAGGGACATACTGCAACTGTTAGTGAAGGGTGGACAGACATCTGTCATTGAAGGTTGATATGTGCATATATCTATGTAGGTCATAGTGTGTGGCCTAGAAAATAGCATGCAGTGCTGATATATGTCATGTGGTGGTTAAATGCTGTGGGACTGATTTGTCAGATCTGCTGTGTTACAGCCAGTGAGGCCTGCTAATGCTACATGGGCTGAGGACACCCACATGCATTCTGCACAACACTGTGTAGTATAATCACATAACTGTACATCCCTCAACTGTCGCATTAGTGATATCCCCACCATGAAAGGTGGATTGTACATGTGCCTATATGTACATCCATGTGTACAGCAATGGATGTGTACATGTATGTGTATAGATATGTATATTTATATATATATATATATATATATATATATATATATATGTATAGATAGATTGATATTTAGATATATATAGCCATACAGAGAGAGAGGGAGAGACAGAGTGACACGGGGTCATATGTACTGCAACAGGTGTGTGGTGACCAAGGCATGGAGTGTAGACAAGTGTTGATACTGCAGTGCCATTCCTCCTTTCCAAAACACTGTACCCATTAACTACCACATAGGTAGAGATCTACCTAACAGTGAAGGTGTGATAAGGGAACATGGGACACAGGTGGACAGTAGCCTCCGCTTTGATGAAGACAGTGCCACACTACACCTGTAATCAGTCTGTGTGTTATGTGTCATGACAACAGGTGTGTCATCTATAGAAATATAGGACAGTGTTTCCCTCTACTCATCACAATGCCCTGTGTGGTATGTACCTCACAAGACAACTACACCAGGTGAAACGGCCACAGAAATACCTCCCAAAGGGTAATACTGGCCGCAAACAGATGCCCTATGCAGACTGACTCACAAAACCACATCTACACTGTATTGAATGCTGGCCACACAAAGGTGACCTCTGCCGAGCATACAGAGGTATGTCACACCCATAGCTGGGTGACAACCACCATGGCAACATATCACGATCCCTCCGGGATACACGCTCTAGGGCCCTAAACCTTGTCAGCTCACTAAACAGCACATGCTGGAGGTATAGGTTCCCCTCTCAGAGATATGCCATACACCGGAATAGACTACCTAGCAGTTGTCATAAATACCCCTGATGATTGTGTGGGAGATTGGTAATACACCCCAGGAAACACCTCTGTGGTTCTGGTTGGCAGGGGTAAGTGAAATCAAAGTACATGTGTGTCAAAGGCCAGGGTAGCATATGGCTAGGTTGCCGTAGGCCCTAGGGCCAACAGCATATTACCTACCTATGATGCACTCACACATGTACTCAATGCAATACCTGCTATGTAAGGTTGAATAAGTGTAATGCTGAATATGTGCAAGGTCTGTAAAGGTGTGACAGCTTAGTGTGAAGTTGTATCTGACATGGTAGTGTCTATCCTAGTTGTGAGGACAGCAAATGATGTGTAATCTACTGTTAGGCAGACATAGTAGTACGGCATATGATGTGACGTAGTTCCTTGCTGACGAATGTGGTGTCTCATTATAGGCTAAAGCAATACATGTATGCTTAGTGAGTGGTACTGCTGGTGAATCCAACTCCCATATGAACTGTAGTACTACCTGAAGCTGTAGGCCTAAATAGCACAGTATGGTGTGTATTCACATTGCTTGGAAACACTGTCATGTGTGTTTCCTGTAGTCTGCACAGAGGACAAAACTCAGGCATAAGGGTGTGTAAGTAGTGGCACACAGTACTGTATAGTACACAGGTAATGCTCATCTGTGTTGGAATACAGTGGTGTGGTGTATGTTTGTCTGATGTGTGTGTAATCATGCCTGTACAATGGCTGCAATCACATGTGTGTTACAGGGTATACATGTGTATCCAGCAACATATATACTCTGTTACAGCAGTATGCCACCTATAGTAACAACTGTACACATCTGTTAGGCAGGGCTATGGCATCAATGACTAGGGTGGTTGACTGGTACTACTATACCTGTACTTTACATCCATTGCAATGGATGGCATCTCTGTCCATGCATTGGTGTGATATACACCCCTGTATTGAGGTTGTGCAATGTGTCACAAACAGTGTGTCGGGTACTGTTGCATATTGGTGTGATATATAGAGTGTGCCAGGCACTGTTAGTTAGTTGTGGCCTGAGAACCAATAATTGGTATTGAACGTGTGTAACCTCTGACAGACAATAGGATGGTATATATGTCAGTAAAGTGATATCTGTGGTTAAAGGTGTAAAGTGTGCCACAGGACTCACTCACACATATTGTTCATATCTTTTTCAGCCAGATGGCCCACCACTGCAATCCATTGTACACAGTGGATGAGGAAGAGGTGATACTACAAAGCCTATTGCAGCAGTACACGATGCTGTTCTCCAGAAGCAGCCAGCACCAGCAGGAGCGGACTGTACTGTGGCAGGAACTTATTCATTGGGTAAAAGACATAGGCATGCATAACCGGACATATGAGCAGGTACGCCATTACTGCAGTGATTTAATTAGACATGTCCGGCGGCGTGCGTCTGATATCCAAAGACAACACCTTGCCACAGGTGGTGGGGTGGCCATTCATCCCCCCCTCACCAGAGTGGAGGAGCTGATCCTAAGCGTGGTGGCTCCTGGACAACAGCAACATCAACCTCTGACATGTGTTGTCATGGAAGCCGGAGCCAGCCAGCACGTCCACCTGGAGCAAGCAGGTAATATGCCCTATCTGTAGACGACAGTTAACTGTATTGTTATATTATGTCTACGTGAGATGTGTACTGTGTGTTTAGCAGTTCTGCTGCCTAGCGTTGTGCAATACTGATATTTCAAATAATATCTCTACACCTGTGACTGTTGACTGTTGTTATACTGCAGTTTAGCATACCCACTGTAGCAATGCCACAGTTGTGGCCACTGACGAACTCTCTCATATTCTTGTAGGTCCCTCTGGTGTGACAGCAGGGCAGCCGATCCATGCTGGTGAGTGTGTTATAACTGCAATGTTGGTAATGAAATATGCATGTCATAGGTGAGGTGTAGGCCATGTACATGTAACACACCTACGCATAATGCATGTTGTGCATGTCTGCTGTAAGACGTTGCACAGCTCAGTAATGTCAGTAGCTGCCTCACTGACATGCAATACACAGAGCAAAAGACACAGTTGTGGCAACCCCGTACTGCACATTGGTTAGGCATAGTTGCAACACCTGTACACAACATAACATGGTTATCATACTCAGTACACAAAGACATGCTACATATGGCATAACCACACACCCGCTGTAAGGTCACACCTCAGTATCCCACATGTCATCCACACACACATGATGTACCTCAGGGGTAGAGGCCTATCATGGGGCTGTGCAACACTCTTCAAAACATAACACAGTCATTTTAGGCAATGCTCCCTATTGGGCACCTCATACACCCATGTACAAAGTGGCTGTGTAATAGTGAACATAGCCACAGCACTGCAGTTCAGGTACAGCATGCTAGGCGGTGGTCTGTCACACAGTAGTAGCCGTGAGTGACCACAAGATGCATGATGATGATGATAATGATGGCACATGGTAGTACACCCCATCCAGTTACAGTGACTACAGTACTACACATACCGGTCTTTGCTTTGCACCTCATTGTTGTGTGTGTGCAAACATATGCACCTATACACAATATGCATAGCATGTTGTGTGTGTGCTTACATTTGCCAGTATACACAATATGCACAGCTGTCGCCATCTGTACAAAGAGTCACATATATGTCCTGGAATGCTATTGGGTATATAGGTCACATGACACACATTGGGTATGTGTGGTGTTTAATGTTGCAGTCGTGTAGCATGCCATGTCATGGCTGGCACCAACATATCTGCAATATGTCCCACACTCACCATAACCACTGTACAATGGCCATGTCGAGCACTGGGATTCCTTCATGCCTACATGCACCACTCATCCCATGTCTGTATGTTGCATACATTTGCTACACCTGTGCCCACTATTATTTGCTATGGACACAGACACTGTAAGCAGACATGGCAATCTATGTGTCACACAGATAACACATGCAGCCATGGTATGTATACCATTGAGTGATGGTGCACAGGCCATTGCAGAGCAGATAATACTTGCACATCAATGTTGTGTCCATGTACACATTGTGTTCCAGGGTGTAGACAAACACTGAACAACTACACACATGCATCACAGCCAAGTATAATGTCATTAAATAGGGCCATCTACACTTGCACTGCATGGTCTTGAGCAACACATATCCTGCATGCTGACACGTGTGAGGTGACTGTTTGCCTTGTGATACTGTCACCCACCTTCACCCACTATTGCGTATGTGTTGGATTGCTTGTGTGTGTGTGTGTGTGTGTGTGTGTGTGTGTGTGTGTGTGTGTGTGTGTGTGTGTGCGCGCTGTGATGAGCAGTGTATTTGTGTTCATGTGTGCATGTGTGCATGTTTGCATGTGTTCATGTGTTCATGTCTGCATATGTTCATGTGTGCATGTGTGCATGTGTGCATGTGTTCATGTGTGCATGTGTGCATGTGTGCATGTGTGCATGTGTTCATGTGTGCATGTGTGCTAACATCATGTACAGATTGTGAAGTGTGTTTCCTGTCTTCCTTCCACAGGTGCTGAGTTAGGGGTGTCTGAATGCAGCAGGGAACCTGATGTCACTGCCACTAATAGTGGAGATGATGAGATATGTATTGTGGCACAGGAAGGTCTATCAGAGTCTGTCGTTGGTCCACCAATCGACAGTACACAGCGTTCAACCCCATCTATGTGCCCACTCATACTGCCAATACATCCCTCATCACCAATGGCCTTAGCTGATGGACAGCATGCAGTCGGCATTGACCAGGAGAGTGTGGTACCCATGGCACATACATCCCCTCACAGCAGCCATAGCTGGATTACTGGAATGATACCACATAGGCGGATGTCCAGGGGTTCTCGGGAGAGCACCACTGGTTGTATTGCCCCTGGCAAACATGCCCGCAGAGGTATTACAACCTCCAGTATGTTCCGGGCTGTAATGCAGGCACAGGCATGTATGGAACGGTACACCCAACAGGGATTAAGGGTGCAGAGGGCCCATTACAATGCTATCAATGACAGCATCTGTGATCTTGACGGTGCCATCCGGAATTACACCAAGGTCATTGATAGCCATTGGAGGGAGACATTAGATGTCCTCCACAATGTGTTAGCCATGAGCCAGGACCATGTGGGATGGATGGGAAGCCAACGCAGATGCATGCCAGCAACAGCATCAACTGACAGTCATCGCGGATGGACCACGGATCACAGCTGCTCCCGTAGTGGCAGTACCAGCCCCAGCAATGCTGGGGTTGGCCTGTCCATTGACCATCCTACTAGACCACATGCACGTAGCACTGGCCAGTCCCAGCAGGGACATGGGTCCAGTCATCATACCTCTGCCTCTGATGATATCACTCAGTCAGTGTTGGTACCTGATACTGCCCGTAGCACCCCTGCCAGGCAGAGGTACCATGTCCATGGCCAGAGAGAGTGATCTGTGCAGCCTAGCAGGTACAGTCTGTGGCTGTCCCACAACCGCCTGTATATGGCAGTCACATGGTGGAGTTGTGTGCATGCAGACACACACACATTAACCAAACAACTAGGGCTCACACATACACACACACATTACACCAACATTGGCCCATGCTGTACTGTTGTCCCTCACACACACACAGACACACACACACATACACAGACATGTTGATTGGATGGGTCAATGTCAGGCTCTGGCAAACCAACAACACACCCTGTGCATATGATGACACCTGTGCCACCTCCTGTCATCTGTAACATTGATGCAGGAATAGACTAACATGGTTCTGATGCACACGGTGACATTATAGCAGTGTAGCAATAATAGCAAGTTGCCAACAGGAAAGTGTACTGATATCCTTGTAGGTATATATGAGCAGGCATTATGCATCACAGCTCTGATAGTCATTGTAGCATTGTTTACACCAGTGTTAGGTCTGAGTATGTATTGTCCACCCATGTGCCACTTGCCTGAAGTGTACAGTGTTGCCAGCATGTGTTAGCGAGTGAACAGTACATGTGTGATGTGTGCATTAGAAATTAGCAGGTGTACATTTGTGAACATGGTGTGTGTGCACTATCTGCATGTACGTGCATAGTGGACACACGGGATGTGCGACATACCCTGTTGTACACATTGTTAACATCTCATGGTATATTTCGATGGCCAGTATGCATTCTACTACAGATATGTACTAACATGAGTACACATGTGTGTATGACATGGGTTGACACTATGCTGTGGGTGATACTGTTGATATCTGTCAATGATCTGCAGTCTGGTAGTATACACCACCTCAACAGCATGACTATAACCAATCATTAGATGATGTCCTGACAAATGACACACAGTTGTAGGGAACTCAGTAACAGTTGGATCCTTCCAGTACTATACTATAACAGTAACCAGTGGTATTGACCGCCACACATTCCTGGGACCACACCTGTGTGGCATATAGCCCTCTTAGGTACATGCAAACACACTAGAGATATGTCCATCCACATCTGGAAATGCATGCATTGGCCTTCACTGCATTCCCTGGATGGGATGCATATCCTACACAAGGGTATCATACAGACAGATACCTGTTGTCCAATACATGCTGTATAGTCATAAGCCAACTATGGCATAGTCATCCACATTTACTAGACATACTATCCCGACAGTATCACATAGGTGGTAGCCCTCAACATGTATGTTGGGTACCAATGTGTACAGACAGACACGTGTTATGTCATCTGTCCCTTGGTATCCACATATCCATAGGTATTGTGGAGTCCATCAGTGTTTCACATAACACATTAGGGGCCTGCATGCATATCCACAGGGCTGTTGTACACCTATAATGACTGCCCATTACTGCCAGTCATTGTTGTGTATGAACATGTCTGACATATACCCCAGGCAATTACTCTCACTCACAGCACTCTATAGTACATGTCATGGGTGTGTGTGGCACAGATGACCTTGGCCACGGATCACTACAGTGGCCGGGCTTGTCGCATACATACATATGTGACCTATGATCTGAGAAGCAGCGGCACAATCTGTCGAAGGAAACAAATGTATTCATGCAGTATGCAGGCTTCACACCTATGTACTGATTGAGGTCACATGTGCACATCTTTATTTGCCACGCAGATACCCGATGTGTGCAATGCACATACTGTTTTAATCATATGTCATACCGTAGTAAATGCAAAACCCACACTGCATTGACTACTTGTGGCACACACACACACAGGCACTCAGCATTTGCAGGATTCAAACCCCTACCTAGCTATGTTATGACAATAGAATGATATGCATTAACATGGCACACTATATGCTTTACTGGGTGGTTTCTGTTCTCCTGATATATTTGTAGGATGCTGACATCATCAGACATTCCAAAGAGGGATGTGCCTCTTTTAATGTGTTTTCCCGGTCTCCAAAAAGGCTAATCCTTTCAAAGGAAATTACACACATATACACACTGTCAGCACTTGCAGGATTCAAACTCCTATCTAACTATGTTATGATACTAGAGAAATACGCATTAACATGGTGCACTATATGCTTTACTGGTTTGTTTCTGTTCTCCTGATAGATTTGTAGGATGCTGACATCATCAGACATTCCAAAGAGGGATGTGCCTCTTTTAATGTGTTTTCCCAGTCTCCAAAATGGATAATCTTCTCAAAGGAAATCACACACACACTGCCAGTGCTTGCATGATTCAAACCCCCTACTTAACTATGTTATGATACTAGAACGATACACATTAACATGGCGCATTATATGTTTTACTGTGTGTTTTTTGTTCTCCTTGAATATTTGTAAGATGCTGACATCATCAGACATTCCAAAGAGGGATGTACCTCTTTTTATGTGTTTTCCCAGTCTCCAAAAAGGCTACTCCTCTCAAACGAATTAACACACATACACTAACAGGATTCAAACCCCTACCTAATTATGTTATGACACTAAAGAGAGACGCATTAACACAGAGCACTATATGCTTTACTGGGTGGCTTCTGTTCTCCTGGTATATTTGTAGGATGCTGACATCATCAGACGGGACATGGAAATGTGTATGCACTTTCTTTTATGCAATCCCAGGAATGAGCCATGTGGGTCGGCAGGTATCAAAAGCTTGAACAGGACCCTGTGAGTCGCACCTTGTGTGATCTATCCATGGACACACTGACATCCCTTCATATGTCAAAACATATCTATGCACAGATTGTTGGTTTTGTGGATACGACATGTGTCTGTGATGTTGATGAAGAGCTATGCAAAGTCTATGTGGGACATGTGTAGCTCTGTTCAGTGATGTATGTCCTGGGTGGCTGCCTTGCAAACGGTGTAGCATGTTTGGGAACCATGATCTGCACATGAACATACCACAGTTGGTAGGGTTGTGTATTTGTCAGCTTCCAATAGCTCTGTTTATGACTTCAGCCATGATGCACTCCATGGTCTTGCAGATCAGACTTTATAGGCTTACTGGACTGTACTTCCCATGGTGTGTTGTGCATCCACACTTGTGGGGAGTGCCATATGTTGCTGTAAAACATTCGATGGTTCCAGACCCTGTGGAGTGGGTGAGGCTCAACAGACTGTTCAGGTACAGGGTCTGTTTGTTCTGTAGTGCATGCATGACACATATTGGGAAACATTGTAATCCAATTGCTGCCATGCTTTTGACTTTGGGGGGAGCTGGTCAGCCATTCTACATGTGGTATCTCCTGGTATGATGTCAGGGACTATCGTCAATGGGAGGTGGGTATGTATATATGGGCCTGTCTGACAGGATGTCAGCATTGTCAGTAAGGTACATTTGGCCCTGACTCAGGACATATATGAATGTACATTACTATTTATGACATAGCTGAAGGACATGCCATGATTCTCAGTCTGGACTCCTTCTCAGCTACTCTTTACAAAACACCAACAAACCTGAGCACTAATCCCGGTTATACTATTTTACACACTTAAAACCCTACTGATCCTTTGTGATCAGGCTACAGAGTATGTCATCATAATATACTGGCATGTCCAGGGGTCGGTTTCGTGTGTACTCTCCAGTCCAGCTGGTGAATATTGTGGTTATGGCACAATGTCACATCTGCCTCATGTACACAGCCAACCCTCCCCTCCTCCCAACACACTGAGATATATGTGAGAGATGCAACAATATTGACATACAGGAGGCTGAGCTCTCTTGACCCATGACTGGCATGGTCTATCAGGTGGTGAAGGTGACAACACACACCACATATCAGTCTCACATACACCGATAGCGACAGCAATCAAATAACATTATCATACATACACATACCCAGAGGCTCTACATACACTCTGCCTAAGCAGCAGAGACCTCCAAAGCAGACACACAAACAACTGCTACCCCACTACAATACCCACATATCACATAGTTCACAATGTCAGTGTGCCACACAGTCACTGCCCTTTGGGCTAAACAACACACCGGATACATTTGTAATAGGTGACACTTATTGTTAGACACACTGACGTCCCACTCACCAGGCCAAACAAATGAATAGTCATTTTGAGCTGCCTCTCAGGTGCCAGGATCTGCCACATAACACATGCACTCAGGTCACTCCAAACTAAGTCCAGGACTGGCTCCATCATTGTCCATGCCGGTGCGTACAACCTCAGACATTCCTCCCTGGACCACATGACATGATACATAGAGGAACTCTCTGATCATGTAGCCCAGGCCAGTATGACCCTGACCTTGTCTAGCATCTTACACTCACCAAGTATGATATCTCAGTATACCGACAAACTGATCACATTTAACAGTTGGCTAACATATTGGTGTTATTCAAAAGGGATACAGTGTTTGTCAGCCTGGGGTGACATGCTCGACATGCCACTTAGCTTCCCTATGGACAGCTTGCACCTCTCACCCTTGGACTTTTGAATACTGGCTAAGGCGCTTGCTGCCACCATACTGCCTTATTTAAGTGGGGCTCAAAACACAGACCCACCTCCATAGACATTACAGAGTACATGACACTGAGGGTAATGCTGGTCAACACCAGATGTATTACCCTCACAGTGGCCACACTCAGGAATCTCCTCAGTATGGAGAATAGCAATATCTGTGCACTAACAGACACATGGTTCAGGCTACCACATGCACACCAGCACTACCAGGTTATATTTCGTACCATGCTTTCTGACCACATAACTCAGAATGGCCAACACAAATAGGGGGAGTATCCATATACATCACAGATACACATACCTACGGATTGGTAGCACTGTACAAAGCATCACAGACCATACATATGCACCTAACATTGTGCAAATCTGTCTTTTGGTTTGTTGCCTGCTACAGACCACACTCACAAACTCGGCAACCACACTCATCTTTCCGGGGAACACTGGACAATATGATGGTCTCCCCAAACACCATTATATTGGGTGATGTCAAATACACACACATTGACTGGGGATAGTACTCAGGCCCCAACACCCTCGCCCAACAGTTGCTACAATTTGTAAACTCATATGCCATGGCACAACCAGTCACCACACCCACAAGAGGGGACAACATATTGGACATAATCATCACCAACATGGGGACTCTATGTTCCACACCTGCGATATACCCCTCATTGGTAAGGACAGAACATAATTTATCTCACTGGACATCCATATCCCATCCCCACACTCATCCTGGGTAATCTTAAACAGACTGTTGAAGAACGAAAAACCAAACCAAAAAGTACAGGCAACCTTAAGACCGACTAGTAGGCTGTAAGCAGGAAAGCACAAACGAAATCTCCTTTAACGCAGTATTTATTTTCAAAAATAGCACGTTTTCGCCGTAACCAATGTCACAGCTTCATCAGAAGTAAACAGTTAACATAAGCCCACACAACATATTTATAGTACTCAGACAGGAAATAGTAAACACCAATATCCTGTAATGCATAGTTAATTAAGCTAATTAAAAACAATGTTAATATTCAAAGTTTAAATAAAGTAAAAAAACTTTACAATAGCTTTTGTCGTAATTATAAATAGTATAGGATTACATACATAAAATAATAACATGCTATTGTATAAAACAGTTACCTCAAGTAACTCTTCAATTTTAAAATACAAGCAATATTACAATTTTCATTCAGACCAGGTGGTCTGAATGCATCCAGACTCAATTGCCATGCCAATTCTACATTTTCTAACAAAATTGAAACTGGACCTCCTCTAATGGTTGGCACTACCTTGTCAATGCCCATAAAACTAAAACTGTGGCCGGGGTTAATATTCACGTGTTTTGCCAAGGCATTTTCCAATAGTGGTTTTTTTATGGCATAAATGTGTTGGTATACCCTTTCCTTAAGTTTACGGCTGGTCATTCCAATGTAAAAACATGGGCAGCAATTACACTGGGCAAGGTATACAACTGATTTGGTATCACAAGAAATCCTGTAATGTATAGTATGCTTAGCATTCCTGATCTTAAAGAAGCTGCCTGGTGTAATAAACTTACACATATTGCAAAAACCACATTTAAAAGACCCCTTAGATCTCGGGCCAATTGACAGATTAGAATTAGTCTGTAGTAGTTCCTTAAGGTTACTCCCTCTTTTATAAATAACAATAGGACGTATTCCAAGTTTATCAATTAGGTTGGGAGAATTGATTACTAAAGGCCAGTTCTTTAGTAAAGAAGCCCAAATGTCAGGGGAATATAAGGTGTACTGAGTAATAAAACTCAAAGAAAAGTTTTTTGTTTGTCCCAAAGTGCTTCCCGTATTATCCTGAATGATACATTCATTAATTTCGGGTGCCATCATCTTGTTTTCCTGGTCAAGTAATGGTCTATAAGTACCTCTTAGTCGTTTTGTATCAACCTCTAATATGAGATTGTTAACCAGTGTATCAGGATAGCCTCGATTCAAGAATAAATCTTTTAGAAATCCACATTCACTTCTGAAATCATCAAGTGTAGTACACATCCTTCCTGCACGAACTAACTGCCCCTTAATAATGGACTTTTTTTGTTTAGATGGATGGAAACTACTGTAGTGCAGGAAGGAATTGCAATAAGTTGGCTTTCTATAGATTTTAGAACGGTAAATACCTTTATCAAAATCTTTCATTAATTTAACATCCAAATAGTTAGCTTCCATACTGGAAAAGTTGAATGTAAACTTTAAGCATTCTGTAGTAGAATTTAAACATTCTACAAACAAAGCTGCTTCTTCTTCATTACCATTAAATAAAATGAAAATGTCATCCAAGAATCTGGTGTAATATCTAACATTCTTCACCAGATTTTGGTTAGACAGAAGGAAATGTTTTTCCCAAAAGGCCACAAATAAATTGGCTAGGCTCGCCTCACAAGGGGAGCCCATAGCAACCCCACACTTTTGTAAATAAAATTGTTGGTCGAAAAGGAAATAGTTACAAGAAAGAACTATACCCAGAAGTTCAGTGACAACTTCAATATCAGTGTGGGATGCTCCTAACTCCTTAAGCAGAATTTCAGTCCATTCAACAGCTTCATTATGAGGGATGGATGTGTATAAGTCGATGACATCGATTGTCAAAAAGTTCAAATTGCCATCAAATTTTATACTATTAATGTCATTAAGGAAGGACCATGAATCCTTACAAATGGTAGGAATCTTTTTGACGTATTTAGACAAAATATTGTCTACAAGTTTAGAACATGGATACGTCATTGATGACCTACCATCAATTAGGGCTCGCATAGGGAGGTTGTTTTGATTTTTGTGAATTTTTGGCAACCCGAACATAACAGGAGATTTAGGAGATACAATATCAATGTAATTGTATGTATCTAAATCAATTTTACCTGCTAGAAACAAGTCACGAAAGTAACTTGAATCGTCCTGGGTTGTGTTAACCTCATTAATAGAGGAAATCACATAAGTTGGTGAATCAAGAACATGTAACATTTTTTGTTTATATTGATAGTCATCAAACACAACCAATCCACCACCTTTGTCTGGTTTTAAAAATCTGATGGGAAGAGATTTTAAAATATCTAACCATTTCCGTTGTTGAAAGGAAATATTAAGGGTGTTATTATTTCTATTCTGTATTGCAAAAATGTGTCTGAAATCAATCTCACACATTTGTTCAAAAAGAAGTAAATTAGGTTGAAGGGGTGGATTGTACACACTAGGAAGTCTAAGTTTATTGCCAATATTAGCAGGTTCATTGTTAAATAATAACCTTAAATTCAGCTTTCTAGTGAAACACTTTAACTCCATAAGAACCTTAGCTATGCTACCATAAGAGCTAGGCACAAAGGTAAAACCAAGAGCTAACAGTTCGATGAGGTCAGAATCAAACTCCAAAGAGGAAAAATTATAGATGGTAAAATCTTTTTTATGATTAAAATATAATCTAGGAAAAGGAATAGAGGCATTAGAAGAGGAACTAAGAGCTGGGTCTGGTATTAGTTCCTCCGGTTCAGTTAGACCTTTCTTCTGCCTCTGTTGTCCTAAAAAAGCATTAGTCTTAGGGACCGTACCTGTACCTTGATTCTGTTGACTACCATTCCCATTGGTCCCCTTATTAATAAAATTGGGACCTTTATAGGAATTTTTTATCCTATTACTTCTTCTCACCTCTTGAAAAGGTTGAGAACCCTGTTGTTCTGAGTTTTCAGCTCCTGGGACTGAATCAGCTAGTGGCGATATAGAAGGCTCATTACCATTTATACCAGAATCAACAATAGCTTCCTGAAGTAAATTTGGGTAAGCCTTGTCCGTCTGGTATGCTGTTCTGTCCCTAACCAGTTTCTTGTTTTTATTGATTTTTAACTTAACAAGAAAAGAATCTATGCTCGCAAAAATGCGGTCATAGTCATATTTAAATTGCGTAAACAAAAAGTTAGATTTAATTTCCACATCAATCAAATTAATTTCAGTAATAAGTGAAGCAATTTTAAAATCATAATGTTTAACAATAACATGCAACAGTTGGAAACCTTGCTCTTGAAACAAACTCCTAAGTTCCAATAAGTAGTTATTGTCCAACAAAAGTCCAGAAGGCTTAAAATTGTTCCTTAAGCCTTTAGGAATTAGGCCCTCCTGAATACATTGCCTAAAGTATGCAGCTTCTAATTGCAACTTTTTTAAAACAAGAAGCTTTGAATCAAATACCTTGAGGCGTTCATTCATGTTAGTAGAATCAGAAGGAGCCCTCTGTTCATCTCGGGCATTCAGTCTGTCAATTTCAGATGTAAAAAAAGTAAATGGGTTTTCCTTGTTGATCCACGCTTCAAGAGGTAACCGCTCTCCTACTGTAGGAACGTCATGAATTCCCGAGTGAATACAAGAAACGGGTTGGCGTACAGGATTAATAGCTGTAGTTGCAGGTAAGGCAAAGTTATTATTATTTGCACAAGCTCTCATTTGAGCAGAAAAAACTACAGGTAAACCTCCACATGTTCCCACTGTATCAGTCGTAGAAAGCACAGCCCCACTAGGCGGATTAGCATCACCGGACGGTAAAGCCAAAGGAGGATGAGCTGCTGGAATAGAAAAACCGCTACCCTCTGAAGCGAAGTCCCACGTTGTGTCGTGGCTATCAGTGGATACTGCTCGTGTGGATGGAATACGCTGTTCAATAACATCAATACGGGCATGTAAAGCCTCAATCTTCTGGGAGATCGAGGATAGTAAAGAAAGTAAATCCACTTCTTCATTTTTTCTATGTTGGTTAACTGTCCTAAAGGTTCGGACTAGCGGACTAACAGGAGTGCCTGCTTCCATAAGCACAAAACAGACTGTTGAAGAATGAAAAACCAAACCAAAAAGTACAGGCAACCTTAAGACCGACTAGTAGGCTGTAAGCAGGAAAGCAAAACGAAATCTCCTTTAACGCAGTATTTATTTTCAAAAATAGCACGTTTTCGCCGTAACCAACGTCACAGCTTCATCAGAAGTAAACAGTTAACATAAGCCCACACAACATATTTATAGTACTCAGACAGGAAATAGTAAAAACCAATATCCTGTAATGCACAAAAAACTTTTCTTTGAGTTTTATTACTCAGTACACCTTATATTCCCCTGACATTTGGGCTTCTTTACTAAAGAACTGGCCTTTAGTAATCAATTCTCCCAACCTAATTGATAAACTTGGAATACGTCCTATTGTTATTTATAAAAGAGGGAGTAACCTTAAGGAACTACTACAGACTAATTCTAATCTGTCAATTGGCCCGAGATCTAAGGGGTCTTTTAAATGTGGTTTTTGCAATATGTGTAAGTTTATTACACCAGGCAGCTTCTTTAAGATCAGGAATGCTAAGCATACTATACATTACAGGATTTCTTGTGATACCAAATCAGTTGTATACCTTGCCCAGTGTAATTGCTGCCCATGTTTTTACATTGGAATGACCAGCCGTAAACTTAAGGAAAGGGTATACCAACACATTTATGCCATAAAAAAACCACTATTGGAAAATGCCTTGGCAAAACACGTGAATATTAACCCTGGCCACAGTTTTAGTTTTATGGGCATTGACCAGGTAGTGCCAACCATTAGAGGAGGTCCAGTTTCAATTTTGTTAGAAAATGTAGAATTGGCATGGCAATTGAGTCTGGATGCATTCAGACCACCTGGTCTGAATGAAAATTGTAATATTGCTTGTATTTTAAAATTGAAGAGTTACTTGAGGTAACTGTTTTATACAATAGCATGTTATTATTTTATGTATGTAATCCTATACTATTTATAATTACGACAAAAGCTATTGTAAAGTTTTTTTACTTTATTTAAACTTTGAATATTAACATTGTTTTTAATTAGCTTAATTAACTATGCATTACAGGATATTGGTGTTTACTATTTCCTGTCTGAGTACTATAAATATGTTGTGTGGGCTTATGTTAACTGTTTACTTCTGATGAAGCTGTGACATTGGTTACGCGTAACGCATATATTTTGAAAATAAATACTGCGTTAAAGGAGATTTCGTTTGTGCTTTCCTGCTTACAGCCTACTAGTCGGTCTTAAGGTTGCCTGTACTTTTTGATCCTGGGTAATCTTGGTGAACTTCCCAAAAGCAAATGTCACACTTCTCCATACCGCAGTGGTATCCTTCAGAGACCCTGGGTCAGTGGTATGTATGGCTCAGACTGCTGAATCCTTTACATACACATTCTATGAACACCTAGTGGACTGCATGTATTGTGCTATCCATAATTACACCTGGACTCACTCCGCCAATGGCAGGGGACCTGTCTGGTGGACCCCGGCCATTAATACGCTATACAACAAAAGGAGGAAGCTACTACATGATAGAGCACAATCCCAGAGAGGGAAGGCATCTGTGATCTGTACTAGCAGACAGCTACAATCACTCGTGTCATTATGTCAGGCCCACTTCTAACATACAATTGCACCAGACACATTGGACACTCACAAGGCCTTCTTCAGTTAATTCAGGTACCTGGCTGGACACTCGCTGATATGCTGTGTGTTACTGCATACTGACTGAACATACCCTGAACCCACAGACATTGCCAACATCCTGGCAAACAGGTTCAGTGCAGATGTCTCCCCCCATCCCCCCTAAAAAGGTACTGTCCATCCCAACAGAGTGTAACCTCCCTGACATCACGAATAAACAGGTGAGTGCTGCCTCCCCACAGCGGACAATGCAGCATCAATGGGACCAGACAGTGTCCCGGCCTGTGTCGTACACGGCCTTCATGACAGACATAACCCTCACATTATGTCACTGTTCGATATCAGGGTTACTGCATGATTTGTACCCACGGAATGGCATACGGTGATAGTGGTCCTGCTCCACTGAATACTGCCATAACAGACCACAGACAATATCGGCCTATAAGGCTAACTAGCCTGTTCTGCAAAGCTATGGAGCATATTGTAATGGGACTCATGCACATAGACATGGGAAACCTACAGACACTGGGTTCTACACATTACAGCATTGTTGTGGGCAGATCTTGCCTGTTGGACCTGTTTGTATTCTTTAAATAGTTACCAGGTCCATTAGTGTTGGGACGGTTGTCCACATAGCCTGCCTGGACCTTGCACAACCCTTCAACACAATACCCCACACGGCCATTATGCATAGGCTCACTGGCATCAATATCGACACATATCTCACACGATGGATTGCTACCTGGATCAGGGATAGCACCCACATGCTCAGTGTTGCAGGTGCCATGTCTGACTATACACCAGTTACACATGGCATCCCACAAGGCTCAGTCCTGGGACCTCTCTTGTTCAGTATATATTTGTGTGATGTACAGGCTATCACAGGAGGGATATGGCTGCTTATGTTCGCAGATGACTGCAAACTGGGTGCCATAATCAACTCTCCAGCTGGCACATGCATACTCATACAGGGTCTCACAGAGATAGGATGACTAGTGCCTGAGCCATGGCCTATGGCTACATGCCATTAGTTGCATAGTCATCCCCTTTGAGAATAACAACATGTCCACACATTACCACATAGGTAGTAATCCATTACATACGGTAGTAGTTGTTACAGGTTTGGGGACACAATCTGTTTGTACTCTCACCTTTGTCAATCACATTGCCAAAGTGGTTAGACAGTACATCTATGTAGCCCACCATATCCCACATGGTTTCACATGTTGATCACGTGTGGTCATTGTGCCCCCATACTCATCATGACCATGCTTGGTTACTATGCCACATTTGGGATGTACCTTACCCGACACCTGCAGCAACTATAATGGCCACAAATGTTACTCATCAAGCAGATGTAGGGACTCACGCGGATGCCCTGCACAGTTCAGATACAGTAACTCCAGCTCTACTCAGTCACTTACCACCTACAAGGATGTGTTATGTGCCTGTAGTTTAAGTCAATATCTGACTCAGATTTATGGACATGCTCCACCTCAGGATATCCAACTCCCTTGGAGCTACACACTCCAGGGACATATACCTCAGCACAGATGTTAATAGGACATGCTGGGGGGACAGATTATTATTTGAAAGGCTCAACTCACTGTGAAGTGTAGTCCCAGTTTTGCATAAGCAGAGCCACCCACTGACCACCTACAGGTGACATCTTGACAAGTGGATGGGTGATCATATGTGTACCCATGGGATATCTTCTGGGTCCCTGCTAGACAGAGGCACAATACACTAAACGTAAATGGGCTATCTTGTGTGACCTACTATTCACGGGCACATTGTTCTGATTTGACTGGGTTGCAGCAGCCAAACACACTCTGGCTATGCTTGTACATGCCCTAGGGCAGCCTAGTATCAACCTCTGAACCTATGATAATGTTCATGGTGCACAATGTTTATTGCTGATACTGTTTGCAGGTTTTTATCATCTTTGCTTTCCCACTTTCTATGAACCGCTTAGGTATCTGCAGAACATATCTGAGTATGGCAGGATTCCACTATATTATATACGTGTCTGTTGTCATATAAGTGTGTGCACAAGTCAGATTGCTGGATAGTGAGAGGTTCCTGGGTTAACACATGCAACTGCCTGATATGTGTGGCCCACTGCTGTTCTCCAACATGGCCTAAGTGTGTGAGCATGCCCAGTTCAGACTGTCAGTGTTCTGTTGCCTGACATTTGTCTCATGTATTCATGTGTGTGAGCATGCTCAGTGTGACCTTTCAGTATGTTGCTGTCTGAGGTCCACTTCATTTGTTGATGTATGTGTACATGTCCACTATTAACATTTATACTGTGTGTGTGTTGAAAGTCAGGTTCTATTCTTACTGCAGGAGTCATCTTTGTGTCATAACTCGACAGGGATTATGCTGTGCTTGCAGGGTTTCCATGGAATACTTTGCATAGACTTATCAACATTTCTTCATACAGATTAACCACTGCAATACTGTCATGGTTTAGTGGTTCAGTATTATGACTATAGTGCACAGTACCCTTGGTTCGAGGCCCATCACCGCTTATATTTTCATACTGAGCAGACCAGACTGCTTAAGGGCCGGTAGAGCAACTATGAGCATGTTGGCTTTTGTTCAGCTATGCCCTACTTAGACCCAGCTTGTCCAACATTGCTCAATATTAACCATCAGTGCTGGACGTTGGCCAATATTACTCAAATTGACCACATTTGTACTAGTTGGTATGTGTGATTTTGTTTACATATGCTACATGGTGGTAAATGCTGTTTAGCACTGCTTTATATTGCTTAACACATGGCAATCATGCCTCAGGTGTTTATGCAGGGCTGCCTATGTCGGATGCACATATTACAATCCCTATACATGTTTGAAAGCAGGTAGTGTCAACGTAGGCATCCCTTTTACTATATGTGCGGGTCAGAGAGAGGTATCATTTCCAGAGTTCCTACTGAGCCAGAGTATGTACTATGCATTGCCTCTTTGCCAAGGCCAAAGCACTCTGGGCATGCCTCCTTCTGCCTACTTGGGCAGGCTCAGGTTGTTCCTCCTCTGAGTCATGCTCTGCCTGTGATGGCCTTGGCAATGGTGGGGGGCTGTTTGGCCTGGGCCTATGCTGGTCCTGCTGCAGCTGTTTTTGCAGGATCATATTATGTAGCATAGCACATACCATGACAATTAGGGTACATGTAGTTGGTGAGTACTGCAAGGCTCCACCAGATGGGTCAAGGCACCAGGGCCGTGACTTGAGCAGCCCAAACACATGCTCGTTTACATTTCATGTTTGTGTGTGTGCCTCATTATGGCGTTCCTGTTCAGGTGTGTGTGCGTTTCTGATGGGTGTCATCAGCCACGGCTCCAGTGCATAGCCAGCATCCCCCCACTAGGTGTCTATGTGGGATGTGCCCATTGTCAAATGTCTGGTACAGCTGCGTCAGATGCCAGATATGGGAATCATGGTAGCTTCCAGGGCAGCCAGCACACACATTCAGTATTATGCCCTGGGCATCACACATGACCTGGCAGTTGATGGAGGGGAAGCCCTTGCGGTTGAAGTAGACCCTACCTTGCTTTTATGCATATGTGCATGCAGTCTATTGCACCCACTACCTCAGGGTATTCCGCTATTTGCTGGAAGAGATGCATATTGCTGGCCAATACCTCACTGGAATTGGAGAAGTATACATGATCACCAACATGTGCTGACATGGCTTTCAGGAACTGGTGCAGTACCCTGGATGCTGATGCCTGTGATATCCCCATCATATCACCAGTTGGTTTCTAGAAGATACCTGTTGCTAATATTCTTAGGCCAACACATACCTTAGTTTCCACTGGGATGGGTTCCCCTCTGTTGGTTCTGTGTGTGAGGTGTGGCATGCACAGCTCAACAATTTGCTGCAAGAGGTCTCTGTCGACTCTATAGCGCTCCACTATCTCCAACTCATGTACCCCCTGGTAGGTTACCCTGGGCCTGTACACTCTTCTCCGTCTCCTCACTGTGGGTTGTCCAGCAGCATTTGCATTATCACCACCCTCAGCATGTTGCATATGTCGCCTTATAACAGCAATGGCAACCCCTAACATTTTTTGTCTCAGTACAGCTTTTTCAGTTTTCGCTTCTATTAGCTTACTGCAGTGTTGCAGTGTGTCTTGAGAGAAACATAATGGACTGTTGTTTGCAGTGTTTTAAGTGCTGGGTTAGTGTTCTGCCTGGGTAATTGTCTGATTCTGATTGTTTTCACCTGCTAGCTCTGCTAGTACTCCCTGGTAACTTCCCTACTATTTGGTGTGATTCCTTTTTCCTTTCTGTTTCCTGAGGGGGGAGCACCGTGCACACAAGCGCAAACACGCGCACAGCAGCTCACACGCGCACACACATGCTTACACGGACTAAAACTTGCTTATTCTTGTCAAAACACGCACACACCGGCGCAAATGTGCTTACAACTGTTTATACAGCTTTACATATGCTTACTCAAGCTTACACGCGTGCACAGACGCTAACATGCACACACACTGTCTTACTCGGGTTTACTGGCACGCACACACGTGCATGCATGCTCAGCAAGAAACGTTGGTGTTATCCACGGCATACACCTTCCATTTCTTGACTTTACCTAGCCTACCTGTTGACGCACCTCTTTCAATAATATATAATTGTCAGCTGACACATGACACTTTGCTCCAATGAGCTTCACTCCTTTCATACATACCCCCCTCATGATGTCACCTATCTTCTACTCTGTTTCTCCCCTTATGCTACTCTTACACTCCACTGACTGTGCTCATTTCTTATGTAAACTTGCAATTCACTATCCTAACTCTCATTTGCATAGGATTGCCTACTAATGCTTGGTTACATCTCTTAGACTGAGCTTCCCCCCTTAGCAACCTCTACTCGGTGGCCCTGTTGTCTTCAGCCTGCCATTCACTTGCATTGTAAATTAATTTTAGCTATTAAATCCACATTTGTGGTTCTTCATTATTAATTTTCTGGTTTTTAGGGCGCAGTGCATTTGCGCGGCGCTGCGCTACTGTTAAACCCCGGAGATTGGGATGAAAAAAAAGATATTTTATTTCTATTTTGCATATCTTCCCATTGTCAATGGCCATATTTTTGGCCATTGACATGCTTCCTTCTGTAAATGCATGCTTTTTTGCAGCTGTCACGGCTCCATTTTGCTATTTGCAGAACCATACTCAGTTATCAACTGAGTACATTTCTGCAAATCACACTACTCCTACTCGGACAGGTTCGGGTTTCCTGGATTGCAAATTTACCTCTTTTACATAGCTTTCACCTGCAATTGAGGTAATTTGCATACCCAAGCCCTATCCGTGTAGGACTAGTTTGGAGAGCTCAGTTGCACGCCCCTACCGGCTGTTCCTGGATCGCTCGGTGGACATGTTGGCTGCATGGAGTCTTACTCTACTCTTAGACTCCGTGCAAGCCTTCATGAATCTGGTGCATTGTCACCCTGCTAATGTAATGTACATTGTCAGCCTTCTAATGTAATGCACATTGTCACCTTACTAATGTAATGCATATTGTCACCCTACTAATGTAATTTATGCACTGGATATAGTATGCAGAATGGTGGATCAAATTAATCAAATTACATGTTACAATAAAAACTGCAATGCGAAATATTCATAACCTCATAAATGCAAGTGATAGCATCCTAATGTCTGGAAACTGATGAAGAGTTGTACTGCCTGTTGATGTTGGGGAAAACATTTTAGAATTCTTTAGACTTACACTAATAATTCCAGACCATTCACTAGAAGGTCTGATAGTAAACAAAAAAAAAATGGAAATACTTTTGCCACATAATGCAAAGATAGAGTTGACTAGAGAAGACACTGATACTAGAAAGCTCAAAGGCAAAAGAAGAAGGGGGTGACAAACACTAAGGCAGGAAGACAGTGTTACTGCTGTAATAAATCTAAGTTTGTAAAAATTAAAGTACAAGTTTCTGACAGGCCGTATGTGATAGAGACCTTGAGTCCTTTAAGATTCACACTTGACTAAATGTTGAAATATTCAAATCAACAAGAAAAACAATGCCTGGATAGGGGTAAATGGTAGATATATAGGCAATATAACAAATCATTAAAGGTTTTAATGCATCAGATGGGAGATTTGAGAGAAATGAGAGAAATGTTAATGTGTTAAAAATAGAACTACCTTTTCAGTGTCTCAGTTGAGCAAAAAGTGCAAGAAAAGAGAACTGACAATGTTACTAAAATAAAGAAGGTTCCATGGAACACTCTAGACAAATCGAAAATGAAATGTGACTTCAAAGCAAACACACAGACTTGTAATGATAAGAATAGACTGCTTAATGAAGGAATGTCGGTACTTACGTATTATCATAACCACTTTTTCATGGTTGAAAAATGTGCATACCTCCACAGATATGACTGCATGACCCACTGCAAACTGTCATTCTTCCACCTTGCTACTTATCCAAACATTTACATGACTTTTACGAAGAGGAACAATTTCAGAAATCTGCTTCCCATTTTGCGTGCATTACACACGCATGCTTCAGGGATCATGACTGCTTTCCAACTGTCGCTTGCATTACTTTCACTTTGTATGTTGCAATTGGCAAAAGACAGACATGGAAAAATTGCTGTAGGTAAACTGCTGTATTTGTAACTATTGCTTTAACAGATGTTCAGCCTTAGCACTGCATTCTTACTGATTTCACATGAGGAGGGTGCATGATGTTGACAGCTGATTTTGTGCTCGGCATTAACTGAGAAAGTTGGTAGCACTGATGTGTCTTGCTTTCTGAAGGGGGTATGTTCTGATAAAGAGACAGTGTGGTACACCAATGTTTGCTGTTATTCATGGGGTAATGATGTGGATTACTCATTCCGTGGTACCCAAACAAATGAATCACAGCAGTGTGACAATATGTGCTGCCACGACAAAGAAACATGTAGCAGGCGGACTTGAAATAATAGAAACTCTCTGTGTGAAGTGCACATACAAACAAGCAGTACGTTTTCTACATTTTATTCACTACATAAAAAAGAGGGTTGTGGTACAACAACAGGCATTACATAACATTTATACAGCATTAATGACTTGATTGGATGATCATGAAGCAGACGGTCTGGCCATTAAATATGTGGTTGCGATAATACGTAAGTACTGGAATGTCTAATATCCTCAATCAACTTAAACAAATTTCATTAATAAATAGCAATCTGAATTGTATTACAACAATTACTTTTGACTACCTAAACATTTATTTATTTAAAAATGTTGCTGCTCTTATTTTCATATAGGTATGTTTTTTAACAAAACTTTGTCATTTAAGGCATGCCCCAAACTGCTATTTAACTTTATTTGCCAATGTTTACTTTTAATTGGTTGAGGTATATGACATACTGTTTAATGATCAGATGCAATTTAATTATATTTATATATGCATGAAATGGTGGAATGTTTTAAGTCTGATGAAGGAAAAATGTTTCAAAAGCTACCTTGTGTCTTGTGTTGTAGCTCGTTTTAATAACAGTGTGATTAATTAGTATAGTTGCCATTCCTGCTGTAAGTGGATGACTTATTCCAAGTCTGAGTGTTTGGTTTATAGATATAAGAAGGTGCTACACCATGTGACTAGTATACAAAATTAAACTATTTTTCAGAAAGAGTAGTAAAGAGAATAAATTAAATTACAGATTATGTGGTCATACAAAATCACTTTCATAATTCATTTAGTATGGTGACAAGAGGTGCCATTTCAAAACATAGGGCAGATGATGTGGTTATATAACCTCTCACATGATAAGTATATACAAGTGAGATAGCCTTTGTCTTTGTGAGGTTTATGATGAGTTACTTTGAGCAAACATGTTACAGAAACTTAAAAAGGTTCTATACTTGGTGTATTTTGTAACCAAGTACTTTAATAAACATATGATAGAAAAGCAGTATACCATCACCTTACTTACAGTTTAACACTGTCAATGGATTATGCAATGATATGAGATAAGAAGAGTGCACAGAAAAATAAAGAAACATTAAAGGACCTGAGTACACCGTTTTCTTGCTGGAGAGAGAGAGAGAGAGAGAGATTAACTACACCTAAAATGAGTCAGTATTATAAATAATTTTAGTGATGACTGACTTTCCCTTTACCCCAAATGTTGTGTGATTTCAGGGCTAGCATATTCAAGTTGCAGAGGGTGAGGGTCTATTTCCACATGGTAGCTAGATGGGGAAATTACCCACCAACGCAAAAAATAAACTATTTTGGTGATTAAGGAAAGGAGTGTTGATCACTCTGCGTTCATCATGACTTGAACAGATGCACACTGATGAATCAACATGAATCCTAAAGGTTTGTGATAGCCCATATTTGTCAAGACCAAGTTGCCTTGTGAATGCTTTATGTCTGTCTACTAACTTGATTCCAGTAAGACTGCCACTGACCTTGTCTTTGGAAATAGAATTTCATGGGGAAAAAAGTAAGTTACAATATGCCTTTTAGGTGTGCTATTGTTCATTGAAAAATGAGCAGTTGGGGGCAGAGCCTGAATGGCTAACTGAAAGCAGCAGTATTTTACAGCTCCAAATAACTAGTTAAATAAGACAGGAAAAAATATTCTTTTTTTTTCTTCAAAGTATAAAATCTTATAGATAAAGGTTTCATTTACATAATTAGAAACTGTGGTGAAGTTTTACAAATAATTTCCTGTCAAAAAACTTGGAGATATATTCACTTGTTAAAATGAGCAACTCAAGGAATTCTCATCAGGATGCTGTCTTAAAGAAAGAACTACAACAGATGGCATCTACCCTGCAGGAGTTGTCTTTGAAGATGGATGATTTTAAAGAGAACCTAGAAAATCTTAAAACAAGCAGTCAAAAACAGGCTGACACCATCAAGGAAATGCTACAACAACACCAGACAAGAATAACATGAATAGAGGTTTCTCTAAATGACTTAGAAAGCAGACTTAAGGAAGAGGAAACACAGAAAGAACACAACACTTGGTTGGTTAATAAAGTAGATTACTTGGAAAATAGGGAGAGGAGAAATAACATCAGGATTTTCAGAATACCCTGAAAACACACAAGGTGAGGATATTATTTCCTTTTTATCAAGCTGGATCCCTGACTTTTTAAATTTTAAAAAATGACTTTCCTTTGGCATTGAGAGGGCACACAGAGCTCTTTGGAAATCTGCTACTAACTCAAACTCTCCTCCTAGGACAATAATTATCAAATTTCTTTCATACTTGGACAAGGAACTGATTTTAAGATCTGCTTGGAGGAAGGCACCTCTAAAATATAAACAGAGCCTGATAAGATTTGATAATGACTATTCATCTAGAATAATGGAACAAATGAAAAACGTGTGGCCAATGATAAAGTTTCTGAAACAAAATAACATCAAGAAACAACTTGCATATCCAGCTAAGATAAGAATACTGTATGCCAATGAGATGAGGACTTTTACTGAGTTAGAGGAAGCCTCTTCATTTATTAAAACTAATAATGTGATTACTTTATCAGAAGATATGGATTGGATGTCACCTTCTCTCAAGAGAACAAAAGAAATAAATGTATGGACAGATGTCAAAAAGAAGAAGCAAAAGACTGATACTGTTACAGCCAAATCTCTCAAAACATCTACTATGATATGAATTGTTTTAACATTACTTTAAAGGTCCAATTTTATTGCTTGGAATTTTAAAACAAAGGTAACTAACTACTGAAATCTTTATCTATATTTTTTGAAAATAGATGGCACGTGAGAGTTTTCACATTACCTCAGGTATGTAAAACAGGGTACTTTTCTTTCACAGAAGGAGGGTTATATAGCACATAAAATATTTATACTGTAAATCAACATACATAGTATATGTGTATTTTCTCTTAATTTTCTTTTTTATTTATCTCTTCTCTCTTTTCTCATTATTTAATTTAACTGCATCTTGTCTCCCTTTCTAAATGCTCTCCTATTTACTATACTAATATAGTCTGTATATATTTCATAACTCACTATCTATACATAGATAAATAATAGCCTAAAATAATCTAGTTTTAAGGCAGACTAATTAGAATAGTGAACTTAATTAATTGTTATTACAATATTTATTAGATTAATGATAGTCACTGTGATGCTTATTGAGATTAGGGACATGTTCGTGATTACCTCTGAAATGTTCCATTCATGTATATGTGTCCTTTGCATTATTTCCTTTTTGTATTAACAAATATATTAAAAAAAGAGGGAAAATTTACTGTTGGTCAAGAGAAGTGAAGCTTTCTTCACATTCTATTTGCATTGCCATAGCAACAGTAAACAACTGCTGGAGTTTCTAAGGACACTGTGAACCTGCAAAGTGCATTTAGCCTCACAGATAACAAATAATAAGTAATGTTGTTTAGTTATTAAAATGAAAAATAACCTAAGTAAGGTAAAATAAATACATAACAGGACTATTTGTAATATTTTATTATTTATCCTCATAGGATTACTTATTCCTGGAAACACAACTGAAATGTTCCCAAACTACATGTGCACTTAAATGTAGCTGCTTGATTAAAAAGTATTACTCAGTTTAACATGCTGATTTCACAAGCTGTCTGCACTGTAAAAGTTTCATTTTATGTGTTACATGAAATTGTCAGTCTCTAGAGCATAAGAAAAGATACATATTACTTTTTGCAACATGTTATCTTTGCAGTTACCTCATACTCTGTACAAACTCACTTGGTAACTGACAGCTATTCATTTAAAATATCAGTTTAAATATTAAATGTGCCCTTGAAATGCTAATGACATTTTGACAAAATATAATCCGAACTGTAAAATTAATGACTTGAAAGAAGTAATGCATAGGATTTCAAAGACAGTTCTTGACACTACAGTAAAAGTAAAAATATATATTCACAATGAAGTATTGAAATGTTTTAGTCTTCCTGTTAAAATAGCTTACTGTCAACATTATGCAATATCAGAAAGTTTGAAGAGCTAGGATATTGCCATTTTTTGTCTTTATAATGATTATTAGACAGATGTTACACTCTGCTTTGTTTAATGAATTGTGACATATGTTTATGAGGAAAAGTGGACTCAGTTACTCACATTGGACTACACATTCCTGGAAACTCAACTGAAATGTCCCCAAATTACTTGTGAATTTAAATGAAACTGCCTGATTAATAAGAATAACTTACTTTAACATCCTGAATCCATAAGCTATCTGCTCTATATGTGCTACATTATATATGTCATTTGCATATGACAGCCTTTAGAGCACACAAAAAAATACATATTATTTTTGCAACATGCTATATTTGCACTAACCATACATTCTAAACTAAATCAATTGGCAACTGACAAGTTATTTATTTGAAATATCAGTCTAAATTTTAATTGTGCCCTTGAAATATTATTGCCGTTTTGACAAAACAAAACCTGAATTGAAAAAGGAATGATTTGAAGAAGTGAAGTATTGTACAGATTTCAAAGACAGCTACTGACACTACAATATAAGCAGAAATGTATACATGCAAGGAAAAATTGAAATGCTTTATATTTTTAGTTAAAATAGCTTATTGTTAACTTTTTGCTTCATCAGAAAATTTAAAGAGCTAGGAAATTATTTCTAATTTGTCTTTATAATGTTTACTAAAGTAATGTTAGTCACTGACTTGTTTAATGGGTTGTGAGTCATGTACAAGACGGACTACTGAATGTTATTTCTGTTTACCTATGTTTGTTGAATTTATTTTATTAGCACTGATTTAAAACAAGGGAAAGAAAGGGAAGGGAAATTTCTGTTTTTGGTCAAGGGAGGAGAGGCTTAAGAGTATTCTAACTGCCCCGAGAACTCTCTAAGATGCTCTAAATACTATTTGATTAATGCTTACCTACGGTAAGTCTTGATTACCATATAGGTACCTTCACATTCATTCTAGACCTGATGTGATTACCCATTCTGGAAGCAGGAGGTGCCCTATGCAGGATGGGAATTGTCAGGGTGATCATAGTTCATTCTTAGACTCTGCTTTGTAAATCTATAAATATGTAAAGGTACTGCACACTAGAATGTAGGGCACCTCTACTCTGAGTCAGAATACCACTGATAAGCAATGTCTTTTCATAAGTGCAAGTTGAAGTTAGTGAGGTGAAGAGTGGAAAAGTAAAGGAAGACAGTAGTACACCTACAGTAAATTCATATTTCATTGGTAATCACTCATTGTCTCCTGCAGAGTTCTTTTAATCAAATTATTTTAGTAATAATCTATTTGTTGTTGGCTTATTCAGTGTATGCTCCTCTGTTGCATTTAATTTATCCAAAATTACATATCTGACATGTTTGGGATCTCTTAAGGGTAAATATTGGATATTTTCTAAGTCAACATAATAATTGTTACACTACTAACATTCCATCCTGATATATAAAATACTATAGAACAATAATAGAATAATATAGAATTTCATATCTCTTTTAAGAAAATTCTCCATATAAAAATTTAACATATGTGGCTCAGTTGATATTGTTGGTTAAAGGTATGAGTGATAATCCAATAGATCTATCTTTATCTATTGGATTAGGAATTACTTTCATTCCAGGTTTAATGGGAAATTCATATTTACTTGTATTTGACACTTTATAATTAATGTTTTATAGAAGTACTTTTTAAAGCCTGACCAGAATTTATCCTACTTGTATTTAAAGAAGAAAGAACATTAAATTACACTCCCAAGTTTACACACATAAAAATAACAGTCAGTGTTATCAGAAAACATGGTATAACTACTATAATCAAAATAAAAAAAGAAGCAAAAAGTTTCTTCCAACAATAACTTGAAATGAATTTAACATTCTTATTATTAAATACTAATGGCTTAAATAATGCAAATAAAAGATCAAACTTACTAAAATATTTAAAACTAAATAAGGCACAAGTAGTATTTCTCCAGGAAATGCATTGTAAGACTAATTATAGCTTTATTTGGAACCCTAAGCACTATAAAGTCTTAGCTCAGTCCTCCTATAGAATAAAGACAAAAGGAGTATCAATTCTTTGGAAGAAAAACATAATCACTCCAAAAGTTATTTATAAATATGAAGACAGAGAAGGTCTACTAGCATTTCTTATAATTAAATTTAATAACAGAATATGGACCTTAGCTAATTTATATTGGTTCCCAGGAACTGGAGCAGGAATGGTTAAAAAACACCTAGATTTTATTTCCAACAATTATAAAGGAAATCTTACACTGGGAGGAGGCTTTAGTTGTAGCTTAGAAGCTTCTGAAACCACAAATAAGTCTTTTCGCATAGCAACTATTTCAAAATCCTTAAAAAGATGGCTTGATTAATTTCATTTAATAGACACTTTTAAAGTAAAAGATGATAAATCCTTATTATTTTCCCATAAAGACCATAGATTTGGAACACATACCAGAATTGACAAATTATTCATAGTTCAAGATTTACACACAAAAATCCTCAATGTCTCAATAGTTCCATGTCCCTTCTCAGATCATGACTCTCTGATAATGAAGGTCAAAATAGAGTTTAAACCTTTAATCCTCTAAACTAGAATCCCATCATATATCACAAACATTAAAGAATTCAGACCCTGGATGTTGTCAGAACTACAATTACTTCTTGAAATTAATAATACAACAGAAATCAGTAGAGTCATGGTTTGGGACTCATTAAAAGTGTATTTATTTGGTAAGATCCTTAGCTGGTACAAAAACAAAGTTAGAGAGTGGGAAACTGATTCATTAGACCTGCAAATCAGACTCTTGACAGCAACATCTAAAAAAAATTCAGAATTGTCCAGCAGTCAAAAAGAAATAGAGGAATTAAATAAAAATATAATTTAATTATAACACAAAAAACTTGTCTAGCCTTGGAAAAAATAAAAATAAACTCATTAGCAACCTCCCCCAGATATCTACATAACTTATCTACAAGAATTAAAATACAATCTAAAGGAAGTAACATTGGTAGTATATATAATGAAAAGAAAGGGAAAAAGTATCAGATATAGGAGACATCCTTGGAGCATGTCAGTTCCATTATATGGAACACTTCAAAAAAGAAGATTTAGATATCAACCAAATAAACTTAGATACAAACCTTATCAATATGAAAAAATTCCAGAAAACTTAAAACTAGACCTACAAAAACCTATATCCTACAAAAAAATTGTTGACAAAATAAAAGAATGTAAATCTAACAAAGCTCCAGGGATAGATGGTATAATTACAGAACTTTTCAAACTCTTCCCTTCAACAGTAATCTCCCTTTTTCAAAAAACTTTGTTAGAAGTCCAGTCAGAAGCAAAAATACCACCCTCATGGAAATATTCTCTCATAACACCAATTCTAAAAGATAATAAACCATCAGACCTTTGCACCTCATACAGACCTATATCATTACTGAATAATTATTACAAAATATTCATGTCAATCCTAGCTAACAGAATGAAAACCCCACTTTCAAAGAAAATTAATAATGATCAAACTGGATTTTTATATAACAGGCACACACATGATAATATTAAAAGGATACATACTCTTATAGATTATGTGAATGAAGAAGATAGAGAAACACATATAATTGGATTAGACATAGAAAAAGCCATTGATTCCCTTAACTGGGAATATCTATTTAAAACTTTAGCATTATTTGAATTCCCTCCTCCCTTAATCTTATTGCTAAAAAAACATATATATTAATAACTTAGCCTACATTAAAGTAGGTCCTTTAACCTCAGAGTCTATCCATATAACGAAAGGTACTAAACAAGGATGCCCCCTTTCTCCTATTTAATTTACTTTGGCTACAGAAATACTTGCAGAAATAATACGCAATAATCGAAGAATAAAAGTAATAGAAGTCTATGACATATCTAAAATAATGCTTTTTGCTGATGATATTTTATTAACCCTATCAAACTCCAGAAAGTCATTAGGAGAGCTAGAAGAAGTAATGGAGAAATTTTATAAGATTTTAGGCCTACACTTTAATAGATTAAAATCAAAATTTCTATTTTTAAATAAGAAAAAAAGAATTACAAGTTACAGATAAATCCACCACAGGAAAACAAGAACTTACACTAAATTATTTAGGAATAGTGTTATGCAAAAATATAAACAAAACAATATTAAAAGATTATAAAAACATTATTGAAGCAATATAAATATATCTAGAAAAGTGGAACAAAATTATATTAACTTTTGAAGACAGATTGCAATTAATAAAAAAATGGTCTTATTGCCAAAAATACTATATGTAGCGTTAGCAATACAGTTAATTCCTGAAAGATGCATTCTTAAAGAAATAAACTCATGTTTAATAAAATTTTTATGGTATCCCAAAAAGAATAGAGTAGGTCTAACTCATCACATTATACACTGGAAACAAGGAGGATTGAACTTCCCAGAAATAGAAACATATATAAAAGCATGTGTGCTTAAAACTACAATAGACTGGATAAACCCAAATTATTTTGCCAACTGGAAAGAATTAACAACGACTATATTAACAAATTAATTTAATCTGTTAAAAAATGCTTAATAGTAGACAAATCAAACAAACTCTGGTACATACTATGCATAAGTATACAATATAATATAACAAAACCTTCTAAAACAACACTGTTTAATCATTACATCAATTCCTTTAGGAAACTTATCAATACAAACATAGATCTAAAACTTTGGTTTGACCTTTTAACCCCATTTACCATCACTAAGAACTTTCCTCACAAAATATATAGGGAAACAATACCCTTCTGGGAACAACATGGATTCTTATGCTAGTTTCAATGTGTAAATAAATTAAATGTTTTAGATATACATATGATAAAAACTGCTTACAATATTCCAACACAGGACTGGTTAACCTTACAAAGCCTTCTAATGTACACTCAAGATTTATGCAGATTAATTAATAAATTCCTCATTTAAAGCTATTCCAAATCTAATAAGTTTTCTGTATGAATTTATATATAATAGTTGTGAAAAGAAAAATTCCATTTTAAATCTATACAAAGAGTTAATAACATATAAAACAATTCCCAAACTATCATACTGGCAGTTCTTAACAAAAGGTCAGCCATTGCAGTTAACAGAAGAAATTAAAACTAACATCTTACTATCAGTTAATTATAATTCTAACACACAGTACTGGAAAATATTTAACTGGAAATACTTACATAGAGCATTTTTAACATCAGCCAGAATTAAAAAGATCAGTACTACTACAAACATTTTTGCTGGAGGTGTGAAAAGTCAAATAAAGCAGACTGGATTCATATTTTTTTTATGAATGTAATAAAATTAAATCATATTGGAATGGAATCAATCATTTTTTACAAGCTTTATTTAATGAATCCTTTACCTTAACTAAAGTATTGATTATACTAAATGTAAATGAAGGCTCCTACCTGAATAAGACAAATATGTATTTGTTATGGACAATACTTGCTATATCTAGGAAATGCGTAACCAGAAGGTGGAATTTAAATACACCCCTGACCTTGGAAGAATTCTATACTTTACTGAAGATAACTACATCAATGAAAATAAAAATCAAAGAACTATGAATCTATCCCAGGCCATTGGTAAATAATCCTTGGAAGAAAGTTAAAGCTTTGTTGGACACTCTGCAATAATCAATATTGTATCTCTGATAACTGATCTGTTAATTCTATATTTAATAACATACAGTGTATAGTGGTGCAAAGGTAGCATTTTCACCTCCCAGCAAGAGGTTCCACTGTTCGATTCTCAGCTGGAGCACCTTCTGTGTGGAGTCTGCATGTCCTCCCCATGGTTGAGTGGCTTTTGGAAGACATGCGTGAATGGGCGTGCGTTCGTTGAAGGTTGGGCATTGAGCTGGCATCTTGGCACAGTAAAAATCTACTGCCAGTCATTAACAGAACGGTGTTCTGCTGTGGCGACCCCTAACAGGGAAAAGCCAAAAGAAGAACAAACATATAACTGAAAGTCAGGCTATTGTATATAGTTGTTTAAAATGATATTTAGAAATATTATGTCAATGTTATTTTAATTGAAAATAAAAAAAATATTTGAGGGAAAAATGAGCAGTTAGCTAACACATGATGAGTTGATTTAAAACACCAGTTCTGACTTGAAGAGTCTGAAAAGTGCATATACATGACTTGCCTACAGTTAAAAATGTCATACATAGCACTTAATTTCAAAAGTAAAAAAAAATAAATAAAAAATCTGCAGTAAGGTACTCAGCCAGTAGAGATTGACAGAGGTTAATCATATGCCACAAAAATGTGGTATGGAATGTCAGAGCCTATCATGTATTCTACTTATACTTTTATTTATTTATTTATTTTATTTGTTTATTTATTTATTTATTTATTTATGTATGTATTTATTTATTTTAAGATCTACATATACTCTTTTAATAGCAGAATTAAGATAGTGATTGGCAACTGTGAGCTACAGCTCCTTTAGTGTAGGGTTTGATACCCTCATTTGCCTGCTGTATGACCTTGAGAAATTCATTTAACCAGATTTTGGTCCCTGGTTACACCTGAAAAGGGACTATGTGTTCACTGGGCCTACCTGGTTAACAAATGGATATTATCTTCATTATTAATACTGTAGTCACTTACTGTATCTTTCAGTGAAGTAGAATGGAAAGTTGACTGAGGAAAGGGGTCTATATAAGAACATCGAAGTTTCAAAACTTTGAATGTTCTAATATCGACCCCTATTCAGAGAAAGCTGAAAACATTGAACATACAAAACACATACACACAACACAAGCACACCAAACAAACAGCAATCCACAGACATACACCTAAAATCTTACACCTAACCCTACACTAAACTATACACACACCACTAACTATCCACTTACCTTAACCCAAACCCTAACCTTAAGGTCCGTCACTATCACACACTCACCTCACCCGCGCAATAACCCTAACTCACCTACCCCACCCTAACCCTCATGTCTACACAATTGCACACTTACCTGACCCGCGCCCTAACCCTAACTCACCTAACCCGCCCTAACCCTCACGTCCACACAATCACACACATACCTAACCAGCGCCTAACCCTAACTCACCTAACCTGCCCTAACCCTCATGTCCACACAATCGCACACATACCAAACCTACACCCTAACTAACCTAACCCACACTCGATCACACACTTACCTGAACCCGACCTGTAACTTTCCACCACAGCGCTGAAAATACCGAAGCAACAGAAATGGACAACCAAATTCTTTCCCTAGGAAAAAATTTGGTTTTCTGTTGCTTCGATATTTTCAGCTTTCACTGAATAGGGGTCGATATCAGAACATTCAAAGTTTTGATACTTCGATGTTCTAATATAGACCTGAGGAAAAAATTCAAATGGCAATTCTGTTTGAATAAGAAGGTAATAAGTGCAGTGGTGTAAGAAGAATAAATGGGGAACTAAGAAAATTCATTTACCATAGTAGAAGATTGATTTATATATATATATATATATATATATATATATATATATATATATATATATATATATATATATATATATATGTGTGTGTGTGTGTGTGTGTGTGTGTGTGTGTGTGTGTGTGTGTGTGTGTGTGTGTGTGTGTGTATATATATATATATATATATATATATATATATATATATATATATATATATATATATATATAAACACACACACACACACACACACACACACACACACACACACACACACACACACACACACACACACACACACACACACACACAAAGAGAGAGAGGGAGAGAGACACTGATAGGTGCATTTTGACCTGCCTGAAAGGAAATTAATCTCATCTAAGGAATTTAAATCTACTGTTTCTGCTTGCCTGAACTTGAAACATTTGATTCTGGCAGAAGTCTTCAGTTGTTTTGAGCTGCTACATGGTGAGATAAACTTATAAGGGTTGATGCTTGCATAAGTGACTTTGCAGTCTTTTAGATTTGGCCCTGATAAATCAATGGCTGGAGATTAATTTTGGTTCTTTTGCAGAAAGTGGTGTAATTTAGTCTGAAGGAGAAGAAACTTATCAAATTTGTAAATAGTGAATTACACTGTTTCAAGCAGTGACAGTAATGTCCTGCATTACAGAGCCTGCATCAGGGATACAGAGAAATGAAGTCCTGACTATAGCCCTGGTTCAATTATCAGTTTTCGTATAAGTGCAATCAGGGATGATGGAATGGCGGTGCTCCTGGATGAACCATAAGGTTTGAACCTTGACAGAGGCTTGGAAATCATGTTGATTATTGCACTGTAGGCAGAATGGCTCAGGCAGCAATGCACACACAGGTGTATGGATGGGATGCCATGGAGACCACTGCATGCTAATCCATGGCAATGGTGCAAAAGTAAGCAAGGGCTGGGGAATTACAAGTAAAACACATTCCAGTAGCAGTTTGATGGTCTCCAAGGTTCTTTGATCTCCTCACCTGCCAAAGACTCCAGTCAGGATTAGAATGAGGGGAAAGCAGGTGGATCTGTTGGACCTGGTTGATGAGTAACAGTCCTTGGAGAAAGTGATGACCAGCTACATGGAACCACTATCAATTAAAGACTTATAACGTAGGATGAATTTAGATTTGGTCCTGAAGCTTAAAACCTAAGCAGCTTCAAGAATATTGACTCCTAGAACTATAAACTGATACTTTCTACATCTGAAATACATTTATTTAAATTATTTTTTAAACAAAGTTGGTAACTTGTCTGAGGGTAATGAGAAGTTTACTTCAATGCCCTGCAAGGGATTTTGGAATGCAAATGTCACTTTATTGTTATTTATTTTTATATATATATATATATATATATATATATATATATATATATATATATATTTTTTTTTTAATTTTATTTTTATTTTACATTTGTTAACTGGGGGCGTCTGACTGAGCTGAAAAGGCCCTTTTTCAGCAGAGGCCCGGGGAGAAAAGCTCCACTTAGAAAAATTACAGGTACATTTAGATATTTAGACATGATCAGTATACACACAAATTACAACAGACATGTTTTTACAGTGGTATGCAGCATATCAACAATCACAGTGGAGAGAACAAACAAGAAAATATTAATTTAAAAATAAAGGTAATTAACAGAGTTGTTGTGTACAGCTGAAATTTGGAACATAGGTAGAATACATACATAGTACACAGGTACGGTACATATATTGTACATTAGCCAGTATTTGTGAGTAAGAGTGAAAACTATTATCAAGTTCTCTAGGCTTAGTATGTGTACCTTTCACTAGTCTGGGGAGCAGTCATGGCACTGACAACTTTGCTTGAGATGTTGCCTAATGACGTTTTTAAAGGAGGCTTTGGACGTTGTGTTTTGTTTGCTAGTGGGGAGAGAGTTCCATTTATTAGCCACTGAACTACTATATAGTGTATCTCCAAAGCTATTGTAGCTGTTGGTGACTTCTAGTAGTCGTTTACTTGCTCTAAGAGGCCTTTTGGCTGAGTGATGTTATACTAGGTTGTTGAGGGCAGGACACTTATTGAGGAGGTAATAGATAGAATGACAGAGGCAGAGCTGATTGTAGGTTAGGAGGCTGGGCAGTTCAAGCCAGTGGAGCTGTCTCAAAGCAGTACAGTGATGAGTTCTATATGACCAATTTGCAGCAAAGTGGGAAATTCTGTTATAGCAGGCTTCCATTTTGCTTAGTTCAGTTTTGTTGAGAGTAGTCAGAATGGGAGATGCATAGAGTAGGGTGGATAGACATTTGGAGTGAGCAGTGGCTGATTTTGTGTTGTTGGTAAGAAATGGTTTGATATGGTAGATTTATCCCATTTTGGCATGTACTTTTTTAATAGTTAAGTTGAGATGACTATCAAATTTTAGGGAGGAGTCTACGGTTATTCCCAATAGCTTAGCCTGTGCCACTGGAGTGATTGGAGTAGCATTTGTGGAGTAGATAGTGAATTGACTGTTATCAGTGTTTTTGTTAGAACTGGTTATAATCATAAGTTGAGTTTTCTTTGGACTGAGGATAAGTTGGGCTTTGGTAAGGTAGTTTTCAACATCAGAGAATGCTAGTTGAGTTGTTTACAGGAGGGTGGGAATGTTTTGTGCATATATATATATATATATATATATATATATATATATATATATTTTTTTTTTTTTTTTTTAAATATTAGATCCCAAACTTGTTTCACTTTTCCCAGAATTGCATTGCAATAATTGATTTGCTAATAGATTCAGATCAATCAGATCAGACTTTACTTTATAAAATAAGCATAGAGGTGTAACTACTGATAAATGGATCAACTGCCCTATATGCAAGTTCTTACAGGGCACAATCAGCAGGTGTTAGCAGTAGTCACATCCAAGTAACTAGAGCTGCATGTTGGTGGCAAATGGGGAAGCTACCATGAATACAGGCTGTTAAGCTGCGCAGTTACCATTTACTAATGGTACTCAAGTACATTACCATAAATATTTTATAAACCTGCAAGGAAATGGTAGCTTTGTTAGTAAATGCTATTATATTTGTGGTTACCAATGACTTACTCAGTGTGGGGGTAGTAATTCTACCAAGATACTTTCTACAGTTAATGTAGAACAAGGGAATGAGATCTTATTTCTCTTCTTCTATTTTTTTGAAATATTCACTTTTTTATTTGGTTGAGTAGAGGGGGTATTACTGTGATTCTGTAAGTAAAATGTTAGTAAGGTTTGTTTCTAAAACATTTCTGAATTTTTCAACCTTTTCAATGTATTTGATGTGGTTTGCTTACAAAAAATGGCATTGTATTCAATAATGGTTTGGATCAAAGAAGTATAAAATAATACAATGATCTCCCTAGAGAAACGAGCCATGCCAATAAGAATTGTATGGGCTGTGGAATTTGCTGCTCTGACAGTGGCGTAAACACATGGGACAAAGTTTAAATGAATATTTTATTAGTTAACTGCTTGCATTAAATGTTTGTTTCTCATTATACTATGTGGGGTTGTGCATTTTTTGCAATTGACTTAGCCTAGAAGACATGTTTTTTGCAGACAGGCAGCAGTTTATTTTTACTGGCTTAATATAGCTTGGATATGCAGTATTACACTTTTTCATTGTTCCTTTTTTTGTGTCAAAAAGTTTAAATTGTTGTCTACCATATCTGCAGATTTTTGTTAATTATACCTTTTTTATTATTTAGCCATTTAGTTTATAATCATACTTTGTCATTTTGCCAAGTCTGTTACTATTGTATTTATTCATATTAAAACTAAGATTATAACTATAGCGCCATGTGTGCATTTTTGTAGAGTTTCAGTATATTTGACTAATGTCATTGTGTGACCCAGTTTGCAGTCATCAGGATATTTGTTTAACCATTGCCCATTACCTACTTTTCTAGCCCTTAAGGAAAAAAAAAAAAAAACTTTCCTAGAGAGCACTGAGGGATACATCTTATAACTCTTTTGAAATAGGCAAGTACCCCACCTTGCTGTGTTCTGTAGCTTAACTTTTCTTCTTTTACCTGTTGAATTATTTATGACTCGGCAGTTAATTATTTTATTTCTCAATTATTTGTCATGAATTAGGAAGCCATGATGGGCAGTATTCAGTGTTAGCCCTTATTTATTTGTTCACTTGTTAACTCGATAAGTAAACTGACACTCATACACTTTTCAGCCATACCTCAGGCTACAAGACCAAGAGAAAATGCAAAATATATGGGCAGTTTACAAAAACCTTTCTGGCAGCATGCTTTATGAAGTTGGAAGAACCCATAGTACTCAAAAAATATGCAGATATTGAAGTGCATCTAGATTCCACATGGTCAGACCAGAAGTCAGGCTTGAATGCTGGATCCTTGTTATATGATGCAGATATATAAACCTCTGGAGTCACTAGGACACAAGGCTGCCTGCCATCAAATCCTGCACTCACTGTTTCAAAGAAAGCCATAAGAATTACATGGTAAGATTTCCCCTTATCAAACCCATACTATGCCATAATTAACAGCATTATGCCCGTTTAGTAATTCTGGATATGCATATTTACATATGTTTCTCTCTTAAATTTTACATAGAATACAGATTAGTCTTTTGGGTCCTAGATTGTTTTGGTCTGTTCTCACCTTTTGTAAAGTTGTTCTACAACATATCAGATAGAAATGGAGGCCTTAGCTGTTTTAATGGAGAAATACCAGCTTCTATGTTGTGCCCATTAAGCAATGGGGTTTGGTGTGTGTCTCATATTCTTAATTTTATATCGTTGTTCAAGCATTTCGAGACAAGAATTACACCACATATGCCATCGCAACCGAATGCAACTATTAGAACACAAATATTTGAACTTTTGTTGCATTTCATAAGCACCTTAAATACTGAACATTTTTTTACATTGATAAAAACACCTGAAACATACTGCAACATTATAGGCAGTTTTATCTGCTTACCCTCAAAAAAAAAAAAAACAAAGCAACATTACACCCTCCACTCACTCAATCCCACAAATTGCAAGACAGCGTACCTTGGCTCACCTCAAAAGCTAAGAAAGAAAGGGGAAACAGAAGAGATTTTCACCCAGAATCTCTCTTCTCTGTCCAGCCGCCTATACACATGCTGTCCCCTTTTTCTTTTTCATAACTGCCTAACAGCATCTTGTAAAGCCAAAGCCATATGTGCACTAAACAAATCCAACCTATCTCACTCAGATGTATTCCATCATTCCTATACCAGTCTGAACCCCAATTATCAAAAGTTCAGTGCTTAATCACCAACACATCTAACTCACCCAATTTCCTTGAGAACCTGTTTCCACACTACTCTAGGTATAATATCTGACCATGCTATCACCATTTACAGATGCTGTTGTCTTAAGTTAACAAAATCATCAAAATCAATGCAACATTTGCCTTTTAGGGACCCAATCTAAATCATAACCTTCCTAAAGAATGATCAAAATCTTCAGGACCCCCAAAGCTGTTTTTATCATTTCAAACTTAACAAACAGTTAATGCCAAAGTAAACCTCTAAATTTATGCTGTGCAACCTTTTGCATTCCTTCTGAAAGACCCAACATGCTTCCTCCAGGCCTTAGAGCTGATCTGTTCACCGCCCAGAATACTAAGGGATCCCCCAAGATTACTACTGTGCTATCCAAAAAACAGCAAATAAATACATTAATAACTCTTCAACTCATCATCTTATATAATCTGAATAAGATTTAGTGGCCCAATGCCCCCTTGTTAATGACTTCTATGAACTTCACCTTCCTCTGCCAAGTCAGATGCTCTCCCAGTCTGAAAAGAATGTACACAAAACCTCTTTTCGCACAGTCCTTGTGAAATTAATGCTTGTCGCACCATGCTAATAGAGCCTGATGCTGACATCACTCTACCCTGTACAGTATGAAAAAATAGGAACTCAACCTGCTGCTCAAAAGTTCTCTTTAACTGTTTCATCCATCCTACTGGGCACAGCAACCTTTCTCTTTCTTCAAGCAACACCACTGGCCTACCTTGTCTCACCTGATCAGTGTTTGATCTCCTGAGCTAAATTAACACTGCAGAGTCTAACACACATGCATCCTTCCACCGCAATAAGCATAGCACTTCACTCACTGTAAATACTCCTATCTACATAATCACTGCCAGAGCTGCATTACTAGTGTGTTCTGACAGACCACTCAACAACAGCTGCAATCCCTTCAACAAAACCTGAAGCACCTGTCTGGTTACTGAATACATCCATCTTTATTATTCTGTCTTAGCTTCTCCCATCCTTTTAGCATTCTCACTACTAACCATTCATTTGTGACATCATCCAAAACAGCCAACCTTGCTGCCCACTAAGCACCGATAAATGCACTTTGATTCTTATTACTGCCTCTCCTAATGACCATCTGTACACTAAGTAATGCATGAGTAATTCCAATGAACATCTCCTATGCTGAACCAGCAGTTGACTAACAAATGTTGAAAATGCAGCTAAAGCTGTGTTATATGCCTTCCAGGCAGACTTGGTATAAGGCTTTTGTATTAACTATCCTGATGTGGATTTCCAATGCACCACACTTTATCAATAATGCCTACTGGCTTCACTCTTGCTGGTGGTACCAGAGCCCAAAACCTGGAAAACTGAAACAAAGAAAGGTTATCAGCTAACTGGTTAACCCTGCCTGGTGCAAACCTCACTGAAAAAGTAAAATTCATTAATATTGTCTGCAACACATTGCCTTAAAACTGACAATACCAATCATAATTTACTTATTTTTCTAGCCAATACCTGCATTACAGCCTTGTTGTCTTAATAAAATATCTCCCTTCAATTTAATAAGTTGCTCTTCCAAACAACTGCTTATGTCAAAATCGGCATAGTCTCCAAAAATTACACATCCTTTCTCGAGTCCATCCTTCAGGCCAAGAACTCCAAACCACTATCACCGAAAAAAGGCTCCCATACCATGTGCATGCTTGAATTTTCTTGAGGGACACCCTCTTACTGTCAAAATGACACATTATTACAGACAGAGCAGAAGCAATGCCCACAATCTTAAGTCTCCCTTAACCATTTTGTAACACACACACACACCCGGTGATGCTTGGTCTTAACACCCTTTAATAAAAAGGCAATCGACCTGAAATATTTTATAACTGGAGGGATGACCCTGCAAGCAAAATTCATTAAACCTAACAAATTCCATAACATCCTTAATCCTGACTTTATCCCTCAGTTGCAGCCAACCAATTGTCTCCCGCAACTTCACAAACTTGTCTTGCAGCAAACAAAATATGCCATTTTCAATATCTAATGCCAATCTGAAAAATGTGAAGGCTTTACTAGAGCCCTCTTGCTTCTCAGGTGCTAAAGATCCCCCCACAGTCATCACTCATAATAGTAAAAGCAATCAAGGCTCGCTGGACCCCTTCCTCAACCTCCCCAATCAACAAAAAAATCATCCTCATAACTGAGCCATGGCTCATCAAACTCCCCTTGAATCTTAACTGCATCATCAAAGGATGCATTATATACCTATGTATCTGCCTTACTAATGTAATCATTAACCGAATCTCCTCTTTGGAATGACAGATGATGAATCATCCAAAATTTCCCTTGCCTCGTCTTGGGTGCCAAGCCCAAAGGGGAAACGCTGTAAAACTCAAACCGAGGTTCCTCAGATGGACCTAAAATCCTCCTTGCCCCAACTTCCTTGACAACCAATGCCTGCAGTGTATCTGCTTTCCATTCGGTGGTTTCAAATTCTTACATAATTTGTTGCTTTCTCTAACGGCAGACCGAATATTAAAAAATATTGGAAACCATGTATGACTTCCTACACCATGTCATAACTTCGGCAATTCTTCAACAAGTGATGCAACACTGCCATCCTAATAAGAGTGTGCCAACATCTGTCTCAGATTAACTCCTAAAAATTTCCTCTGCCCATAAAATTCTGTTGACCCATACCTGACGGTGTGTTTAGCTCCTCTGCCAATCCAGCAGAATGACCCAATTCACTTTCCCTGTGCCAACATTTCTGCACAATGTGTATTCCCCCACACATAATGCATACATGTGCAAAACAACATACTAGCCACTCACACTTACCCCAATTAAATGACTAACAAGTCCCTGCCCTACCTCCTACATCCTTCCCAAACCTTGGCTGTCCCCGACAGAGTCCAGCTTGGTTGACAACTAAATATCAACATGCCTGACATCCCACAGCAAGGTCTTATCCACCACTTCCCTCTTCTCAAAAGGCTGGTCATACCACAACCATGCATTATCTGATTGCAAACATTGCACTTTTCTGATAGTCAGAAAGTAGGCCAGCAACAGCAAAGCCTGTAACCTCCATATAGTACAGAAAACTCAATGTCCAATTATCCAGTTCCTGTGCCCTGAACTTACCCTGTCTTTTACTACCTAGTGCCATTAGCGCTGTCAGCAAAGCATCTGTGGCTGGCATGTGCCCCTGTCTAACCTCTGAACTCCATCAGCATCAATCAACTCAAATACATCATCATAATCTCATCTTCAAATCTTTTCCTGAACCAATGGGGTAATGTGAGGCATTATAAAACCTCCAGAGCTGCCTGCCAAGAATGTCTGTGTGGAAAGCCATTCCTTAACCAAGATCCTAACCCCTCATTAACAGAACCTGTTGAAGCCTCCTGATAACTAACATCACCAAACACTGGTTCTTGTTCAGCAGTACCTCCTGTACGTGTTCTTCAAATGTCATAAATCCCCTCAGCCCATTACACACCTGCTCATCTAAGCCATCCAACAAATCATCTATCCGATCTACGCTCAGATCATTATCTAACTACATGGCATGTACATTTATGTTATTACCTGCTGTCACCCAGCAGAGATATTACCTCTTACCTATGATAACCAGAGCCCATAGATCTCTTCCTTTATAGACCTCCTACTGTGCACCCCATAGATTAGCCACCCTAAAACAGATCCCTGCCTGATACTTCCATCATTTTCTCCTTATTTGCTGAGATAACAGGTTCAAACCTTGTGTTATGGACTGTCAGTTTCCTTCTGTTTCTCCTATCAGCCTGATGGACATGGGTTTTTGAGGCGGTGTAGCAACTGCCTCATATAGCCTCATGACCTCTTACTCCTAAATCACTCAAATTGAATTTGCAAGAGATGCACTTGTACTAAGAATCTGGAATAACTGCTCTCTCACTCCCAGAACAGCAACACTAAACAGGTTGTCAGGTCAGATACCATAACTTCTACTCCTAATATGCACCCAACACATAAGCCTTCATATGCAGAGGCAGTCTCTGGAAATCTACCTAAACACCAGAAACCTTCAAAACTGAGACATGTTACACCTAACAGAACACCTAAAGCACCCAATGCACATAAAAACACTAGCACCTGCATCTCACCAAATAAGCTCTTAAAGCAATGCACAACTATTCGAAATGTTTTAGTTAGAGTTACTCAATAGTGAGACATAGATGCCAACTCACCAGGCTGTGGAAGGAGAAGGTTACAGTCAGCTTCCTGTCTGGTGCAAGGATTCACCAGATCACAGATGCACTCAAGTCTCTCACCAACTACAGTTATGACTCTGTCATTGTCATACTTCATTTTGGTGTGGATGACTTGAGACATACCTCTCTGGACTATATAAAGAGAAATATGATTTAGGTCTCTGAATATGTGTCTTGGGTGCGTATGTCCCTAGCTTTGAGCAGCATTTTACCCTTGGCTAGAATTATACCATAATATAAACAGAAAATGATTGATTTCAATAACTGGCTTAGTTTCTGGTATCATTCTAAGGGGATCCAGTTCCTGTCAGCCTGGGATGACATGGTGGATAGCCCACACTGTTTTGCCAGAGATGGTCTTCACCTGGCATCTCTAGGCTTTCAGTTGCTGGCTAAGGCACTTGCCTCTCCCATAATGCCTTTTTTGTGCAAGATCACAACAACAAAATTCCCAACATGAAAATATCAAACACAAAGAAACTAAGGGTCATGCTGCTAAATGCTAGGAGTTTAAATCAGAAACTGCACTCTCTGGTAGCACTCCTCTCCCTAGAAGATGTTGACATTTGTGTAGTCAAAGAAACATGGCTCAATGCTGCAAAAAGTACCCTGGCCTTGCAAGGATACAATGCCTTCCACACTTTCAGACAATAAATTGAAGGTATGAGAACCAAAGGAGGTGGAGTATCTATCTTCATTAAAGATACTTACACCTCTAGACTGGTTAGACAAGAAAACTCTATGGAGCCACTGCAAGTCCAAATTAATGTGGGTAAGACCCCCCCTGCAGGTAATCATCACTTACAGGTCTGTTTCCATGAACCAAGATGCCCACACAGCTTATTTACACCTACCTGGGACAATTAAGGCACAACTTAACAGCCTAGTCATGGGTGACATCAACTATTCTTCCATTAATTGGGAAAGATATGAGCCCAAACTCACTCGCACAAAAGTTCCTGGACTTTGTTAACCAAAATGCTCTGGAAGAAATAGTGCACCATGCCATAAGGGGCTCCAATATTCTCGACCTTGTCCTCACTAATATCAGTGACCAATGCAATGCCTCAAGTGTTGGGTCCACACTGATTAAATCTGTCCATAAATTAGACATTTCTGAAGTAGCAATAGTACCAAAACTCCCCAAAGGAGAAGTCAGACTAATAAAAACGTCACCAAAGCTAACTATACCCTCATAAGGGAAGGTATAATTGACTTCCAAGCTCCATTTTTCACAGATGGCATTGACGGCTATACTAGAGTAGACTCTGATGCTCGTTACAAACATCTACACAAATGTATAGACACAGCCGTGCCAGATAGGATTTAAGCAAGATCCTCAGGAAAAAACAAACCATCCTGGTGGACATCTAGCATTAATAAATCATACAATAAGTAAAAGAAGCTGCTGTCTAAAAATACAAAAGTGAGATCCCAGAACTATAAGAGCACCCTCCTTAGCCTAAACAAGCAAATAAGAAAACCTGCAATATCTTCAAAGAGCAGCTATGAGAAAAATTTGGCAATCATAGCCAAGGATAACCAAAAGGCTTTCTTCAGCTACATTCACAACGTAAAGGCGGGACTCAAATGTGTGTTGAACTAATTGTGGATGGAATCATAAACACTGACCCTGCAGAAATTTCAAACCTGCTAACAGACAGGTTTTGCAAAAATGTCATCCCCTATCTCCCCCAAGTACATCACAAACCATGTCTTCATCATCTCCTCCTCCCTTCATCTCCAAAGAGCAAATCATCAGTGCTCTCTCCAAGGGTAGGGACATAGTCTCCATGGAACCAGATGGCATTCCAGGCTGCATTCTTAATGTTCTAAAACAAGAGCTAGCTATTCCATTAGGCACACTATTCAACTACAGCTTGAGTATGGGCTTTGTCCCCACTGAATAGTCGAGTCCCCAAATGATGTGGAAATCCTACAGAAGGGCCTCACTGAGACAGATGCCTGGTGTCAGAGCCATGGCCTCAAGTTCAATGCCAAAAACTGCGTTGTCATCCCCTTTGGTAAAAACTCTGTACCCATGAAAATGAACTACTACATAGACAGCAGTCTACTTAACACTGAATGTGTGATAAGAGACCTTGGGACCCAGGTGCACAGTAGTCTGTCCTTTGACAGTCACATCGCCACAGTAGTCAGGAAGTCCTTCTACGTGGCACACCTCATCACAAAAGGGTTCTCATCCAGGAAAAAAGAGGTCATTGTTCCCCTCTACTTGACACTTATTAGACCCATTATAGAGTACAACGCCCCTTTTGGAATGTACCTCACAAGACATCTGCAGCAGCTGGAAAGGCCACAGAAGTACCTCACAAAAAGGATTACTGGCCTCAAACAGATGCCCTACACTGATCATCTCAAAAAACTCCCGCTTTACTCCATAGCATATCACCTTCTCCAAGGTGATCTCTGACTAACATATAAAGCTATGTCAAACCCAGAGCTGTTGGACATGCTACACCTAAGGAAATCTCAATCCCTCCAAGCTACATGCTCTAGGGACCTAAACCTTGTCACCACAATAAACAGGACATGCTGGAGGGATAGATTCCTGTCCCAGAGACTTCCCATACTCTGGAACAGGCTACCCATCTATGTCAAGCAAAGTTCTTCATTAGCACTCTTCAAGAAAAATCTTGATGAGTGGATGGGAAATAGGAAGTACACCCCAGCGATCACTTCTTTGTCTCTGCTCGACAGTGGCACAGGAAAATAACTTTCTTGGCTGGCGTAAACCAAGGAACCTTGTTGGCTAGGCTTATGTAGGCCCTTGGTCCAATAGCCTAGTACCTACCTATGAACCTATGAACCTATGAATGGAAAACAGCTACTGTTATTCCACATGGGCAGATCAGCAACAGACCTGGATAATTCTAGACCCATACATTTTTCCAGCCTCATCTGTAAGGCAATGGAACAAATCATCATGGACCTCATAAATAAAAATATAGGTGACCCCCAAACCCCGGATCTGTCCCAGTTCATTTTTGTCAAGGCCAGATCATACCTGCTAAACCTGGCAGACATCTTCAAGAATGTGACCGGAGCCATAGACGAGGGTAAAGCCATGTACACAGCCTATCCTGACTTGGCCAAGGCCTTCAGCACTATCCCACATTCAGGCATCATTGACAAACTAATCCAGTTGAATATCAACCCCTATTTTGTCAGGTGGGTTGCAAACTGGCCCACAAACAGACCACTGCCAGCAGACCCGTCACCTGTGGGGTCTGACAAGGGTCAGTGCTGGGCCCCCTCTTGTTTGGCATATACTTCTTAGAAGTCCAGGCCAAACGGACGGCTAAGCAAGTTTGCAGATGACTGCAAATTAGATGCTATCTTTGAATCCCCTAGTGATGTCAGCATACTTCAAAAGGGGCTTACACAGACCAATGATCAGTTCCAAAGCCATGGTCTTAAATTGAATGCTAAAAAATGCAGCATCATTCCTTTTGGTAAAAATAATGTCCCTGCTGATTATAAAATAAATAGTGAGAGAACTGGGAACACAAGTTGACTGGGACCTCAACTTTGACCACCATGTGTCTACTGTGGTGAGGAAGGCATTCTACATTGTTCACCTGATTAGCAAAGGCATCATCTCAAGAGCATAAGAGGTTATAACACCCCTGTACTCGTCCCTCATCAGACTTGTTATTGAATACAGTGCTCCCTTTGCTATGCACAATATACCATATCAGACACCTGCAACAACTTAAGAAACCTCAGAGATTTCTAAGAACATTCAGGGTCTCCAGAACATATCTTATATGGACAGACTGAAGTCACTGTTACTGTACTCAGTAGAGTACAGACTACTTACAGGTGTAAGTCTGCTTTATAGAGCTATCTTTGACCCAAATCTAATGGAAATGATACACATCTGTAAGTCAAATGGGATTAGAGTCACCCATTCTAGGGATCTCAATCTAGCCTGCGACATAAACAGGACCTGCTGGAGAGACAGATACATCTCTCAGAGGTTGCCACTCCTCTGGAACAGGCTTCCAGTCCATATGGAGCAGAGCACTTCCACAATGTTGTTTAAGTGCAACCTGGATGACTGGATGGGATACTATAAATTTCTGCAAAGGATTGTCCCGGCTTCTCTGCTAGACATGGGTAATCCTTGCTAGAAAAACATGGGCATAAACAATATCTCTCATCTAGTGTTATATTGGGATTTAATGACTAGGCTTGTAAAGACCCTTGGGTCAATAGCCTAGTAACATCCCATGAACCTATGAACCTATGTTGAACTCCATTTACCATCGGTGCTGATTTCTGTCTCTGTCTGTCATGTTTCTCTGTGTTTGTCTCTAGCTGGTGATCCATTTACTTCTGCTTCCTTAGTCCTCTGGTCATGCAGCCTGCATCCCATGTGGGGGCTGAGAATCTTTCACTAGACAACTGTTATGCTTCTTTGAACAGCTCCTGCTCCTGTGATAATTTTTTTTTTCTTCAGTGATGTCATTGACATCTGCAAAATAAAATATAAATATTAGTAAAATCACCTTCAATATAATATTTCCCCTTTTTCTTACCCTGCCACCCACCACAAACATGCCAAGTACCCTCCTTACTGCATCTAATTAACAGAATACACTTGCACCCTTACCTTGCTTAGTTTTATGTTTACTGTTTTTTTTATATAAATACATGCACATATGTATATGTTTATATGTGTGTGTGCACATATAATATATATATATATATATATATATACATATATATATATATATATATATATATATATATATATACATATATATATATTCCCATATTCAACTTTGTGAAATAAGCATATCAGCGATCAATATCTGCAGAACCTTTCAATCACACCTTCACTTTTTTGAATGCACATCCTCCTGAAACATACTCCCATTCCACCCCTCGTAACTGCACAGTTCTTCACCAAATACTGACCTAACAGTGACCCACAACTGAGTCTTAGACTATACACCTTCAGAAAATTCCTGCCATCAGAAATCATACTATTTGCATGGTGCTTTCAAAGCTATCACTGATATTCTCTCTCTCTTTTTTTTATTTTTTAATATATATTCTGCTTACACTCTGTCCCCTTTACCATGCAATTCTCATCTGGCCTAGACTGCACCCCTCAGAGGAATGGTTGAACCCCAGCTCAGCAATTAACTCCATAGAAATTTTATTATGGGCACTTTAATGAGCACTTTACCCTCCATCTCTCTGCTGTAAACCTTGGAGGAGATGTCACAGTGGCAAACATACCACAACAGTGAGCCATTCCAGATCAACAGACACCCCCTCCCCTATCTTCTACACCATCAGACATACTCCTCCACTCTGAAAAAAACACAGACCTCTCCAGTCGACATGAACATACTCTGCTTCAATTCCACAGTTGATACTGCTAAATCCCCTAGTTAACTGTATGCCTGAGCTACCCACCAACCCCCTCATCCAATCCTATACCATTACAAAGAAAAAAAAAGGCTCTTTCCTTCTAAATCCCCTCTCAGTTTTTAACTTCCTGAAATACCTAAAACCAGGCCTATCGAACTGCTGGCTGTTTTGGACATGGGGAGCTCTTCCCATAACTAAATTCCCATGCCAAAAGATTGAAATAGTCCTGTACAATAGTTTTTGCCTCCTCAACCCATACCCTAATGATCTCACTTCCTTCCACGTGTGTTTCTTTGTTCATACAAAATTCCTGCATAGCGCACTTGCTGGACCAAAAGCAATAATCCATAAAACCAATGAATATTATAAATGACAGTAAATCTTCACATACTCTTTGTTATACTTACATCATGAACAAGAATTTGTAGCAAAATACATTTCTATAAAGACAACCAACCAAAGTCTTGGAAGGCTTGGTGCCGAAGATCTAAGTTTGTAATAAAATTGGTGTTCTGGAGGTCCATGACTTTTGCTGGTTGTCTTTTATTTTATTTTGTACTGGTTTTACTAGTTTTACTATTAATTGTGGCCTTTTTGATACATTTCTATAAAGCTTGTCTATGCCAGATAATAAGGTTGAAATAACAGGACAACATGATAAGCAGACAGTTACTTACATATGTTACACTTAACTGACTTAGTATATATGAACCTGTGCAGGAAGGCCATTAAATTAATCTAGCAACTGGATTGTCACATCAAAGACTTGTCCACAAGATACCAGTGTAATATGTAATAATAATTTACCAAAACCATAACTGGTTGTTTTCATCCAGTTGACTCCTCCTTGATTTCTAATTGAGCACTGCATGCAGCTTCTGTACAGATACTTCATTAGCAGTTTGCTATATGTGGCATGCAGGAATAAATGTAAGGATTCAAGTTTCCATTCAAAGTACATAGTTTTATTCATGGTCACATATTTATCTGAGTATTTCATAACATCAAAGGTGTTGGTGCAACCTCTTGTATTTCAAATTTAGTTTTCTGAGTTTCATTATTAGTTCATGCCTTTATAATAGCTTTGTCTTGACTTGAACAAAGTAACTACCATATATGTGTCTTCCAAAAATAGTAAAACCTAAATTTCTTGAGGATGACTATGCCTTTTGTTTACTGAGGTCCCCTATTTGTCCTCTAGGTTTCTGAATTTTCTTCCATTTTTTTAATTGTTTACATTTATAAACACAACTCTGTCTGTTCTTGTGTGCTGAATAATGACAACTTTTTTATTGTCTTACTACACATGTTTACTCTCCCTTACTAGACATTGTTCATCTCTGTGTTGCCTAGAAAATGATGTATTTTCTGGATGGATAGGTAATAGCTTAATACAGAGAATTCTAAACCTTATATAACTGTCCCCTGTAACTGCTAATCTGTCCAGAGAGCGAAACAGACAGCTACTTGTCTGCCCACTATACCCCTTTCATTCCTTCTTTATTTGAAATCTCTGACCCATCTTTCTCATTTCTTGCACAATCCCCTTACAGAAACACTGAGAGAGAAGAGAATGATCACTTAGTTAGCAGAACCACCACAAAACTGTCCTTCATGATAGCAATGCCTATAATATAAATTCTGTTACTTTTTAAACACTATCATCCCTATCACTTAATGTTTTTTTTTTTTTTTGTTAGATAAGCTGGGAACGTTCACCGCATATGAATACTGCATTGAAAACAATGCACACAAGAAATTGTAGCATAAAAATAGGCACAGTGTCACAGCAGGGCCACTACCAGACCAAAAGTAGAGCTGTGGATGAGCTTGTAAGATGGTGGTAAGTTGAGTACTGTGGCATGACAGGAGCATTACAGCAGCACAATACCTACAGATGTTTACATTTCTGCACAGTAAAACCTCTACAGGTCATAGTATTACAATAGTTTTCCTAACAACCTGACCACAGTTTTGTTCCTTCCTACAGATAAATCCTGCAAATTGCAGCTATTACTATGAGTGAGCAGGCAGCACAGTGGTACAGCGGTTAGCACTGTTGCCTCACAGCGAGGGGCTCTCCAGTTCAATTCTTCGCTGGAGTGCTTTCTGTGTGGAGTCTGCATGTCCTCCCTGTGTTCAGATGGGTTTCCTCTAGGTTCTCCAGTTTCCTCCCACATTCCAAAGACATGCAATAGGTGGATTAGACTCTCTAAATTGGCCATAGGTATGGGTGTGTGTGTGTGTGTGTGTGTGAGTGCAGTGTTCCTGACCCAATGTGTATGCATGGGGGAGGATGGGACATTGGGCTAGCAACCTGACCTCATGAAAACTGTAATCATTATGGAAACAACAAGTGACGGAGAGTGCTCATTGCCCAATGTGCTGATTGGCATGGGAACAGATGGATGGATGGATGGATGGATGGATGGATGGATGGATGGATGGATTGAATATGAGTGAGCAATATAATATTGAATAAGCCTCTTAGTGTGAATATAATGGAGTCTGCATTGACATAAAAGTATTCAGCTACTATCACTCTAAATACATCCAATACCATAATGACCACTGTAAGATCCAGGAATTGGTACAACATAAGCAAATGCAGTCATTACTGTCCTCATTGCACCATGGGTGTTTGCTGTTGAGATACCTGGAGTGACCAAACACTGGATCCTGAAAATCTGTCAGTTATTCAACCAGTCAAGTAAGTTAAGTGATTGTGGCATGATATTATTTTTATTGGTTTCTACATATAATACATTTTTATTTTATTTGCTGAGGTACCTGAAACATTGTTGGCATACAGCTAAGATACTGGATGGAGTTGCATACAAGTGCATACTGTCTGACATGCCGTGAAGAGGGGTGAGGGTTTATGCCATGACATTACACTTAAAGTGATGTTATATAGTAGTTTAACTGCAAAAATGTGAGGATAGATTAATTTTCTTTATATTGAATGGATATATAGATCCTCATCTATGTTGAAGACTGTGCGTGGCCCCCTTACTGTTAAAATGCAGTTTTTGTTTTGTGTTCTGTTTGATTCTGTGTAATTAAAATATGCTTCAAAATATAATATGCTTCCAATAAGGGAGGATTACAGCTGCCCAGTGGGCAGTATTCTTTGAGAGTCCATTGAGTACTACATGTTTGTCCACTGAGAAGGCGGTGATGCATTAGTTGTACTTTTTTTCCACTGTAGGGAACATGGGTTGAGAGAGGGTTGGCACTTGTGCCTCCGGGGGGGTATGCATGCATTGCACCTTATACTCTAACAACCTCCAGTGCTGTGACTGCATGAATGGTCTATCTATGGACCTTTTGCAATCAATTCATATTATAGAATACAGCCATGGAGAAATGTGTGCGCCTTTACAGACAGAGAGGGAGGCTTGACTACTGTTTCACTAACTCATCTCCTGGCCGACTAAAGCTCCAGTGAATTTTGCACAAATTTAACTGCTTCAGGGAGTACATTAGAGGAGGATAATCAAAAGGCCTGTGCAGCATGTCTAATCTTCTTCTTCCTACAGCTTTGCTGTTCTTTGACATTGTGTTGTATTGTGATAGTTGTGGAGGGGGGCTCCACACATATCCATGTGGATGTCACATGTGAATAATAGTAGGAGATAGCATATACATCGTGAGAGATGTGTTAACATAGGCCTCAGCCCATTGTTGAGTTGCACACACACTATTGACAGAGGTCTTATAAAGGGATAGTACGCTTTGCTGCTGAGTATACTGTAGATGACATTCATGGTGAATGCCGTTGTCAGGAAGATTGTCAGACAATGACAGACACATCCATTACTGGACCTGTCATACTTCAACAACTTAGAGAAATAACATGGTGCATTTAACCACACTATTACCTATTCAAAGCTTAGACAGAGGCATTATATATCCTACTGTGATCCTGAAACACACAAAACACATAATCTGCCCTAAATAAACCCATGATTCTGCATTATTTCCTGTGCAGGGTAATGTGGTCCCCTGCCATGTGTAAATGCAACATGCAGAAACATGCCATACCTTCTGATACCATATGGATGCCAGCCAAACACATGGTTTGTGCTGCATCCAGGGTGGCATATAAAATGATCAGTTCAATACTGTGCTACTCTATATGTTGCTGAGGTTGGGTAAACCACATATGACATGCTAACAGCACACACATATATTTTTTCATATTACTGTTTGTTATGCCCATTAGTGGACAGCATTATCCCAGGCATGAAATGGAATACTACTGTAGTCCCTCCATGAGCCTGTTCAGTGGATGCTTCAGTATAATAGCTGAGGCCTTCTGTGAGCATGCATAGCAGGATACTTTACAGGAGATTACTTTAGTCAGTGTCAGAACTACGACTTATAGACATGATCATTAAGATCATCAAAATCCTTGCATATGGACATCATAAAACAGCTTACTTGGCATAGAACTGCAGGGTCATGGATGGGGATCATTACTGACTGACATAGATTTAGTACTAGGCTACCTGCCCTTGTGAGCCATTTCAAACCTAGCCAATTACCCCATGTGAGAATCAAACCCTGCACCTTGTGTCTGTAAGGTAAAGACTTTAATCATGACGCCATCCTGAAGACATTTAGTGGCTATGTCATAACATGTGGGATGATTTGTACTAACCATCTAGCTTAGGGTCGAGATGCTGGACATGCAACTAATTACAATGTCTTTGTTGTTACAGAAACAATGGGGCTACATCTACAACATCAATCTTATCAAAGTGTGTTCACAAATGACTCATCACTATATGTTTATTTATTTCCCATTTAGTAACTGGTTAAGTACACTGTTCTGAGGCTTGAGTGGTAATACATATAACTATTTAATAAGTGATGATACATAGCAAAATATCACATGTAATAATCAAAATCTATATACAACAGAATACAGAAATTGAATATGAAAGCATTCAGATATTTAAAAAAGTTGGGAAAGAGGCGAGAAATTAGAAGAGGGAGGATTGATGACAGGAGGAAACAAGGATGTGGTATAGAGGTTAAACAGGTTAGTAAAACCAGAGACAGAGCAAAGAAACAATAAAAATCAGAAAATTATTTTCATATATTTCATGCAAGTTTAACTGCACTTGGCAGGGTGCATTCATAGACTTTACTACTTTTATGGGTTTTCATAGATGCTGTTGTCAGGTTTGTCCACCATGGCTATTGGCATATCTGATATTGTGGAGCTTTCTTTGCTCAGTGACAAAGGTAGCTAAATCCTCACACAGTTGGTGGTCATAGGTGGTGGACACAGGTAATGTGATGGCCATATCCTATCCTACACCATCATCTCAGCTTTTGTGCATATGGCACCCACCCTGACCCCACAGATTCAGGTTGCAAAAATAGAACAGGATGTGGTCAACACATTAACAAGTTTGTGCCCTCACTGCCAGTGGCTGAGTCAACCTTTGTTGCTGCCATCTCCAATAAGTGTGAGAATTACATCAGGGGTCAGTGCACTGATGGCCAGCCAAGCCATGGGTACCAGCCTCCGCCTGATCTGAGTATTTATCTATAACCACTGCTTCCTACTTGTGCTTGGTCATTACACAGGGATAGGAGGAGACCATTACAGCTATGGATGAACTGGTCAGAGTTCTATTTAGTCTGCAGGACAAAGTGCATGAGTGTCTGACCCATTTACGCAGCATTATGAAGAGAGGGTGTAGGGAGCCTGTATGCTTCAAATGTTTTCTTGCAGCCACCCATCATGGTTGCCACTCTTTGAATGGCCAATCCATCTCCACATCTTGGCTGGGAAGCACAACACTAGGGGGTGACAGAGTCTCGGTCTCAAAGTATCGCTCTCTCTAGTAAACCATCAATTGCTGAGGACACTGCAAATTTCCATGAATGCAGACATGGATGTGGTGCTCATACTGAATGCACCCATGCTGTTCAAGCTCAAGGAGCACTCAGTCATGTGTGGTTGCAATGGATCATGCTTGTGACATCCTCAGAAGGGGGCATTTTTGTGGATAGGAAAGTACATAGTCAATATATGCATCTCCTGCAGGTGCTCTAGACTGTACGTCAGACAACAGCACAGTGCTGCATCAGCTCCTGAAACTATGCCCATGCACACCCAAATGCACATATCAGTAATGCCCACCACTTCCCAGTCCCAAAGCAATGGAGACACTGACCCTCCTTAACCATTTTCCCTGACTCTCTACAGTCATTTGTCCATGAATCACACAGACACCCAGAGTGCTGATCAGCATAATCCTTATCCCTTCCCCCTCCACACACACTGCCACTGTTGATACTTGTCACTCTGGCCATCCCTATGTATGCATATGATGCCAGTCTGAATTTTCATAGCTTTAAAGCAGAAAATGCACACAAATAGGAAGAGACTCTCATTCTGTCCTATAGTATATGGTATCAGTAATAAAACTAAACCATTGTGAATTTATTTGGATATTTTTTTTTTTTAAAGATACCTAACACAATTCCCATTTTATATAAAAGATTCTTAGGATTTTTTTTTAATTGGGTAGACTTTGATTTCTTAGTGACAGCAGATGTGGTAGCTTTATGTTCATGTATACTACACGAAGAAAGTATTGAACTGATCAGATATTTTTTGACAATGGATCCTGAAGTTGCAAACAAGGATATCAATTGCATTTGCACTTTGATGGAATTGGTTTTGCATACAACATTTTTATGTTTCATGATTCTACATGTTACCAGACCGAAGTAGTAGACAATGGTACATCAATAGTTCCAGTACATACTAATTTGGTCTTGGGAGAATGGAGGGCTTTACATGTAGATGCAGTCCAATATTTCATAAATAATATATGTTTTTACTGGGTTTTCAGATGATCCTTCTACACAGCAGCAATTGAAAGCATCTTAACATCCAGTTTTTCGGCAGAGTATGGGAGTTGTTCGGCCGCAGGTAAGAAATAACTGCAGAGATGGTGAGAGTTGCCAAAAGGATACCTGGCATTAGTCTGCCCACAATCCAGGATCTTTATACATTGAGGAGCCTAAAGAAAGGCACCAAAATACTAAATGATGCAACTCATCCTGCAAGCAGTCTGTTTATGAGCCTATTATTAGGTAAAATATAACGCAGTATTCGATGCAAGACAACTAGATTCAAAGACACTTTTTATCTGAAGGCGATCAGACTTCTTAATTCCAACATTAGGTCTGATTACTGACAGGTCAGGGAGTTGGGACTTCCCATTCACTGTGCAATATTATTTTATTTGTTACTTATTAAGCCCAGCCAACCATTATAATTTATACTACTAACCCAGGTGAAACATTTTTTCTTCAGCTGCTACTGCTCTGTCCTTGTTCACCCATAATGTGGTACATGGTTCATGTGCAATACTATTACTTAAACTTTGCTGCTAGATGTGTATGTTTAGTATCTTACAAGTGTGTGTTTCTAGGAATATATGTAGGGATTATACTTAAATGTAGAGTTGATTTATAAGACGGTGGTAGTATTATTATATGTTGTTTTAAATTATGTTTTTCTATGTATATGATTTCTTTTTTGTCTGTCCCATGATGAGCTGATTGCACAGAATTTCATTTAGTCTACACTTGTGTAGATCTAAATGACAATAAAGTTACTTTTGACTTTGACTTTTGACTCTGACTTTAATCTGTATTTTTTGAGAAAAGGTAGTAAATAAATTTAGACTTCATTAAAGTTCTGGTAGGTATCACACAATTTTTAGCTTCTACAGTGAATATTGAGGAAACAGCTATTAATTATTTTGATGTTATGACTTAACAAGGAGTGCATAGGATAAATTCCAAAGTTTTTTGGGAAAGTTACTTTTGTTAATAAATATTTATATTTTAGTATATGTCACCCCATGCATGTCAAAAAGAATAAGGTCAAAGGACAATTTCCCAAATAACTATGTTAAAAATAGAAGATTCAATATTTAAGAATGAATGTGATAAACTCAGTGAATATTTTTTTTTAAGTTGAGCTTACCCTGCAGATTCAATAGAGCTAATACATGTGAAGTTTTAAATTGTAAGGAAACAAAAGCTGTCTCTATTTTATAAAATAGTGGAACAAAAATTATAGTTAATGATCAAAATCTTTCACTACTTCAATCCATTGTGTTAATGTTAAGATTGTATAACATATGGTATTAACTTCTGATGATCCTGCTTTTGTAATACTTTGTATTTAATTTCTGTTGATTTTGTTTTGTTTTACATGTATGTGCTTGGAGCTTTTCTCCCTGGGCTTCCATTGAAAAAGGGCTCATCTTGGCCCAATGGACTCTCCCATCTCACAAACTGCAAATAAATAAATAAATAAAATAATGAGAATGCAGTTAGCAAATAAGATTAAGGGTACAAATAATAATTGTGACATTGCATGTTTTTTTACATATTCTTTGGATACTAGGACTATTTTTAAACTTTTAGTAGAAAACTGGAAAGTAATTTTAGGCCATCAAGCTCTAGTAAAGATAGCAGGAAAAAGATCTAACAATGTATATGAGGAAGAAGAAAAATCTGATCAGTAGTAGGATTAAGAGAACTACCTTCCCTTGTGGAAGCTGTTGTCAATACAGATATTTAAATATGTTTAAATTTTTACAATAGTACTTAGCAAGATTTTTAATGTGGATGGCCATTATAATTATTATTCTAAAGGGCTGATTTATTTAGAAACCTGTACTTCATGTACAGCATTTTATATAGGTACACTGTTAGAAGTTTATCTGAGAGCATGTATGAACACAATTATGCCATCAAAAAGAGGGCTGTGCACTAGCTAAACAAAGAAAATATGTCATACTTTTAAAAACTTTATTTTTCAAATTGTAGAGCAAGTAAAAAAAGATAAACAAGGTGGCAATTTTAAGGTACATGTAGAATTTAGGGACTATTTTTTCTCCCAGGTTTAAATGATGTTGCCTCCTTAAAAAGTATTTTATTATTAAGAAATTTGAAGTGATATATGATGCTTTCAAAGTAATTGGATGTGTGGAAATGTGATTTAAATAATCTTTAAATATGAAAGTTTATCATTTTTTCTGTAAAGTTCATAATAATTACAAGAGAGAAAGTACTAAAACAAAGTGATGTTGCTAATATCCTTTCTACAACTATTAGTATTGCTCTAATAAAAGATGTATTGTTGCCAGGTTGTTTTTTCCTTTTTGAAGTATGGTTTTAAAACACTCACATGATAAATGTTTTCAGGTCTTTTTCTGTTTGGTTGTTATTCCTTGTAGTTTATCTCCCTGCTTTTTAAATTACCTAATTAGAACCATGTCAGCTGACAAACAACTTATGTCCCTCTGTGGAATGGAAACCACTAACCTGTCCATAGTGAAACAAACAAAATGCAAAACGTTTATTATGCTGATTCTCTGACCTTCCTTGGCCTATTCCACACATTCCTGTACTATTAATTTTACAGCTGATATTCTCGTTTATGATATATGTGTGATATCTTTTGTTAATCTTATGTCTCTTCAATTTAAGTAAGACCGTTTGTCCTGAAGTATCTTATACATTATAAATCCTTTTCTTGTCTGGAACATCACTATAATTGCAGCTATCTTAATGGATAACAAAGTTTCACAGTTATTGCCATTTCTATAATGCTATGTAAAATGTTCTTATATTTATTATCGATAAGTGCTTGACCAGCCTATCCCTCTAATTAAGGGTGATTAATCAAATTTCTAGTTCATTTCTGAGGCTGTGGCATGAATCCATCATGACCCAAGAACTACATGGAATTTCTTAGTCAATTAGTTCATTTGCTATCCTATTTCTGTAGATCACTAGGATTACCTTTTTTATTGTTTTGTTTCAAAGAACCTTTACAGAATGCTTTAGCTTTTAGATAACAAATCCAGTAGCAATACAGCCATTCCATCACCTCTTCCACTTTCTTTTATACTGTGTAACTGATTCTATGCTTTCCATCAATATAGGAAGAATTACGTAATTTATTGAATTGGACAACTCCATTTCTGACTCGTACCTTACGCCGGGTTTGATTTAAAGCAGCATCTTTCTACACAGTGATTCTGAAGTTAAGAATGTCTGCATTCAGATTTGGTAGGCTACTATTTGCCCTTACTGCTGTATTCAAATTAAGTTTGATTCAGCTTTGTGTCATTTCTGAGTTACACAGCTGGCCACTTTCCATCTCTATATTATAGGTTCATAGGTTCATAGGTTTATACTAGGCTATCTGCCCTAAGGCATTTATAAGCCTAGCCCAAATTGTTGTGGCTTACGCCACCCCTTATATGAAAAAATGCTGTGCCCATTAGTTTGTTGTGCCTCTGTCCAGCAGTGACACAGAGATGATTCCATCTCCCATCCACAGGTCTAGATTTCTCTTGAACAGAGTCAGCGAGGTGCTCTGCCTCACATGGACCGGGATTTTATTCCACAGCATAGGGAGTCTCTGAGTGATAAATCTATCCCTCCAGCATGTCCTATTTATATCCGCTAAGGTTTAAGTCGCTTGCTCTAGTGGTTTTGGTGGATTTGGACCTTTTGAGGTGGAGCATGCCCATTAATTCCGGGTTGGACATGGCCTTGTATGTCAGGCACATGTCACCTCTGAGCAGACGGTATGCGACTGAATAGAGCTGGAGTTTCTTCAATCTGGCAGCATATGACAGATTTTGGAGTCCCTTTATCCTTTTGGTGAGGAACTTTGGGGTCTCTCCAATTGCTGCAGATGTCGGGTGAGATACATCCCGAATGGGGCATTGTACGATCATTGGTCTGATAAGCCGAGAGTACAGAACAATGACCTCACTAGATCTGGATGTGAATCCCTTCATGATCAGGTGGGCAATGTAGAAGGTCTTTCTAACCACTTTAGCAATGTGAGTGTCAAAGAAAGGCCACTGTCAACCTGGGTCCCCAGGTCCCTGATAACCTCTTCTGTGCTTAGTGGATTGCCACCTATATGGTATCTTGGGGTTACCTTGTTTTTCCCAAGGGTATGACTATACATTTTTGGCGTTTAACTTCAGGCCATGGCTCTGGCACCAGCTATCTGTTTCCGTGAGTCCCTTCTGAAGGATATCCGTGTCTGATGCACTTTCCACTATGGCGCACCGTTTGCAGTCGCCTGCAAACTTTGTCAGCCAAAGTCCTCCTATGTTGGCCTGTACTTCTGAGAAGTAGATGCCAAACAATACTGTGGGACACCACTTGTCTGACACAGCGCCAGCAACTCTAACCCTGTGGGTTCTGTCCTTAAGCCAGTTTGCAACCCATCTTGTGACATATGGGTTTACATTTAAGCTGGTAAGTTTTTCTACATTAGTCAGTCCTTCCTTCATATTGTTTAAAAAAGTATTTGCAGAACTATCAATACACTCCTTCAACTATTTTTATCATTACCAGATGTCACAAAATGTAGCAGGTAAGAAGAAACTCTCTCTAAAATTACTTTTTGCAGCAAAAGATGGCATTACTTCTACATATTGAGTTATGCTACCATAGAGACTAATAACATGAGTGGGGTTCCCCTTCCTGTCCCCATGTTGGCAAGTAATTATCATCTATTAATACAGATCTTGTTGGTACTAAGTATCACATTACGGAATTTTGCACTAATGGCAACATGTTCCTAAATATATTATTGAAGTGCATGTCTTGCTCATCCTCTGATAACAGATTTTTATCTGGGATATGTGAGGACATCTTCTCAATGGGGATACTGTTAACATTATTCTCCCACCAGTATCAGTTGATTCTTGATGGTCCCCTTCACTGTATGTTTAGTAAGAACCTACACATCTATAACTCTATGAACAGAGACCTACAATTCACTGAAGCACAGTCATTTAGTTACAAATTACTCATCAGAATAGTTGGTCAAAACTTTTGGTGCTTTTTTTTCTATTTTAAAATTCATTCAACACTCACTGTCACTTGACCCTTTTGTATTAAATATTAAATATTAAATAGGATATGTTGGAGAATTTTGCATCTCATCTAAAGCATTTATTTTGAATTTAAATAAAACGTTTTGATGACTGGGATGTTAAGTACTTAGCACTGAGTACTAAAGTTCTGTAATGGTAATGATCTGCTTTCTTGGTACAGGGTTTGATTCTTTTCACCATCATTTACCGACTGTATGACTTGGAGCAAGTCACATAACCAGGCAGTGTTCCTGGTTCAGTCTAGAAAAGGACAATTTAACAAGTGGGATTACACAACCAATAAATAGGTAAAAGGAAAAATGCAGTTTGTACACATTTTGTTTAGCAAAAGCTGCATTTTCTCATACAGCCACTGAAAAAGTGAGTGACATCTGCTCTTTTACATGTTTTCTGACTCCAGTAGTGCTTATATTACTTTTATACTTAGCCTTATATCCTGTTTTACAAATGTATGTTACTGCTGTTAACAGTAGCAGATTCAGCCAAATCTTCACATAATGAATGAAGTTCTCAGAATATACATTACTATGATCGCCACTAGACTATTTGTAAACACGTCTATCTCAAAATACTTAAAACTTTATAAATTTTCAATTTTAGTCTCAGTCATAGATGTTTATTTCATAGAAGAGTCTGTGTTAGTCTGCATTAAAGTAGAAACCTTTTTCCAACTTCCTTAATTTAAATTCATTCTTACAGCTCCTTTATGCCAGTCTTACAGCTGCTGGATCATTCCACTGGGATGTTTAGGCTTTCTTTTGCTGCAGTACAGCTGCCATCTGTTCCCCCAGCTGTATGACAAAATCAAAATTAGTGCTCCTTATACTTGAAGTAAAAATGGGTTAGGATTCCCTGAGTATGGCACATAACTATAAGTTCTGGAGTAAAGGCAGCAACAATCTCCTCCGTTTTCTTCCTCTTTGGGACCAGTTAGATCAAGTCAATCATTCCAGTCATGGTATCTCTGGCCAGTCTTCCATCAGTGACACCCAGGCACACAAGGATTTTAACTCTTAGTTGTTGGTATTCATTTGCTTGCACAAGCTCCTGTTCAAAGTTTATTTTCTGGTATTCTCTCTCATTCTCACCCTCTCTCTCTCTCTCTCTCTCTCTCTCTCTCAGACAAGGATGTTGTTTCTCCTTGCATCTATTGACCACAAACTGATCATATCTTCTATGACTCACCACAGGGAAGGGTTATCCAGTCAGCTACTGCAAGGTCATTACTGGCTTAACTGCATGTTCCTCACGGCTGACTGACATGCATGATCTTTCTCAATGCAGTCCCAGTAAAACATGCACACTTTTTTATCTGTTAAAAATGTCACATAATGCAGTTATGTTAGCAGTAAGCTTTCACTTTAAACAGTCCCAATCACCTCATGAAAAATCTGTTTTTTTTCTTTCATGCATCTTTGTCGTTACTTATGGCCTGCAGTTTACCTCTGCAAAATCTTCAAAGCAAGTTGTCTTCATCATCATCAGTTAGTCAACACATCACATTTCCAGGATCCCAAAGGTTAAGCAGGAATCAACTTCCTTCGGCTTCCTACTTTCTCTGGAAAGAAAATCAACTCACCTTTTGCCTAGTGTTCTATAACACGTCTCAGCTCATCTGAGATCAGCACACATCTTATGTCCCCAAAGTCAGTTTGAGACTAATTTGAGAAGAGTGAGTACCCACAGTGATCAAGACAATGCAGGACATGCACATTTCTGCAATTCCCCTCTTGTGTACTTGCTAACACATATCAGAATAACCTTTTGTTCACAGTATATTATTACAGATACTTATTGTAAGCAGCTTTAAATTTGTTTGGCCTAACACTCTTTTAAGGCTGCACTATCTTAAAAATGAACAGTTCAGTAAGCAAGGCAGTGAAACAATAACTACAGTTTGTTCAGGAAGTTAGCATGGTTCATGAAGGATATATAGGGAGACAGATTAAAGAGTATGGGTGGCATAAACTGAGAAACCAGCCACTGGGGATGCACAAGCCAGTGCATTTCTTTGTGCTGGTCCCAAGACCTGATAAAAGGGGAAGGTTGCATCAGGAAGGGCATCCGGCATAAAACCTCTGCAAATGACTTATGCAGAGAACATTTCATATTTCCATACCAGATCAGTCGAGGCCCAGGTTAACAATGACTGCCACCAGTACTGTTAGCCAACAGGGTGCTGGCGGAACTTGGTCTACTGTTGGCTGAAGGAGAAGAGGAGGGGGAAGGCATGCCCAAAGGCAGGAAGAGAGGAGGAAGGTTAGGAGTGTAGCAGTGAGGGTAGGAACTTTGAATGTTGGCAGTATGACTGGTATAGGAAGAGAGCTAGCTGATATGATGGAGAGAAGGAAGGTTGATATATTGTGCGTGCAAGAGACCAGATGGAAGGGAAGTAAGGCCAGGTGTTTAGGAAATGGGTTCAAATTGTTCTGTCATGATGTGGATGGCAGGAGAAATGGGGTAGGGGTTATACTAAAGGAACAATATGCCAAGAGTGTTTTAGACGTGAAGAGAGTATCTGACAGAGTGATGTTTATGAAGCTCAAAATTGATGGTGTAATGACGAATGTTGTTAGTGCATATGCTCCACAAGTTGGGTGTGTGATGGATGAAAAGAAAAAATTTTGGAGTGAGTTGGATGAAGTGGTGGTGAGTGTACCCAAGGGTGAGAGACTAGTGATTGGAGCGGACTTTAATGGGCATGTTGGTGAAGTGAACAGAGGGGATGAGGAAGTGATGGGTAGGTATGGTGTTAAGCAGAGGAATGCAGAAGGTCAGATGATTGTGGATTTTGCGAAAAGGATGGACATGGCTGTGGTGAATACGTATTTTAAGAAGAGGGAGGAGCATAGGGTGACATACAAGAGTGAAGGAAGATGCACACAGGTGGATTATATCCTATGTCTGAAGGAGATTGGAGACTGTAAAGTGGTGACAGGGGAAAGTGTAGTTAAGCAGCATAGAATGGTGGTCTGTAGGATGATGTTGGTGATCAAGAAGAGGAGGAGGAATGTGAGAGCAGTGCCAAGAATTAAATGGTGGAAGTTAAAAAGGGTGATTGTGAGGTGGAGTTCAGGGAAGTGTTAAGACAGGCACTGGGAGGCAATGAAGAGTTACCGAATAGCTGGGTAACTACAGCAGCACTAGTAAGGGAGACTGCTAGAAAGGTGCTTGATGTGACATCTGGTCAGGGGAAGGAGGACGAGGAGACCTGGTGATGGAATTAGGAAGTACAGGAGAGTATACAGAGGAAGAGGCTGGCGAAGAAGAAGTGGGATTATCAAAGAGATGAAGAAAGTAGACATGAGTATAAGGAGATGAGACACACGGCAAAGAGAGAGGTGGTAAAGTCTAAGGATAAGGCATATGGAGAGTTGTATGAGAGATTGGACACTAAAGATGGAGAAAAGAACCTGTACCTATTGGCTAGACAGAGGGACAGAGCTGGGAAAGATGTGAGCAGGTAATGGTGATAAAGGATAGTGAGGGAAACATACTCACAAGTGAGGATAGTGTGTTGAGTAGATGGAAAGAGTACTTTGAAGGACTGATGAATGAAGAGAATGAGAGAGAGAGAATGTTGGATGATGTGGGGATAGTGAATAAGGAAGTGAAACAGATTAGCAAGGAGGAAGTAAGGACAGCTTTGAAGAGGATGAAGAATGGAAAGGCTGTTGGCCCAGGTGACATACCAGTGGAAGCATGGAGGTGCTTAGGAGACATGGTAGTGGAATTTTTAACCAGATTGTTTAATGAAATTTTGGAAAGTCAGAGGATGCCTGAGGAGTGGAGAAAAAGTATTTTGGTACCTATCTTTAAGAATAAGGGTGACGTGCAGAGCTGCAGTAACTACAGAGGGATAAAATTGATCAGTCACAGCTTGAAGTTATGGGAAAGAGTAGTGGAAGCTAAGTTAAGAAGGGAGGTGATGATTAGTGATCAGCAGTATGGTTTCCTGCCAGGAAAGAGCACTACAGATGCAATGTTTGCTCTGAGAGTGTTGTTGGAGAAATACAGAGAAGGTCAGAAGGAGTTGCATTGTGTCTTTGTGGACTTAGAGAAAGCATATGACAGGTTGCCTAGAGAGGAGTTGTGGTATTGTATGAGGAAGTCGGGAGTGGTAGAGAAGTATGTAAGAGTGGTACAGGATATGTATGAGGGTAGTGTGACATTGGTGAGGAATGTGGTGGGAGTGACAGATACATTTAAGGTGGAGGTGGGATTACATCAAGGATCAGCTCTGTGCCCTTTCTTATTTGCAGTGGTGACAGACAGGTTGACAGATGGGATCAGACAGGAGGTGCCGTGGACTATGATGTTTGCAAATGACATTGTGATATGTAGTGAGAGTAGGGACCAGGTTGAGGAGACCCTGGAGAGGTGGAGATATGCTTTAGAGAGGAGGGGAATGAAAGTCAGCAGGGCTAAAACAGAATATATGTGTGTAAATGAGAGGGAGGGTAGAGGAATGGTGAGTTTGCAGGGACTATAGTTGGTAAATGTGGATGAGTTTAAGTACTTGAGATCAACAGTTCAGAGTAATGGTGAGTGTGGAAGAGAGGTGAAGAAGAGAGTACAGGCAGGGTGGAATGGGTGGAGAAGAGTGTTAGGAGTTATTTGTGACAGACGGGTACAAGTAAGAGTGAAAGGGAAGGTCTACAAGAGGGTAGTGAGACCATCTATGTTATATGGTTTGGAGACAGTGGCATTGACAAAAAGGCAGGAGTCAGAGCTGGATGTGGCAGAGTTAAAGATGTTAAGATTTGCACTGGGTGTGACTAGGATGGACAGGATTAGGAATCAGTATATTAGAGGGTCAGCTCAGGTTAGACAGTTTGGAGACAAAGCAAGAGAGGTGAGATTGCGTTGGTTTGGACATGTGCTGACGGATGCTGGCTATATTGGGAAAAGGATGCTAAGGATGGAGCTAGCAGGTAAGAGGAAAAGAGGAAGGCCTAAGATAAGGTTTATGGATGTGGTGAGAGAGGACATGCAGGTGGTTGGTGTGAAAGAGTATGATGCAGGGGGCAGGAAGAAATGAAAACAGATGATCCGCCGTGGCGACCCCTAACAGGAACAACTGAAAGAAGATGACGGTGGCATAAACTGGTGTTAAAGGAAGTCTTCCCATGGCATTAACAAAGCAGTTGTAATCTCTGCAAAAAACAAATATGATAAGGAAAATGAAAAATGTCTCCAGCTATAGCGTGTAATAACAACAGTGTATGATGTTATGTAGTTGAGAAAATTAAGAACAATCCACTGTAGAGTTAACCAAAACTCACTCTTTGAAAATAAATAACTTGAATTTCAGATTTGACTGCAACCATACTACCCCCTGGACTAAATGGGATTTGTTCCTTTTGCAGCTACTAAAGATATTACACATTAACAATGTCTCATAGAAAAGCAATTGGACTACCAGTGACAGATCTCTTTTCTTCCAGAATTATAATTTTAATTGCTTATATTTTGTTTTCTTACAAGGCTAGGGTATATGTTTCTTCTTATAATATGGAAGGCTTATAGAATTATGTTTTAGTCAACATTCCTTTACTTTATTTCATAATCCCTATTTCTTACCCTTGGTCTTTATTTTCTGATATTTTGATCTGATTGAATCATCTCGCAAAAGTGTTTTTTTTTTTTGTTATCACCAGGTGTCTGAACAAAAACATGAGTAAGCTTGAAAGATTCAGCACTCACATTCCTTTTCAATGCTATTTATTTCTTGGTTTTGAATGAATGCTCTTTTGAAAAAGTTCAAAATGTCTCTTCATTATGATTTAAAGTGTTTCAGAATGTTTGATCTATTACCGGACAAATGCAAGATAATGGAATAAACAGAATGCTTGTACAGTTCTTTTTAGGACGCTATACTTTTAGGACATTAATGTTCACAAAAGTTCAAGTAATAAATCACATAGTAGTGGGTGAGGATATGAAGCAATTCTCATCGCTATAAATAAATAAACAAACAAACAAATAGGTTCATTGGTTCATAGGTAGGTACTAGGCTATTGGCCCTAGGGCCTATATAAGCCTAGCCAAAGGTACCCTGGCTTTCGCCACCCAAGAAAATTATTTTCCTGTGCCACTGTTGAGCAGAGCCACAGAAGTGATCCCCGGGGTGAATTTCCTATCTCCCATCCAATCATCAAGATTTTTCTTGAAGAGTGCTAATGAGGAGCTTTATTTGATATAGATAGGTAGTTTGTTCCAGAGTATGGGAAGTCTCTGGGACAAGAATCTATCCCTCCAGCATGTTCTGTTTATTGTGGTGACAAGGTTCAGGTCCCTAAAGTGTGTAGCTCATAGGGGCTGGGATTTCTTTAAGTGGAGCATGTCTAAAAGCTCTGGGTTTGACATAGCTTCGTGTGTTAGGCAGAGATCGCCTCTGAGTAGGCGATATGCGACGGAGTAAAGCTGCAGGTTTTTGAAACGGTCTGCGTAGGGCATCTGTTTGAGGCCAGTAATCCTCTTTGTGAGGTATTTCTGTGGCCTTTCCAGTTGTTGTAGATGTCTTGCGAGGTACATACCAAAAGGGGCATTGTACTCTATAATTAGTCTAATGAGTGACGAGTAGAGGAGAACAATGACCTCTTTTTTTCCTGGATGAGAAACCTTTTGTGATGAGGTGTGCCATGTAGAAGGATTTCCTGACTACTGTGGTGATGTGACTATCAAAGGAGAGACTACTGTCCACCTGTGTTTCCCAAGGTCACTTAACACACTTTTGGTGTTATGTAGACTACCGTCTATGTGGTAGTTCAAGGGTGCAGAGTTTTTACCAAAAGGGATGACAATGCACTTTTTGGCATTGAGCTTGAGGCCATGGTTTTGACACCAGGCATCTGTCTCAGTGAGGCCCTTTTGTAGGATGTCCACATCTTTTGGAGTTTTGATTATGACTCCTAGTTTGCAATCAGCTGCGAACTTCGTTAGCCAAAGACCTTCTGTGTTGGCCTGTGCTTCAGAGAAGTAGATACCAAACAGGAGAGGACCCAGGACTGAACCCTGTGGTACTCCACTTGTCACTGGTCTGAAATTGGATTTGGAGTCTGCTACTTTCACAGTGTGGGTTCTGTCAGTGAGCCAATTGGCAACCCATCTTGTGACATAGGGATTTATACCTAGTTTAGTGAGTTTATCTATAATTCCAGAGTGGGAGATGGTGTCAAAAGCCTTGGCAAGATTTAAATAGGCTGTGTGAACCACCTTACCCTCAGCTATGGCTTTGGTGACTGCTTCAAATAAGTCTATCAGGTTTAGGAGACATGATCTGCCTTTTACAAACCTGAACTGGGTGGGGTCCTGAGTTTGGAGATTACCAATGTCATTGTTTATAAGCTCCATGATGATATATTCCATAGCCTTGCAGACCAGGCTCGTTAGGCTAATGGGGTGGTAGTTTCTGGGGTGGGTACCAGTTTGTTCTGTAGTTCATGTAGAACACAGCCTGGGATGTGGTCAGGTCCCATGGATGCTGGGTTCTTGGCTTTGGATAGTGTGTTTTTTTACCTGTGCAGCTGTGAGTACAGGAACTTTGCAATCTTCTGGTATAGAGATGGGCCCTTTAGGGGATGATAGGGGGGTAAAGTTAACACTGAACCTATCTGCTAGGATGTTGGCAATATCAGTTGGTTCTGTATATTTAGTACCATTGTGCTGTAACTCAGAGCAGATCTGAGTGTTGCCATTGAGATTATTGACATAGCTATAGAATGCTTTGTGGTTGTCTTTAGCGTCAGTGGCAATTTTGTTTTCATAACTAGCTTTGGAGGATTTAATGAGGGATCTCGGCTTCTTACTGAGGCTGACCAGGGAGTTTCTCCAATCATGGGATTTTACTATTTTTTGCAACAGTTTCGTTCTTCTTTTGTAGAGTTTGTTTATGGCAGGGGACCACCAGATTGGCTTCCTTTTTTTGGAGGATAATTAAATAAATAAATACTTCTATGCCTCAAACAATGTACAACAGCAGTACCACTCTAAGAAGACATTAAAATTAAGGTCATACCATTCAGTCAATAATGTTTGTAGTAAATTTGGCAATTTTCCTTATTCACACTCTACCCGCACACTTTGATCACACGTGGCCTATTGGCCTATTAAAATGTACAGCCACTCAGCTGACAAATAAACCAATCAGTCAGTTTTAAGGTATCCCCATCTACTGTGGCTTTATAGTTTAAAATAAAGTTTATAGCCTGCACTGTACTTTAGATCTGAGAAAACAAGGACAATATTAATGCTACAGAATAAGAGTTTGAGTCAGAATCTATGAATGACAAAGGCTCACATGATAATAGCCATCATAGTTGCATACAACAGAGAGTTTGACAGCAAACCAGCACAAACATAATGATATGAGGACATCAGAGGGCAGCTAAGAGTACATCAGTAATTCAGTATCTGTGACTTCAACAAGGTATTCAATATAAGGCCCAGGTTAGCATTACAAGTAAACTGTTAGGGTACAGACAAGGATCCCAAGATGTTAAGTGCCAGCAGGAGTGGTTGGTGAGCAGGAATTATGGGAAAGTGTTGAAAGGAACCTTATACATTATTAAACATGAAATAAGAGTTATGTTGCTGAATTGTAAACTTAGACCATCAATGTTTAGCATATTTGTCTCTAACATAGATCAATGGATGAAACACAGAATGAATCTGTTTGCTGATGACAATGCACTGTATCTAAGAAAAAGACAGAGAAGCTTGTTTTCAGAGCTGTTTGAAAGGGTTAGCATGGCAGGCTGAGGGAGATGACAGTTACAGCTTAATACAAACAGCACCAAATGTTGTTCACTGAATGAAGTCATCTGAAACAATCTATGAACAGCTGTGATTTCATGAAAATTATAAACTAAGAGATGATTCTAAGTGTAATTGTTTCTTTCTTAAAATATAATTATAAGCGATAATATCAGAGTTCATTTTTGATTGAGTAGGATTTGTGGATATGCGGCCAAAATAATGAGTTCAGAAGAACAATGGAGCATTTTCCTTCTGTACAAAATACTGACTCTGTAGAAATAGTAAAACATTATCTTTGACCTTAGCAATGTACATATGTTTATGAATTACTTTAATAATCAAAAGGATTTTAAATATTTTACTATTTATCGTATTGAGTGCGGTGGTGATGCTGCGGTAGTGTTGTCACCTCACAGTAAGACGTTGTCCTGTTCGATTCTCAGCTAGAGCATCTTCTGTGTGGAGACATGCGTGAATGGGCATACCTTTGTTGAAGGTTGTGCATCAGGGCAGGCAACTTGGCATGTAAAAATCTACTGCCAATCATTAGCGGACCGGAGTTCTGCTGTGGCAACCCCTAACCGGGAAATAAGCTGAAAGACAACACATCGTATTGAGTGTTACACAGTTTTGAGATACAGACACTTGTATTTTTAAAATTAATTCTGAGCTTTTGTTAAAGTTATAAAATAAGTTGATCTCTTTTAGCATGATGAACATGTATGTGCTTTGATTTTCCTTTTGTACAATACAGTACTTTGGTATGATAAGATTACCTATCTCCTTTAAGTTTACAAATATCTTTATCTGTTCAGGCCCCATTTTGTTCTACTTATTTATTTAGATATTTAGTTATAATAATGCTGAATGAGTGATTAACTGAGGAATATTTAATGGATAAGTTATACTTCTATTACATAAACAGCTGTATATACACTATTTGTTGGATTATTTCATATGTGTGATCAATCAAAAAGGATTATTAAACTTTTATGTAGAAATAGGGAAATAGCTTTAAATGGCAAAATATATCACTGAATTAATCGCCTCTTGTTATTTTAAGTTATATATAATATATTTATTATTTGTAAGTGGCAGTAGATTTTGGCAATTTTTTTTATTTATTAATTTTTAGGTATTGGTAGGTAGAGAAATAGTATAGTAGCTTGTGTATTGGACAGAAAAACTTGGAACTTTGGTATCCATGGTAGGTTGTGTTTTATTAGCAATATATATATAATTACAATTGTATACTTATTTTTGTTATTTACAAGTTTTAGTAGTTAAGTTTGTAGACAGGAAGAATTAAAAAATGTGGAATATTAAGATAGTGTTGGATGAATGCATTAGAGTTGTATATACAATTATATTAACATGGTAGATACATGTGTCATAGTATCTTTTAAAATAAGTTTTTTTAAATACATGGTATGGATAGCTTTAATGCATTATCCATGAATGCAAATGGATTAGATAATGGTAGCAAAAGTACACTAACTCATTTTTACTGGATCCCTGGAATATGTGCAAGAGTGGCTAATGATTACCTAAACTTAGAATAATGTAATTGGAAGGGTAGTATAATTCTAGCAGGAGATTTTAACTACATGTCTTGTATACAAGATACAAGTGAACAGAAGAAAATTAAAATTCTGGTATCAGCTAAAGCATTAAACAGATGGGTTAGTAAGAATAATTTAATTGATTTAACAGTAAAAGCAGAAGATAAGTCATTGTTCTTTATTCATTATTATTATGTGCATGGAACACAAACCAGAATGGATAAAATTTATGCCTCTACAGATTTGCTTAACGTAAAATAGATAAGATTCATGCCTCTACATATTTACTTAATGTAAAATATTTTAAAACTATTCCTTGTATTTTATCTGATCAAAATGAATTAAGCATTTGTATATTGATTGATATAAGTACATTTCATATTAGTTATAGAATATCAGTATATATGTTGAAATTAAATGAATTTAAGAGTTACCTTAAGGAACAAAATGAGAATTTGTATCTTTGAATGATAATGGTCAACTTAGTAAAGTCATACTTTGAGACTTCTCAAAAATGCATGTAAAGATAGAATGAGAAGATGGGCTAGTAATAAAATGAACGATTAGGATAGATAGTTAGAAATACTATATGAAATACACAAAGCAAGATCTGAACAACAAAAACAGAAATTAGATAATTCTGAAGTCATTAAAAAATTTATGGCAGAATATCAAACAGTTTTAATCCTTAAAGTGAAGAAGACAGCTTTAGAAAAAAATAGAATTGCACAGTTATGCAATGACTCCAAAAATATACATAGATTAGCTCATGGAAGTAAGACGTTAAACAAAAAAGGTACAAATCAATAATATCCAAAAACGTCACACTAATAAACATACTTCAGATATAAAGGAAATGCTTAATATTTTTAAAAAAATCCATAAGGATCTTAACAATCCTGATGATTACAATGTTAACAAGTATTTAATGAAAAATGTTAAAAATAAATTTAGTGGTTAACAAATATCTCTGTTGAATAAGCCTATTACCCTGGGAAAGGCTGGTAATGATTTATTTTCAGTACTCTGCCCAGACTATAAGGTAACCTCACTGCCACCAGTCAACCACTGTCAAGCTCTGGCAAGAGTATCCAATTACAGTGTGTAAAATCAATACTAGCATAAATGGTACATTGTAACCAAAACAACCAGGATTTTTGGAGTGGCCCAGGCATCAGTAACATAAGCATAGATACTCTCAAGACATTAAAAGTATTCTCTAAAAGAACAGTCATGGTGAAAGGTATAAAATATTTAATAATAAATAATAAAATAGAAAACATGATGATACCAAATATCAAAGTACAATAAGCATCAGAGTTTCAATCACAGGAGAAATAAAAGTAACACCGTTGGACAGATTCAAACAGATGCAGAAAAACAGTATTTAACTGATTTTACTGTATTTCCAGACTGAATAAAGAACAGCTGTTCCATAGCTAACTTAATTAATACAACAAGGCAAGATTAGATGCTGAGATGCTTACTTCCGCAAGTCAAGATAAAGAGCTTCCCACTAACTGAACTGAGCTCAACTAAATCAATTGAATTCTGATAACTGTCACATATTTTTATATCATTTCCAAAGAAAAGAAAACAAAACAAGCTGCTGTGTGAGTTCAATCCTCTCAGTACTGGTTATAGAATATTACATTTGATCACCTGACTCTGGTAAAATACACATTCAGAGCTTAGCTAAGATCTGTTGCAGTATTTGAAAATTATAGAACAATTTCAAAAACCTCTACTCTTTCATTCCAGAATTTTTTGTTTAAGCATAAACATTTTATCAGTTATGTTAACACTGTTGACACATTTTTAACACAAGCATATGTACAAGTCAGTGTGATAGTAAAATTACACAAAATTATTTACAAAACCCCATCTAACTATGCTGGCATATGTTGCACATGCACTGCCCTATTATCTCTTGCACAGATGGCAATACCTTACATCATCACAAGGAACATAACACTATTCCCCATTATATGAATATATGAATATTATAATCAAGGGTAAATTGACCTATAAAAGAAATTTTTCCAAGTTAGATAAGTTTATTATAAATAAAAACAGTACATTTGATGCAACATTCTTGAACGTTTTAGATAGTAGTGGATTGAGTGACTCAATAGATGGTAAGAATAAAACAATGTTACTTAAATCAGTTAGTCAAACTTCTTCAGATTTATACTGTAAAGTTTTTATATGGAAATATATACCTAGAATGTTTGTTATTCCCTATAAAATCTTAACTTATTAAGTCTGTTGGAAATATAGTAAAGATTATAAACCTGATTGGACAAACATCATTATGGATTTTGAAAAATGAAATGTATATTGGGAATAGATAAGTATGATTAAGTGGTTACAGTCTGTTTTTTTAACTAGATTAATAATATTAATGAATGTTTCACTTCATTTATCTGTAAAAGCCAGACAACAAAAACTTTTCTGAGGTGTCTTTACATTTGCTATAAAAGTTATTAAAAATTAGAAATCAAATTCATTCCCTACATTTAAAGAATTTTTAAATTTAATAGGAATACTATGTAAAACTGAAAAAGACATTATCATAACAAGATCTATAAATCACACCAAGACTGTTAGTGGTAAAGATAGCCTTGAAATGTTGCTATTGAAATACCAAGACTCTTAATGTGTTAACTGTAGAAAATTACCTTGATGAGTCAATGTATTTACCTTGATGATTCAATGTATTCCTAACATTGTATAACAATATGTGATGCTGACTTTCTCCTTTTCTGTGTATGTATTGTATATATATGAAATTAATAAAAATATTTTGAAAAAGGTCATTCTTAAAGCAGTAATTACAGTTCTGAAGACTATTCAGTGAAAAGGGCATTAGGCTTATGGTGAATGTGGATATATGAAAACTAGAAATTACTGATAGAGATCATTGAAAATAAGCACAACATAGATTATATTGTGGACTGATGGTTGTAGTATGAGGTGAATCCAATACATCAGGCCTTACTGTCATGTAAGAAAAAATAGGGGGATGAAAAGAAGTGATTCAGACAGGTTTGGTGGGTTATAATGTAGGACTAAAAGAGAAAGTTAGGTTTTTTGAGGGCACTGGTGTTATGTCAAGAAAAACATACTAAAATATTATTTAAAATATAGGGTAACAAGATAACCATGTAGCTTATTAAGTATAATTCAAATGAGAGATGTAAATAAGCTAAGAAAAATGGAAAAAGGACATGGAACACTTTGGGTTTTTGCAAGGGAACCAGTTGGTGTACGTGAGGTAATACAACAGACCTTTGGTTTTCTTTGGTTAGCATATTATAGTCATGGGAATATTTTGATGTAATGCTAGCTTTTAAATTGAGATTATACGTTCATAGATTTATAAGTATATACTAAACTAACAACCACCAGGGAATTTAAAAGCCTAGCTCTGCAACCTAACCAAGCTGTGTCCCCATGTACTTTGGGTGTCTATTAGGATTGGTACATTAGTGTGGAGGTGGATAAGGGCTTTGTGTGTGTGTGTGTGTGTGTGTGTGTGTGGGGTATGTTATTAAGGTAATATTTTACTTACTGTCTGTATCCATTAGAGACTAGGGAGCCAGAGTAGAAGTACAGTTATGATTTTTCCATCCAACAGTCAAGGATACCTTTGAAAATGGTCAGAGATTAACTCTGCTTCCATCATGTAATGCATTTGTTCAAAGTTAGAATGCACAGCAAATGTTGCAGTTTTAATAGAGCTGAAGTATGATAACTGCAGGAGTGTATATTATGGACTCATTCCTTTGTATCTCTTCAGGTAGTAATGGTTTCTGCCAAGTATTACTGGTGAAGTCCTTTACTTTCTGTCTTCTCATTGCAGAAGTGAAAATGTTAATCTTGAAGACGTTTTTTTATCACACTGACAAGTAACTCTCTTCCTTATGCATATCTAAAAAGGAGATTGTTATCACTGTCTTGGAAATAGCTAACTCATGGTCATAATAAAAAAAAAAAACTGTATATGATACTCCAGCTTATTTCTCCACATGTCTTAACCCTGTATTTTTTCCTCATCAGTCACTTATTTTAGTTTATTATAATTCTCTGTTTACTGAAAGGAACTAATTCAGTCAAGTGTCTCAGTTAAAGCCTGATGAAATTCCTTACATCAGCCATGCGCATGTACAGTAGCATAGTGATGGACTTATACATGTCTGGGTAGAAACTGTACTATCATTAGTATGTATTCCTTCCCAAAAATAAGTGATCAAAAAGAGCAGATGTTTAGTCATCACATGTTAAAAGGTATGTTGAGGAAATGGATGTTTTGGAATGATCGACTTCTATACTAATTAACCCCAAAGTTCATAGCACAAAGGTCCCAGATAATGAGAAGAATCTGTTAATTTTAACACTGCGTGAACATAACACTAGAAGCTGTGGAGGTGGCTAAGGGCTGTGTGTGTGTGTGTGGGGGTATTTTATTAAGGTAATATTCTAGTTGCTTTGCTGAGGCACTTTTTTCTTGCTATATCCTTAGTGGCTTGGATACATTGAATTTACTCAGCTCTTAACAATTTTATGAAATTCAACCAGTAGGATTCTGAAACTCCAGTTAACTCTAGCTAAAATTGTTCTAGTCTGGCAGATATTATTGACAAGCAATATATAGCTGTTTACATCTGTCTTTGCCTTTTATGAGTATGATGTCCCCTGCAGTGTATCACTGCAGTGTGGACAAGTTCACAACAGATGATTATACTACGGGACAAAAGTCACTGAAGCTTGCCATACTCTTCTGGGCTGAGAATTAATGTCTCAGGCAGTCAAGTGATAAACCAAGAGGGAATAGTTTTCTATATATGAAAGTTTAACAGCCAAGATATACCTGAAAGCTATAACTCTGTAAGACTGCTTAAATCAATATTATGTCACCCTAACTAAAATGAAATAAAACGTCTTAGCCTCTGCCATCAGTCAGCAATTCAGATGGTACACTAGGTTTCAAAACAAACTTTTACTGGGATAATAATATAAGGACATCATGTGATACTGTATTTTGTATAAAGAAATTATTCTTCCCATTAACATGCATGTCTCTGTTTGAAGCACATCAAGTAATTATGCTGTAAAGGGGAATAGACAAAATTTCATTTCAACACAGAGACGTTGACCCTGCCCTGTGTCTTTGTTGGTAGGTGTATGTTCCAGAAAAATTAAAATTCCTTCTTATGACATTGTCCCGGGTGTCTAGTGTTCCTACTATATATCTTGTTGTTCAGAAAATACTTTATGCTGCAAAATCTGTTGTTCTAGTAACTTGTCATGTGACTTAGCATAACACTGAAAAGTCGTAGGTGTCTAAATTACCATCCATCCAAGTGTACATATTTAAACAAATTAACTTGCAGGTATATAAGCTGTAAACAGAAAAAAAGGAGGAAAACTAGATTAAAGGATAGCTTCTTTTATCCAAATATTTCTTTTGTCACTTCTGTCAATTTAATGAAAGTTGCTGTTATAGGATGCTTCATCATTCTGAAACAGAGGCACTTGTCTTCATGAGATGTGCTCATCAAAATTAGCTTACTGACAGAAGGCAGTTTTAAAAATAAAAGGTATTGTTGTTAGAATTAGGAAAGAACCCCCACAACAGATGCAAATTCCTGTGGCCAAAAGGGTTAGTTTCTGCAATTTTTGAAAAAGTGATTTAGCTACATAATTAGCCCCAGTGTGGAAAAATCTCATTATCAGCTAGTTTGCTTGTCTCTGAAACTTATAATGTTACTGCTAGGGCTACTTGACACTTTTTTGCAGTAGTCACCCCTGGTGGCTTATGCATCACATTGGCACAGTTACCTGCCTCGTTCACTATCTCATACATGAAAACACACAGATATGCATATGGGTACAGCCCAATATCTCCCAGCTATTCCTGATTTTACAGTATGTCCCATACTTCCCTCTTATAATTACACTGCTCCTTATAAAATATTTTCAATTATACTCAATAATAGCAGTTATTGGAGCATCATACTTCTTATTGTACAGAAAATGCATCAGTCTATGGACCTCATAAAAAAAAAAAACCCTCAATCCAGTATGCAAAACCTATTGTTCTATTAAGGTTTTTTGCTATATACAATATTTTAAGAGTAACCCCGGAGACAAGTATGCCCTCATACATATGTTCAGAAAATGTTTTATGATGCAAAACCTAATTAACTTTTTATGTGACTTGCAGTAATGTTGAAAAGGTTTAGTGGTAGGGCAGACCCCCATATGCATATTCAGACATTCATCTCTCTCTCCCTTCCCCTCTCTCTCTCTCTATATATATATATATATATGTATATGTACACACACACACAAACACACACACACACACACATACATATATATATATATATATATATATATATATATATATATATATATATATATATATACACACACACACACACACACACACACACACACACACACACACACACACACACACACACACACACACACACACACACACACACACACACACACACACACACACACACACAGGCCTATTGACAGACATACACTCCAAACACACAAAGAGATAGCCCCATACACTTACACAATGACATTCACTGTAGATCAGACACCTCCCTCACCCCATTATGCTAATGGAAAAATTTCCCATTCACTAATAAGACAAAACCTCTGGGTCATGATATCTGTCAAGAATGGAGCCCACTAGTAACAGTAGAATGATGAAAACCCACTACAAATGAATCTAAAAATTATCTGAAAATATATAGATGCCACAAATGAAATACTTAAATGATTTATTAAATGAATCAGATTCATTTGTAGTGGTTTTTCATCATTCTTCCTGCTACCAGTGGACTCTCTTCTTGAGAGGTATCACAACCCAGAGGTTTTTTCTTATTGGGTTGGTGTTCCATTTATTTCCTGGTTCCTAGTTAAATTTTCCATTCACTCATATACAGACAGACACACATGCACACATGCACACAAATGCACATGCACACAGAACACGCACAAACAACAGTCACACACCTCTCAACATTACTTTTCTGCAGACACTTATTTGACGTTTCTTTTATGTGGTCTCCCCATTAACTACATTGGGAGAAATGCAGTCTTTTGGCTGAGCTCATTAAGAAGCCTGGCCTTGCTATTTTATATAGCCGGGTGATTCAATGAATTGCTTGGCTACATAAAACTCATACTGTTGGCATTTCTGGGTGAGAGCATAGGGCTTATTAGCACAAGCCAGTCCTCCAGAATGCCTCATTGTCATACATCACTGTTGTGATGATCCTACAGCCTATATAGAATCACTCTGGTGGGCCATTCTAATAATCAGAAAGGGCTGCCATCAATTGTAGCAGCCTGTGTAATGGTTAAATGCTGGTGGTGGCCTTTTCTCAACCACAGCCTACATTTTTCTCTGGAGTATAGAAATTCCAACTCCTACATACAGGGATATTGTGGCATTCTACTTACTTAAGCAGATCAATAATTCCCACATTGTAGCAACCTAAGAAGAGTTTGACATAGTCAGGATGTATCAGGTAATAGCAGTTAAGGATGACATGGAAAAACATGGTATAATGCCTTGCTATACAGTCCTACTCAAAACAAATTTGTCTTCTGCACCAGTCTGTATAAAAATGGAAGCATGACTTTCCACCCTCAAGAAAAAAAGCAACATTCATTAAATTTCATTCGGAACACTCCTACAGTTTCCAGTTTCTTTAAATCTGGGACTAGAGAGATCAGTAAGTAGAATCTTTTTCTTGAGACTTTAAAAAAAATTAAAGTCCTTCTTTGAAAATTAATTTACTCAAAGTATACCATATTTTTCTATTAACTCCAATTCATAGTTTGACTTTAGAATGTATTTAATATAAATTGAAGTACAATATAAGGAAAAGACTATCCCCTAGATTTAATAAAATCCATGCAGGCCGAGTGTACAGCTTATACAGAAGATACAGTGGTCATGTATTCAGTTCCCCCTCGGTAGCATGTCATGCATATTATTGATGATACATTGCTGAGGGAGAGACATGGAACACGGTTATTGAATCAGTGTAGGGAGTGTGTTACTGACTGTGTCCGCAGATAAGTAACACACCCCTTGCACTGTCAAAGTGCAGTATAGCAATGTATGCAGATGTATTAACTTTTATTTCATATTTTTTTTATGTTTGCACAGAGTGCAGCAATTGACATATGCCAGTCCTTTACAAATAGAAACCAGATGCATTTAATTATGAATCCAAAGGTCAGGTTTAATCATAGCTTAGTGGGATTGCATGGCACGGTGTAGTGCTTAACACACTACATTAAATGTACATTACATTAAATGTAGCTGAGAGGTATATGTAAAAGTATAGCACCAGTCTACAATCTATGTAGCCAAGTGGATAGAGTTATGGCCTCCTGTGCAGTAGGTATGGGATTTGAATACATGGAAGGGAAATTAAAAAATTATTTTTGCAAGAGAAGTTATGCCAGTTTTTTTTAAATCATGATCTGCTGTGCTCAGCTATGCTCTGCTAAGCTGTGCTAAGCCATGATAAAAAACTGCTTAAACAATCTCTGGTTAAGCACCACTTGGCAATGTTTGGCACCGCTTAGCTGTGCTTAGTTGGATTTTGCACTCCTAAGTATTGCTTGTTTAAGCACTGTTCACTTGAGCTGAGCTGGTTTTTGTGGTGCTAAGCGATGTACTGCAATTTTAAATATTGCCCAATGGTGTGTAAGGGCAGGAAAAAGGGGTATATTAAACCCAATAGGCAGGATTACACTATAATCCTTTTGAGGTCTGTCTCTGAAGAATATAATGGCAGGTGTTGTAGAGGGTTCACACTTTTGGGTACATCAGTGGGGCAGTGAGGAATCCAAGGTCATGGTCAGACTCCTAGTCAAAAGACATTAAGACTGGCTCATCCAGGGAAGTTACAAGGTCTCAAAGTACAAAGCAGAGGCCTGGGACTGGCTGGTATGGTACCTCACCAATGCAACTGGTATCCCCACAGAGGTGGGCAGTGTCATCACCACCATGATGATCTGAGAAGAAGGAAGGGGGATCTCTTGGATGCTTGGGTCTAAGAATTCCGGGCAGGCAATGTTCCATATGTATGCAAGTATGTTGACCTGTGTTTCACCAATATTTAATCTTGGATATCTGCTAAACTAGTACGCATAATGATGTGCTTCTCTCCTAACAGCTGCTGAGGTGAGCTTGCAACATCGAGGCACATGCAGGGCACCTGCCCAGGTTGCGCTGTGAGTGTGATGAGTACAGCTGTAGTATGCTATCTGTAGTCAAATAACACAACAAAAGATTAGAGCATGAACCAGTAATATACAAAACATTTGTAGTACAATAACTGTGGAATTACATCTGCATAATGCCAACTGTTATGCAAGAAAAAGTCAAAACTATTACAGTAACTGCATGAAGGTATCTGTAATAAACTGTTCTGCAATACTTGTGGAATTAGAGCTGCTATTTCAACTAAAAATATATATATTGTGTACATCTACATTTTAATTAGTAAAGTATAGGTTACTTAGTATCTCTGTCATGATTGCATTATATGCATGTGTGTTTGACTGTAACTGCAGTGTACTATAACACTGTAGTAGTACTACCTGGTCATATTTTGTTTCCGGGTGATCTCTAGGTAGATATCAGTCAGTCAGATTGCAGCAGTGATTCTGTAGCTCAGTTTGTTAACTGTTGTGTGTGAAGTACATTTTTATACACACAGACCAGGGTTTGAATATACTGCGGTGGTGGTGCTGCGGTAGAGTTGTCACCTCCCAGTAAGATGTTGTCCTGTTCGATTCTCAGCTAGAGTGTCTTCTGTGTGGAGACATGCATGAATGGGCATACCTTTGTTGAAGGTTGTGCATCAGGGCCGGCAACTTGGCACATAAAAATCTACTGCCCATCATTAGCAGACCGGAGTTCCGCTGTGGTGACCCCTAAAAGCCAAAAGACACAACAACCAGGGTTTGAATCCAATGCTATGTACTAATAAATATTACTGATTCAGATATGTTATGATGACAGATATTTTTTCTACAGAGATGACTGGTACATGGGTGAGGTATCTTATATTTTGTGTAAATAATTGTTTATTCAGATTTCACAGACTGTTAAAATAATTACAACGAATGTGCTAATAATGCTTAAAATAAGGAAATATTTGCAGGAATAATAACATATATTAACATGAAAGAAACAAATGGTGTACTTTTGGTATGGCTATATGCCTGGTGTGTCATGCAAAGTTTGCTGCAGTCAGTTGCTATGTGTGATGCACATGTCCCCTGCAAGCACTGATATTGGGTTCTATCCCCATGCCTGCCAAACATATTATGGTAGCAGTCATATATTGATTACAGATATCATTCTCTCCACAGGAACTGCTGGTAAATGGGTGAGATAGCTCATATTATTGTGTAAATAAGTGTTTATTTCAGATGTCACAGACTGTTGAAACAATTACCTCCAATGTATTATTAATGCAGAAAATAAATGAAATACACAAAGTAACATTAAACTATGCTAAAATAAAAGAAATATAAACAGAATGAATACTCTTGGTATGTATAGCTGTATGCCTGCTGTGACTTGGAAAGGTTGCTGTAGTGAGTTACTACATGTGATGCACATGTCCCCTGCAGGCACTGATATTGGGTTATATCCCCTTGCCTGCCAGAAATATGTTAGCAATCACTTATTAATTACAGATATCATTCCCTCCACAGGAACTGCAGGTACATGAGTGAGCTAGCTTATGTTATTGTATAAATAAGTGTTTTTTTTCAGATGTCACAGACTGTTGAAATCATTTCCACCAATGTTGTATTAATGAATAAAATAAAGGAAATACCTGACATAATATTAGCATATCATGAAATAAAAGAAAGAAATAAAATGTGTTCTCTGGGTATGGCTGTATGGCTGCTGTGTCTTGGAAATTTGCTGCTGTCAATAAATACATGGGATGCACATGTCTCCTGCAAGCACTGCTATCAGATTTTATCCCCATACTTGCCAAGTAAGGCATAACTGTTGTTTATTCTCTTTACTGTATACATGCATGTCTCTCAAGTGTCACACTGTCATGGAATATAATTGCTGTTGTGTAATTACTCTGTCACAGATGTATCATCAGTATGGTTATATGTCAATAGCAGAATAACAGTACATCAGTCCACAGTACACCATGGTAGTTATATAGGTCCACCCGATGTGCAAGTGTTCTTTATAATTGTGTACCTGCAGGTATCACTGCTTGTCTCATAGTGTCCCATGCAGATAGCTTGAGAGGTATGTACGTGCTACAGCAGGTATAGGGCACATTTATACCTTAAGAAAGGCAAGACTTGTAGAGCAGATATCATTACTGTAGTCAACGATATAGCCCATGAAGGTATTAATGGAATGAATGTCTCTCTCTCCCCACCCCTTATTTTCATACATTTATTATTGTTATATATTGTTTATGGTTTACTATTAACATATGTTATTCCATAAATGTTATGTTGCGACATGTTTTTTATTAATGTTATGTATTACTATGGTTGCATATTAACATATCTTGTTGAATTACCTATTCTGTTGGCCTTATGCTGTAACTGTTACTGGCACGCTGTTCTTATACTGACTGTTCTGTTATAAACTGTTTTGCTTCACATAATATGCATTGAACTGTCATGGGGTTATTTGCAGTGTTCTGGCATGCTGTTATTACTAACAACTGTTTTGTTCATAACTCACCTATATCTATTGGTTTACCTGCATAACCACAGCACGTCAGCGTAGACCGGTTCCTGGTGATCTGCCTACTCTAACACAGCCAGCTGTGGAACTTGGTCTCAGCATGTCTGGAACCCAAGCTGGTGCTGCCCTCTCTACTGTCCCTGCACCACCTTTGGGTGGAACCACCTCAAGGGATGGGCCCCCCCAGGAGCGGGGGTGGGGGGGTTGTCATCCAGGATCAGCTACCAGCTATGGTGTGCAGTATTGTTCATAGGAGCTATGAACAGCACCTGCACTGGATTAAGGGCAGACTTGACAACCTGGTGGGCCGTGGAGGCCCTGGTGCCCAACCTCCAGCACAGCCACCTTCAGGGCAGTGAAGGTGCAGTGCTGACTGCCCATTGGTGTGGATCTCAGTCATGCTGCTGCTGTCTAGAGGCACATGCACCTCAGATTCCACAACACCCTCCCTGTCCAAGGTGTTTACCCCTTCATGTCTCACACACACTCCTCCTATCAGCTGTCTTGTATGTCTTGTCTGTCTGCAAATGCAACCTCTCCTACCCAACTTACCTCCCCACATGTACCTACATACCACCCCAACATTCCCCTCTCTCCTTTAAAAAAAGTGGGAACCTGTCTCACAAAAACATTACATATATATCACCCTATACATAGATCTCCATTTTACACGTGTCCACTGGACACAATTCTTACATTAATTAATGAACAAATTTATGCTGCCCTCACCCCTCTATCTGGAGTGTGAGGCTCTAAATTCCATAATACCTGCAGAGCTGTTGCTGTACACGAAATGGAGAACTATGGTCCTTTCCTACAGAACCCAACCTGTCTTTCAGTATGCTTTCCTGCTTGCTCCAATTTCACAAGTGTCCTATCACCCTCTTTTTCTTTTCTTTAATTATTTTTAGTGTGGATTTAAGTGGAGCTAAGCAGAAATCCTGCTCAAATCCATTTAACAGTGCCCTAATGGTCTTATGTGGTTTTCACAGTGCTAGGCAGATCAGTAAAGCAATCATCCCTACCAAGTCTTGAACGCTGGCCACTGTCAACTATAGCATTGAGCATTAGCCCACAAAGCCACTCAGCTTTGAACTAAAACACTTGTTTCCAGCAAAATGTACTGATTGCCATTGACAGACTGCAAGTACATATAATGGGAAAAATGGGTGTGTACCTGGGACTGTGATGCAAACACTACACCAGTACACAGCCAAATAAATAATAATGGATGTATGTCAGGCCTGAAATAACAGGCATACCTGTCAACTGTACAGTTTGTTGCAGACTGTCAAGAGTTTTGCCTCGTATTTTTGGCCTGGGTTTCATAATGCTGTGTATTTGTGGCAAAGTACTGGCAGGTCATCAAAAATTGAGGTGAGGAAATCACGACAGACATTTGAGTGTCAAACCTCATACCCTTCAAAAACACATGTTAATGCAAATCCTGTTATTCTGTCAACATTCTATGTTTGGAGGAGCAATATGTAAAGATTGTCCCTAGTTTTGTGACTCAAATGTCTGTCGTGATTTCCTCACCTCAGTTTTTCATGACTTGCCAGTACTTTGACAGGTATGATAGCAGGTAACTATCCTCTTTCATCAGCAGCATCTTTACAGACACCTGTTAAGGTAGTAATGGCAAAGTACATATGTGTCCAACTGAGATCCTGTTGCACAACAACTGCATTTGAAAGCCATACTCATAATGATGGATGCAGACAACGTGTCACTGACTGTATACATGCACATATATATTGCAAATACACCATATGCAGCATTGATTTAGTAGCTCAGTCTGTTAAATGCTTTGCATGCAGTACATTTTGCTAACCACAGTCCTGAGTTCGAATCCAGTGTGTTGCACTTCAATTACATTCTTATGACTACATCAAATAATGACTGAGTCGTGGAATTTAACCCACACAGGTTGCTGGTACTGAATTAACTGCTACCCATGTTTGCAAGTTAAAGGCCTGTAGGTAGAGACACACTGCACATATTTGTGTAGCCTAACTATATGCCGCCTACTACTCTGACTGGCACTGTTATATAACAGATGTATGAAAAGCACATCCCTCAAGTGAACTATAAAAGGTACCTACACCTTCACTGTACTGTAATGACAGAGCTGACACTGCTGCCTCAGTTACACATACAGCTTGCCATTCTCCAAAGTGTTCACACTCTCCCATATGTGTCCTAAGCTGCAACATATGCAGCTGTATGTTAAGCTACCTGCTACAGACCTACCATGCCTCATACCTCCAAAACAAGGGATCCAGGCAAAATCATACATAAGGGGGGGGGGGCAGGCGAAGGTTCAGCAACAGGGGCATGTTTCACAGTTTGCCCTTAAAAAGATAGTGAGCTGATAGAATAGCAGCTACTACATCAACATGGATATTCTGATGGGTATACGTCTGACACTCACATGACTCTCCCCCCTTACTGACCTCAACCCAAAATGTTTAACACTGAACTGCCACATAATCACAATGCCATGAGACATTGACCAAATATAGCAAGCAAAACTGTTTACATACCTCATAAATCTCAACAGTGGACAGTATTTGTATCTATACTCTGCGATGCTGTAATATCCACACCTCACTAATGTTGATCTCAAAGACTAGTAAAGGCGCCAAGGCCTGGCCATATATATTGTACTGTGGAGCCATGTCATTGGATAATGAAAGTGCAACCCAGCTGTTTTGGATGCAGTTAGTAAGTCTGTGTGACAGATTGGTGCACAGGCAATTACCTGTTAATGAGCATTATCTACAAAAGTCAATCAACTACCAATGGGAAACAGGTCTGCATGTTGCCTTACCAAGACAGACTACAATTTAGCAAGAGTTTTCTTGAAGATTTCTTCACAAAAGGATTACATCACTCTACCAGGTATGTAATATATGTCCCATATACTGGAAGGCAGATCTGAGGAAGGAGGTATGGTGAGTAGGGGATTACAACAGTAGGCCTGTAGTACATCTATGGGAATGACATGTTGGTGATATTCTGCTGTCCAACGGGTTCTGTCAGGCCTCCCAACTCTGCATGCCTTGAATGAAATCACAGCTGTGGTCCTCTTAATCCCTCCTACAACACTTTGCCCTGTACAAAAGCTAGTTGATTATGAGTTACACATATTGACAGTGAATAAGGTTGGATATAGCTGTAATATCACATGATATACTGTTACTCAGCTCCTCTTAGTCTCTGAATGTCACACAGGATTAGCTCAGATGTGGTAATGGTGTCCCTGATGTACTCTGGCTAGGTCACTGTTTTGTTGACAATTGCACCTCACCACTTGAGAGCTATGGCTAACATAGTGTGAAACCTCCTATAGCAGGTATTGAGCTAATGGCGATTATTAGTGGGAAGATACAGGCCCATCCACAGTGACAGAGTGTACATATTGGCCATGCAAAGTAATACTATGAATACACTAACAAATATTACTATAGAATAAGAGTATTCTGAGGGGTCTGGCATATGACAGACAGATTCTCTATATTCTGACAGCATCCATCAATTATTGGCCAACCATTTGCCAGACATCCACATGTGTGTGCCAAAAGGACCACATATATCAGGCACATGCACATGTACACATTATGCAAACATCTGTGTACTGGAGAGGTATGATACTGACAGGGAAGATAAAGTACAGCAGGTTTGGATTGCTGTCTGTCATTGAGGCACACTGGTGTTGCTGGACTGTCCCAATATTAGTGTAATAATACACACCGATTTGTCTGACAGTGGCTGTATGATATAGTATTTGGACTTGTTCCATAGAAGACACACCACAGTAGATTGCATTGATGGGTTTGGAAACATTCATCAGACTCTGTCATGCCACAGGGACATAACCTGTATTGCTACTATGTTGGTGATAGACACACAGGTAGTGTGTTGATAGACTGCAGGGTATGATGTAGGAGGTAGCAGTGGATAGTTCAGGCCCTTTTGTTTGTCCAGGGTCTGTTGATAGTAGATGTCCATTTTGTCTGGTTCAGTGATGTGTTCCCCACTTGTTGTCTTTCAGGAAGGATGTATCAAAGGAGGCAGCCACCATTTTCAGCCGCTGAAAATAATGTTATCCTGGATGGCCTCTGACTGCATCATAACATTCTCATGTCCAGGGGTCGCCAACATTGTGAAGAACATGCAGCACTGTAGGCTGACTTCATCATGGCAGTCAACCAGATATAGGTTCATAGGTAGGTACTAGGCTAATGGCCCAAGAGCCTATACAAGCCTAGCCAAAAAGGTACCCTGGCTTTCGCCACCCAAGAAAACTCTTTTTCTGTGCCCCTGTTGAGCAGAGCCATGGAGGTGATCCCCGGGGTGAATTTCCTATTTCCCATCCAATTGTCATCTCTTCTTTTACTAACTTTATGCAAATCTATTCTATTCTTATCTCGCTCCTATACTAGTGCTCTGGCAAAAGTTGTTCTATCCCAAATTGTAAATAGTGTACAGTTCATTTGACTCTCTATCTGTCAGCTTATTTCAATTCTTCTCCCTTACGAGTCAGTCTTATTATAGCAATTTCTACTAAATAATGTTGCCTCTCCTTTGTTTTTTCTTGCTATAATACTTCTGCATTTCACTACACCAATAACAACTTTGTCCTTTATTTGCTTGTATGTTTACATTTTTTGTATGATTGGTTCTGTGTTGAGTGTGATTTTAATTATTGTTCTTTTTATTGTAATTTACTAGTCTGTTAATGGAGGGCCTCTGCTGAAAATGGACAATGTATCCAGCCAGACTAGCCCGGTTAACAAATGTAAAATAAAAAAATAAATAAATAAATAAATAAATCATCAAGATTTTTTTTGAAGAGTGCTAATGAGGAGCTTTGTTTGATAGAAATAGGTAGTTTGTTCCAGAGTATGGGAAGTCTCTGGGATAGGAATCTATCCCTCCAGCATGTTCTGTTTATTGTGGTGACAAGGTTTAGGTCCCTAGAGCATGTAGCTCGGAGAGATTGGGATTTCTTTAAGTGGAGCATGTCCAATAGCTCTGGGCTTGATATAGCATTATATGTAAGGAATTATACTTATCACAAATGCAAGTACTTTTACAACATGTCAATACTTATCAGTGTATCTCTAGAATAACTGTCAATGGCATTATTGAAAGAGTATCCTTTTTAGTCTTTGACCTACTTATGACAGGTCTAATTGATAAAAATCTGTTTAATTTTTTCTAATACAAATAACCCTATTATTCCCAAAGTGTATGGCCTACCCAAGATACATAAACAGGTCTGTCCCACCCATAAGACCTATTGTATCTGGTGGAGGATGGTGCACTGAGGCACTGTCCATTTATGTTGGAAATACCTTGCATACTCTTAGATAATTGTCATACTATTCTGAAAGACACACAAATGTTTCTACAAAGGTTGCATAACAGACTTCTTACTAATGCTTTGTGTGAAAAAGTGCTTTGGTACGTCCATTTTGTGGACAACATTTTTTTGTTATGGAGTGGTAACTCCCAAGAACTTCATCGATTTGTGGAATTTATGCATATTACTACTGATTTTTTGAAGTTCAGTTACAAATTTTCTTTTGATGAAATAGAGTTTTTGGATGTAACTTTGAAAGAAATCAGAACTTGATAAAATATGCAGTAGTATATACAAGGAACCAACTAGGAAGAATGCATTACTTCACAAAAACAGCATGCACCCTAGACATATTCCTCGGAATATGCTGAAAGGACAAGTATACAGAATCCTTAGGCTACATAACAATGACATTGAAGCACACAAAGCACTCCTGACATGTAAACAGGAATTTTTAGAAAGAGGATATACTGCACAAGAAATAAATAAGGTGATAGAACAAGCATGGACACACAGAAGAGATAAATGTAGACCTTATTTTAGAGACGTCAGTGATGAAGCATTGGAGAATAGAATACCTAATGCCACTATTGATAGGTTTAGAATTATCTTTCAGTACTCTAGTGATATCAATAATCACTGTGACATAGTAAATAAGAATTGGAACATTTTGAAAGAGGTTCCAGAACTTAAAGATATTATTCAAGATACACCAGCCTTCTCTTTTAGAAATAATAAGTCCCTGAGGCACCACATTTGTTATAAGAATACCGTCATTAGACATTGTGAATCAAAGAGAACAGGCACTTTCACCTACAGACATTATTCTGCTTGTCAATATATTTGTTCAAACACAGTCTATACACATCCTACTAATACATTTACAATCAAGATTCATTATTATGCTGACTGTCGTACTACTAATTTAGTGTATTTTGCATTTTGTACGAAATGCCATGCATATTATATAGGCAAAACCAATAGGCTACTAAAAGACTGGATTCTGGAACACATTAGGGACATCAGAAACGAGAAGGCCAATAATGCATTGGCTAGTCATGTCATTTCAACAGATTCTACACATACTTTTAACTTTTTTGTCATATAGGTCATAGAGGCCATTTTACGAGGAGGAGACATTGACAGTATTACAGAAGCAGCAGAACAAAAGTGGATCCTTTTATTAAATGCTGAAAAACCTCCAGGTCTAAATGGCACTTTTTCTGTCAAACCCTTTTTAAAACTGAGACGCCTTAAACATTATTTACTTGCTTTTTAAATGTTTATGTTTTTACTCATACATTTTTAATGTGAGATACAATATGTTTTTTATATTTACATATTTATACTTATTAGTTAAGAGAAGGACTGATTTTTACATTGGTTTTCCTCTCTGTTTCTTTAAAAAATATTTAACCAATGTTTGAATTGATGACATCAGATGATTGCTTAATTAGTGACTTGTATAAAATATGTTTTTTACTTAATGTTCTTTGTCTGATGAAGCGACAGTTTGAGGTCGCAAAAGTGCTTACCACTTTTACTCTATTTTATTAAAGAGTTATCTGGTTGTGGAAGATGAGTTATTTTTGTATATACTAATGGGGCGGTAGTTCCCGATTTCCATGGTGGCTCCCCCTTTGTGGAGTAGGATAACTGTTGCTGTGTACCATTCAGTGGGTACAAAGCCTGAGGTGAGGCTATGATTGCACATGGTGCTTAGGTGGGGTTCCAGTTCATTCTGTAGTTCATGTAGAATGCAGCCTGGGATGTTGTGAGGTCCCATGGATGCTGTATTCTTGGCTTTGGAGAGTGTAGTTTTTACCTGTGCCACCATGGTTCCAGGAACGTTGCATTCTTCTGGTATAGAGATGGGCCCTTTAGGGGGTAGGGGGGTAAGGTCAGCACTGAACCTATCTGCCAGCATGTTGGCAATATCAGTTGGTTCTGTATATTTAGTGACATTGTGCTGTAACTCAGAGCAGATGTGAGTGTTGCCATTGAGATTCTTGACATAGCTATAGAATGCTTTGTGGTTGTCTTTAGAATCAGTGGTGATTTATTTTTCATAACTAGCTTTGGAGGATTTTATGAGGGATCTCAGATTCTTACTGAGGCTGACCAGGGAGTTCTTCCAGTCATGGGATTTTACTCTTTTTTGCAACAGTTTCTTTCTTCTGTTGTAGAGTTTGTTTATGGCAGGGGACCACCAGATTGGCTTCCTTTTTTTGGAGGATTGCATCTTGGTTCTGTTAAGTGCATTTGTGTAGGATTCAACAGTTGTACCACTATTGTATGTCTGCATGGGTGTTTTGAAGTTTGCCACTTCTGTCTTAAGAAGCGTGGAGTTGGCTTTAGAGAAATTTTTATGGTGGTTTCCCTAATGGGGGGTGGGAGCGGGATGTGGATGTCTAGGCTGATTAGATTGTGGTCAGATCTGACCAACGAGGAATTGACCTCTGGTGTGGAACACTGGTTGCCCATATTGATAATGACCAGGTCTAGGATACTGCTGCCCCTGGTGGGGGTGTGGATAAGTTGATCCAAGGTGTTGGAATTTATGAATTCCATAAAATATTGAGAAAAAGAGTTGGTACGTGAGTAGTTTTCCCACTTAATGGTGAATGGAATATGCCAACAAGACAGGACCTATGAGCAATCTGACACTGGGCCACATATATGGTCACCAGATATGCCAACAAGACAGGACCTATGAGCACATCTAACACCGGGCCACAGATATGGTCACTGCTGCTCGACAAAGGGCAGCTGCTTTGGCCAGGGACCGTGCTGCCACCAGTGGAGGGCCTGCAGCAATACAACCACTGTCAACCACAGAGGAATTCCTGGTGAACCAAGGAACAACCACCAGCTCACAAGCATCCATCACCCCATACAATGTGGAGGTGGGTGCCACAGCATCCACATCACAGGAGCACCCAGGTAAGCTTCCTGTGTTCATCACTGTAATACTGTATCCAACATGTGGTAGACTCTGCATACCAGCACACAAGTGTCAGGTCTATCTGCATTGTGGGGGGGGGGGTGTTGCATTTAATGCACATCTATGTACACATATTCAGAATGTCAGCAATGTAGGCAGTATCACATTAGCTACTGTACATTTGGATATACTCACATATTACCCTGTAACAATGCCACATTTTGTATTGCTGACAATACCTCTCCCTCACATTTCCATAGGTCCATCAAGTACGGCCAGAGTCCAAGGTCCTGTACCTGGTATGTGTGATACTCTTGCTTTACAGATGATATATACTCTAAGAATGTTAAGGGCTGTCAGTTTGACCTAGGCACAGCTGTTATGCTTAGCCAGAGTAGACTAGGTTGTATGTTCAATTGTAGATGAGTTAACTGGAGTGCATTGAATGTGTAATCACAGTTGTGTATTTGCAAGTACAGTAACACATTTGAGCTTAATTTTATGAAGGACTATGCAGCCTGCTATACAGGAGGCAACCACTCACTGATGCCTGTTCACACAAAATATGGATGGTACATACCTGAGGCAGTGATACTATAACTGACGGTGTATGGTCATGAAGGATGAACTGTGTTTTAGAGGTAGGCCTATCAGATACACTGACATAGTGCTTATCTCACAGGTGTATCGTACTGGCAACATTAACTGGATGTGGCTGCAGTGCATGTTATAAAGGGCCTGTCTTGTATGTGTATGTTGTGTGTTTGTTTGTTGCGGATGGGATCAGAAACAAGATGTGTGAAGTGTAATGCAGTTCTGGCTCATCATATGTATGTGTCTATGTGGATTACCATACATAATAGTGCAGGTAGCAATGTACTTATCTTGTCTTCCTCCTCATAGGTGAACTTGGGGGTTGGAGTCTGTCCCCCTCACAACCTGATGTCAGTGTGTCATTGTACTCTGATAATTATGGCAGACATAGTGAGGCACAGTTGGGGTTGTTGTTGACTGAATCTGTCCCATGGGTTGACATACCATCCCCCCATTGTCCCCGCTCACAGTCAGTATGCCCACACATACCCAGTCACCTGAGGTCACATATATAGGACAGTAAGAGTGTGTCAACATTGAGCAGAACAGTGTGGCAATTATGGCATCAGTGAGTATAAACACTGGCCATAGCCAGGGAGCTGGTGAGGTCCCACACAGGCAGATTGACAGGGGTGCTCTGAGGAAGAGTGCTGCCCATCCCCCACCTGTCACAGGTATCAATTCACTGGTCACCTGCCACATGTTTCAGTTCATCATGGAGGCACAGGCATGTTCCAAATGCAACACCAGATCGATGTTCAGGATTATGGATGCAGCACAGTCTGACATCAATGACTGCTGCCTCCATCGCATTGGTGATGCCATGGATAATTTCACTGATGTAGTGGACAGACAGTGGGCTGAGACAGTGTCAGTGTTTCACCACAGGTTGTCTGTCCTGGAACATCTGGTTGGAGTAGGGCATCGGACACCTGGACGTAGGTCAGAAACACCATCTGCTGAGAGTCCACATTGCCCTGCACACTCATGGTCCTGTAGTGGCAGTACCTCCAGCATCACTGAAGGGAGTTTGTTGTCCACACAATGACATGGCAGGCCATGGGCATGTGGTCCTCGGTGAACCCATGGGGACCCGAGTCAAGCAGACAACAGTCACCATCAGCTACTAGCACCGCATCTGAACCTGGGCATGGTGGTAGCAGTAACACTCCTGGCAGAACCAGTTTCTGTGCTCTTGGCTGAAGATGGTGAACTTTCCACTCTGCCATGTATGGTCCACAGCTGTCCAACATACACATGTGTAGGGCTAGCACTGGACTTGACTGTGTCCACACACACACACACACACACACACACACACACACACACACACACACACACACACACACACACACACACATCACTGTCACATGCAGGTCACCAACAGACACACACAGAACCTCCCCATGTCCCACCTAACCAGTACCCCTTCCTGACTCACACACATGCTGTCAACTGTTTGGCACAGCCTAGGCCTATGGCCACCTCACACTACACCCTGTACATGTGATGATACCTGTGTCACATCCCTACCATCCATGTCATTGATGCAGTGACATGCAAATATGTGTCTGATGTGCAGGGTGACTATATTACTTTACATGCAGATTTTGTAGTGCAGTAGTGTTGTGCGTGCAAACTGTGATGTCATGATGGGTGCTGTATGTTGGCATGTGTCATGTGTACACATCATAGTTTGTGTATGTTTGTTGCATTATGTTAGACTGCCAGTAGTGTTGCAGACTTACAGGTGTCTCACATAAGTGTATATGTTTCTGTTCCAGGGTCTGAGTGGCTGAGCTATGAAGACTTTGCAGCAATACAGTGGCACAGGATGACATAGCAGCACAGTTGATATATATCTGCTGTGCTGCTATGTCATCCTTTGCAGCAATACAGTGGTGCAGGATGATATAGCAGCACAGCAGATATATGACATCAGCAAAGTATGGCTGTATACGTGCGTGGTTACCTGGGTGCATATGTGTAGAACAATGTGTCGGCGACAATGGGGGCAGTCAAGGTAATCATGCATGCATACCCTGTGAAAAGGTCTGCTACCCTTGAGTAGGTTATGGCAGGTAGAATATATCCCTAGGTAAATGTAGATTATTTAGGAACAGCAGCATATCTCAGGGCAGTAAAATGCATAACCATCTCACATCCATATGTGTATGACACCATGGGATTATATTTGCACAAACACACAAAGTTGCCTCTTGTGAGAACACAACCTCTACTTAGTAAGTCATGTACACTACAGCACTATGTATGTAATGCATGCACCACAAAGCTTATCTGTTGCTAGATTGTCAGCCATTGCTAAGGTGGATGACATCAGCAGGCATTGTAAAGGAGGCCAATGCAGAGGTTGAAAGATAGTCACAGGCCCTTAAAATGTATAAACATTGCACAGGAATAAGTGACACAAGTATGTGCACATTGCTACACATGGAAATAGTTATAAGCTTACACACACACACACACACACACACACACACACACACACACACACACACACACACACACACACACACACACACACACAGCTGCCTGCTATGAGATTAGAATCCCTACCTATCTAGACATATACAGTAAAGCACTATGCACTTATCACATGCGCCACGGAGCTTATCTATTGTAAGATTGTCAGCCAGTGCTGTTAAGGTGGATGACATCAGGAGGTGTTGACAGGGTGGCCAATGTTCAGGAGGACACTAGTCACAGGGCCATAAAATGATTAACCATTGCACAGACATAGGCAAGATGGGAATGTCTGCATTCCTGTGAGGGATATATCTGCACACACAAGGTGGCTAATGTGAAATTAGAACCCCTACCTACCTACTATTCATCCACACTATAGCTCACAGTACTTATTTGATGTGCCACCAGTTATATTTGCTGTACATGTGGCTGCAGTCACAGTACTTGTGGACCATACAAAGTGCCCTTGTTCTACACAGTATATATGGCCTGCAGAGTGTACCTGCTTTATGCTGTTAGTGTACCTAGTTTCCTAGCAGTGGGTTACCTGTTAATATGCCTGCTGTGTGTGTACAGGTACCAGTTTTGCGATGTCTTGCCTGTTGCAGTTTGCTAGGTGGACAATTAGTTGGTGACAGTATACCCTGTCCAAGTCCTGCATTGAAGACATTTGCACATTACAATACCTGATCACCATTGTTTGTCTACAGGATGACATTCCAAAATTATCCACATAAATGGTGCATGAACCAACGGCTTACCCCAAAGTAAAGCTGTGCACGGGCAGCCAATAGTTACCACGCCAAATTCCCCAGCACCAGCTTGCTTCACATAAACGTTTCATTGTGAATAAACCACTCCATTCAGCTAAGGATTCACCTTTAATAACATTGTGAACAAATACACTTTCCAGTGCACAAAATAATGGCACCAGATAAGCTCAGCAACACAAACCGGTTTCACTGTATAGGCATCATCAGTGTAAATTCATACAGCAAGTGACATTATCCCTTTGTTATATATACACTCCATTTAAGACAACAGTGACCATTTTTTCTTTTTTCTTTTTAAGTAACCCAAATATCATAGAAAAACATAACATCATTAATCGCTACAGATTTTCATTTAATCCTGGTTTATATAGTGCCCCTTATTTAAGTATCCAAGTTTTTTCTTTCCAATCTAAAATTTGGCTACGCACATTAGTGATATTAATTGTAAAAGAGTGCATAGTGCATTATAAAAGAATCATTTAGGACATGCTGGAGTGGACTTTATTTTTGTGGGTGTAGATAGAGTTCAGGATGATGGGCTATCAATAGTGAAAAAACATAAAATTTTAGATAGGAAAGAAAAAATGTGGATGCTTAAATTAGGGGCACTATATAAACCAGGATTAAATTAAAATTTGTAGCTGCTAATAATGTTATGTGTTTCTATGATATTTGGGTTACTTAAAAAGAAAAAAGAAAAAATAGTTACTGCTGTCTTAAATGGAGTGTGTATATAATGAAGGGATAATTTCACTTCTTGTATGATTTTACACTGATGACGCCTATATGGTGAAACCGGTTTGTGTTGCTGAGTTTATCTGGAGCCATTATTTTGTGTACTGGAAAGTGTATTTGTTCACTATGTCATTAAAGGCAAATCCTTAGCTGAATGAAGTGGTTTATTCCCCATGGAACGTTTATGTGAAGCAAGTTGGTGCTGGGGAATTTGGCGTGGTAACTATTGGCTGTCCATGCACAGCTTTACTTCAGGGTAAGCCATTGGTTCATGCACCATTTATGTGGCTATATATATATATATATTTATGTATATATACACAGACATATATATCAGGGATGTACCAGTAGTTGTGAGTATGTGCTATGTGGCTGTGTTATAGACATATATGTGGAGGGTCTAAATCACTCCACACATTTATGTAGCTCTCACTTTCTCTGTATATATATACATATATATATATATATATATATATATGTGTGTGTCTGTGTGTGTGTGTGTGTGTGTGTGTGTGTGTGTGTGTGTGTGTGTGTGTGTGTGTGTGTGTGTGTGTGTGTGTGTGTTTGTGCGTGTGCCACATACTGATAGATAGGGTAATCAAGTGTGAAGGGGATATAGGGAGAGACAGATACATATACATAGCTGTCTGTATGCACAAACATCTTTTCACATGTCATTTCCTTAGGCAGATGAGGCAAGTTAGCTAAGTCTAGGAGCATGCCCAATGTGAAAAGCAATACTTACAAGGTGAATCCAGGCCAGACCTACCTGTAGTCCAGTTCGGGATTTTGTGTGCTGCAGCCAATTGGCTACTGCACCTGCTTCAACTGTCCAGCACCACCATGATATTTTGTCCATGGCATTCTCCTGTCTGTGTGCTGACCGTAATATGTGTGTCATACGTATCAAATGTGCAGATTGTAGTAGAATGTACAGAGTTTTGCATCATATGTATGTTAGGATGTACATAGCATTGCGATTTTTGGTACATTACTGGCAAAACATTTTAGATTGACATTAGGAAATCCTGACAGACATTTGAGTTACTCACTCCATACATGTCAGGGAACCCATGCTAATACACGACCTGTTATTCTCTAAACTTTTGACATTTGTCTGGCCAGTAGTCAATTCTTCTCCTTATATTTGGGCCTTTGTCCCACTACTGCTCGTGGCTTTGTACAGATTTCCTGCTCTAAGTGGTTGTAGGTATGATGTGACCAGGATACAAGATGTAACACCACACACAGAGTGACATTCTACATACTCCCCACGCTAAATGTTTTTGCAGGATGTCCAGTATTCTGCCCCATATGACTGCTCTGTTCCTCATACAGTTGTGTTTTTCTGGTACTATAGTACTAAATGGAGCTTATTGAATTGTTGTAACTACTGAGACAGTTACATGATGGCCTTTACATCCTGCTGCTAATCTGACCTGTTGCAACCTGCTTTTATACTAGCCACCTACTAGGTGACCCAGAGCATGTATAATGTCTGTATGTTTGAATCTCTGTCCCCCATTGTCTCTGGCTTTGTCTAGCTTTCTTGTCATAACAGGTTGTGGCATATTGACAGTCTATGGGACTCCTACCATATGACTACCTGACATACAAAAGTTGTAGGTGCAGCCAGCTTTGAAACATTAACACCATCAACCATGCTAATGTACTTAGCCCAGTCAGCCACACCAGCCACTAGAAAGTGGGGTTTAAATCCTCAGACTATCAGCAGCAGACAAACATACACTGTGACCCCTGCTTTGACTCCTGCATTTTGGGCAAAATAGAACATGTCACCAGGTTCTTTGTGACAGCCCTGTAATTGTGTGGTCTGCTGATATATACTTGCAAACATACTGGTACTGCAGCTGTATGGGAACAGTGATGTGTTGGGGGGGTAGGGGATTCTGGCATTGACAGTCGTGCATCTGAACTATGATCCTGCTGTTTGGCATTTCCCTTGCATACTGCTGTTGGTTTTTCTGTCATGTGGCCTAATGCATATTATGGCGCACTCAATATTGGACAGAGTACATGTTGTCCCACATAAATGTCACTTCTCTGCAAGTAGCCCAGCAGCCCACTGTATTCCCTTGCATACATGCAGCAGGTCCATACATATGCTACCATAGTGCAGTACCCCATACATTTGTTGTAAAGGAGAGTGACTTACCTTGTGAATGCAGCAATTGAGAGACCTGTATTTCAGGGCTGACTCTATCTGATGCACACAGTACACAGCCAATACATGCTTTTCACTATGTATGAGAGATGGAGTAAGGTGTCAGTTCCTAGGACCCTAGGTTGTCTGTGCATGTGCTACGTGTTTTCTCTTTGCCAAGGTCAGGGCATAATGGGCATGCCTATGTCTGCCTACAGAACAGCCTCAGGAGGTTCCTTCTTCAAGTCCCCCTGTGAGTGTGGCTGTGGAGACCTAGGCCCTGTTGGGGGGCTGTGTGTCCCTACCCTGTGTTGATCCTGCCACAGCTGTTTTCACAGGATTATATTATGTAGCATTGCACATACTGTGAACATCTGTGCACATGTGGCTGGAGAGTACTGCAGGGCTCCACCAGATATATAGAGACAGCAGAACTGTGACTTGAGCAGCCCAAAAACACACTCTATGATGTTCCTAGTTTGTGCATGTTCCTCATTATGGTGTTCTTCTGTGGGTGTGTGTGCATTTCTGATGGATGCCATCATCCATGGTTTCACTGCATAGCCATCATCCCTCAGTAGATGGCCATATGCAATGTCCCCCCAGGAAACATCTGGCATAGCTGTGATGCATGCCAGATATGGGAGTTGTGATAACTGCCAGGGCTGCCAGCGCACATATTCATGGTACTGCCCTGGGCATTGCACATGACCTGACAGTTGGAGTGATACCACTTGTGGTTGACATAGTCTTTACATTCCTCACCAGGTGGTGCTTAGATGTGTACATGACTGCAGTCTATGGCACCCAGTACTTCAGCATAGCTTGCTACATGGTAGAAGAGATGCATACAGCTCTGCTTCACCTCATGGGTACGGGGTAAATAAATGTGCTCACTGGCATGTGGTAGCATGGCATCCAGGAACTGGTGGAGTATCCTGGATGCTGACGACTGTGAGACTCCTATCATGTCCTCAGTTAGTCTTTGGAAAGTACCTGTAGCTAGTATCCCAAGGGCTACAAATACCTTTGTTTCTACTGAGATGGGTTCACCTCTTTTGGCTCTGGGTCTGAGTTGAGGGCGGCAGAGCTCTGTGAGTTCTTGTTATATGTCCGTGTCCACCCTGTAGTGCTCCACAGTCTCCAGCTCAAGTAGCTCTTGGAAGTTTACCCTGGGCCTGAACACCCTTCTCCTTCTCAATCTAGGCCTATTGTCAGCAGCAGCATCAGGCTGATCTCAGCATCTAGCACATACAGATGTAGTAGAGCTGCAGCAGCCCCTTAGCATTTTCTCAATTAAAATCCTCAAGTCTGTACTCCAATGGTGCAGAGTATGGGGGAAAAATTAGACTGTAGGGTGTATGCATATTTTGTATTGCTCTGCTGCAGATGCAGCCTGTGTGTTTGGCTAACTATGATGCATCCCACCTGCCAAGTACATCATTGAGGGGTTTTAATGGCCCAGTTTAAGTGGGACAGGGGTCATCAGTAATTTAAACATGATTGGCTTTTCCACGCAATTGTCTATCTTTTTTTTTTTTTTGAAGAGCCTGCCCTGCTAAGCACTGTGGCATGCTGCACAAACCCATGCCACAGATATAAACAATGCTCAGCAGTCAGTAGATGCACCCCCATAAACAGGCATGCTCAGCGCAGCTCAAACCAGCTAAAACATGCCCCATGAAGCTAAACAAAGCTTAGCAGCAGTGGAACCCCCCCCCCCGCTTAGCTGAGAAGCGCACCGCAGAAACGGGCACCGTTGAGCTCCAATATGCTTAAACAGGTAGTGACACCCCTCTTTTTGATGTCATCTAGCTGTCATGTGGACATTAACATGGTTATAGGGCTACATGGATTTTGTTTGCAGACACGGTAACCCATTTTTACTATTCATTAACTCCATTTCCTTTACATACATATCTGTGCACATAACCTGGATACTACACTTAGCCAGTGCCTGCCTTCTTAGCAACCACAGAAATCTACCATTATACATACTCTATGCAAGACCCTATAATGCATTATCACCACATATTTATTATTTTCCGTGTTTACACTTTTCAATATATTTTTTTACATAATGGCATGTTTTGCCCACTGTTGCACACCATGCAAACATAATATATGTATTAAAAAAAATATTTAATTTACATTATTTTGCATTACTTTATGGACACACAGGGCATATTTTTGCTCATATCTGTGCCTGCTTTACTATTTCTGACCTCCTAACTGGACTTTTACAGCCCCTGTTCAATTTTTCATTTTTTGTACATGGAAACTTTCCATATACACTTTGGACACCAAATCATGGGTCTGCAGTACAACTTATCTGCTTGCTGGTTCACTCCAGCACCCTCATGTGCATCTAGTTCACATGCTTATGAGGTAATTTGCATGCAGCGGACACTTTTGCCCTCAACTCTGTTTATTGGTTCACACGGCTGCTTACTTTCATGTAAGCTCCGTGTCACTATGCCTACACAGAAAATTAATCCATGTAGGCTTTCTTGAATTCCCCCTTACATATCAGTGAAAAAAGAATGCAGACAGACAGAATATACCTTGTGCAACCTATCAGCAGAACATAAATGGTGGCAGGCAAATTTTATGCTGACCAGGTAATATAGTTAAAAATAACCAATATCTATGACAACAGTTCAGTGAGCTGACACTACTTGAAAAAAATACCTCTAGCAACTGGTTTACAAACATGAAAGAAAATATCTGGGTTAATGTACTCTTAACAGAATTAATATACCCTAGAAAGAAAAAAAAAGTACACTGATTTATATGGAAATGAAATATAAACTTTGGTATAAACTTGTGTTCTGAAGAAATGAATAAATTGCTAAATTCTGCATCAAAACATTTCAAGTCTTAAACAAGTTAAAATAGTGAAACTACCAAGATTTAAACAGGAAAATCCAAGAGTCTATTCTGAATATTTGAGCACAAAACAAAAACTAAAGGTAGTATTTTTTTTATCAAATATATTTTCATTGAATATTTTCTGCATAAAATAGAAACAGTAAAAATAAACAAGACATAAACATATGATAAGCTGATGTTACAGATTGCTTAACATGAGCAAGTTATTTAACAGGTATTACACACTTTAATAAATAGCATTCAAAATAGCTAGGATTACAATATTGGATTACCACGCGGTTATGCTTATGTTATGTGTTAGTCATGGTAATGTTATATTATAGCAGTTCACTTGTACATTATGGTTACAAATGTGAGTAATACTAGAAGTATAACACCAACCTACAGAATGACAACAGTCTACTCTACTATACCTTATATACATATGTACAAAAATGTCACCTTAGTAAGATTATCAAAAAACAAATTTCCAGGTGTCTGTCCAATAACCACAAAGAAACTAGAAGATTTTAATGCCTTCATTCACTCATTTAATATGCGAACTTCATCAGAAAAACAAATACTCTTACCCATGCTCCCTTTTATATCCATTAACTTAAATTCCCAGGAAATGACATCAATCAATTACAAAACAATTAGACAATTATTTTAAACATATACAATAAATAAATACTTCACATATAAAAATATTATATAATGCATAAGATATGTTTGTATACATATAGATACTGTTTTAAATTTATCTATTTAATAAAAAACATTTTAAATTTATTGACTCATTGAGTCCTGGTACTTTGTCCGCCCCTAAACATAGCTGCCATAGTGTTTCCTTACATTCCAAAATGTTATTTAAATCCCCTCCAAACATAACCTCATCTACCTTTTCCACTACAGAAAACCAAATAATTCATTTTATCTTTATTTTTTATGGCCAAGTTGTGCTCGTATATCCTACATTTTAATGCCATTTTAGTTTTCCCTATATAGTAATGATTACATGAGACACAACAGGCAATATAAACTATAAATTCAGTATTACAATTAAAATAATCTTTGGCCATAAAGTATAATTCAAAGGTTTTAAGGTGACAAAAGAGCTGTTACTAATGTACCTACATTGTTTACAATTTTTACAAGCGTAGGTACCCTATTTATTACTAACTGTCCTCAACCTAGTGATAGCTCTCCTGTTATCAAATTCTAACATAGACTTTATATTCAACACCCTTTTATAAGTAAATTTGGGTTTGCTGCCTATACTAGCAATCAATTCTCTATTACCCAATAAAACTTTCCAGTTATTTTCTATAATTTCTTTAACAAACCACATCTCATTCACTATGGGTATTGGAAAGGCAATATAATAATTGTTAATATTGGAAGTTGAAACTTCTAACACAGGACTTACACAAATGTCTTTGGACAAAAGAATAGGTTTCGCCACTCCTTGCCTTAATACTATTACCACTTGTTCTCTCTTTTTTATCCAATCCATACTATATACTCTGAGAAAAAATAATGATCACAAAAATAAAATTTAATTTAAAAATATGTTGTCATCTGTACTAAGTCTACTTAAAGTATAATTTGACCTTTGATGACTCACCTTTTCATATGTTGTGGGTGTAAGCTCTCTTTGTGTAAATATTGGTTTGCAAACACTTCCTCCTATGTACTTTACTAATGAATGTATTATTCTCTCTATCTATACTCAGATGTACGTCCAAGTATGAAATACATTCTCCAAATCCACTTACTTTAAACTCTAAAAAATTTGTGATGTTCTTCAAATCCTTAACCATATCCATAAACTCCTCATAGGTACCTGTCCAGAAAAAGAATACATCGTCACTAAATCTATAGTAGGTCTGCACTTTAGAATAACTAGAATGTTTTGTAAGAAATTTCAACTCCCAGTTAGCCATTACAAGATTTGCAAAAGATGGAGCCACCCTTGCCCCCATAGCTACACCTGAAATTTGTTGGTATATATTTTTGTTAAATTTAAAGAAATTATTATCTAGAACTAGTTCCATTAAACTACAAATGGTGTTTATTTTTGTACTGACAAATTATGTATTTTCAGTCAAATATTCTCTAAGATATTCTATCCCTACATCTTGAATTAGTGATGTGTATAGGGACCTAACATCTAAGGTACCAAAAACTAGTGGATTCCAATGTAACATTTAAACTATGGAAATGCTCCAATAAATGCCATGAATCCCTTAAGTAGAATTTTGATTTCTGAACCACTGGATTTAAAATGTAGTCTAACCAAACAGATATATTTTCAGTTTTTGAATGTTTGGCTGGAATAATAGGCCTAAATGGTGGATTTATCTGGTTCACTTGTATTTTCGGTATACCAAAAAAAAAAAGCTGCCAATTTAGGATGCCCCTACTAATAGGTATTCATAACTTTCATAATCCAACTCACCTTGGCTAAACATGTCAAACAATGTTACGTCTACTTTTTGATAAATATACTTCACATCTCTTACATTAACCTTTCTGTAAGTAGTACTATATTCCAACATTTCTAACAATGAGGTGTCATATTGCTTAGTATTCATAACAACAATCTTGCCACCCTTATCTGCCTTCATTGTCCTGATATCAGAATTTTTACACAAATCATCTAAAGCAATTTTTTCTTTTTTATTTAGGTTTTCTGGATAACCTTGAAAACAGATATTTCTAAAATCACTTTCACATAAATTCTGAAATACCTGAAGTGTAGTATGAATGGGAGGGTTAAAAGTACTTGACTTTCTAGTTTTATTGTCTGATAATCTGTTTGTGATATTGGATACTTCCATAACATCTTGCATAATGTAACTCAAATTTAGCTTTCTCAAATATAACCTGAAGTCAATTAGAAGCCTCCCTATATTCATACTATTTGTCGGTATGAAAGAAAAACCTTTTTTCAAAACATTTTCCACATCACAAGATAAAACAACATCAGACAAATTAATCACATTGATACAAAAATCTTCTGCACTGTTTGTTAAACCAATGTCATTCACCACCTGTTTTTTTTGTTGTAATTTGTCCCTTTCCCCTTGCCCTTCCCCTTGTATTGAGTGGTGTTGTACCACCTGCGAGTCTGTTTGTTCTGCACATTGTCCAAGGGAAAAGGGTCTTGATTCTCTCCTTGTTTAGATTGAGAAGCAACCTGCGCATAGCTGGCTCGATTGTCATTATCGGATGTGTCCATAACGAACTCCCCATTAGCAGTAGATGTCATTTCTTTATTACCATATTCAATATTTAAATTACAGTTCTCATCACTAACTTTCTTATCTGCCATAGCAGACTTTGCTTTGGTGTTAGTAGCAATCTCAGATGTTTGTCCAGAAATAACAACATCAATATTATTATCATTAGTTCTTTGTGTGTCAAAAACCTTTTCTTGGACAATATACGCTTGGTTACTTTGATACGCCGGAATATCTCTTTTCAATTTAGATTGTTTCCCGGAGACAATTGCAGCCCTGTGCCTATCGGCCTTCGCCTCTACACTGTTATAAAGAACTAAAAAGTCTCTAAAACAGTTATAATTTTTGATTTTTTCATCTAAATTCTTAATATTGTCCTTGATTGTAACAATTTCTTTCTGGTAATGCACCATTAATAAGCCCATCATACTGATACCCGTATTGTTATACAATTCTATTAAATGTTCACTCAATTCATCCCCTGGTGTCACAAAATTGGGGAATTTAGCAGTACGCAAGCCTTGCGGCACTACTTTCCTGCTAATACATTCTTCAAAATATTCTATTTCTAATTCCAATGTCACATGTTTAAACACCATTTTCTCCAACTCATATATTGTCTTTTTACATTTCACACTATCCATGTAATTATTATTTTCTTTACTTGGCTTACTTACATGGACCTTGGAATTAGTAAAATTGATCGCTGAAAATGAGTTCCCAGTAGGTTTACACACATAATCCCAGACACTTGTTTCTTTTGAATGAATCTGTCCTCTCGTTTCTGCATTTGCTGCTTCATAACCATCAGCTAGAATGCCATTTCCTGTACCTTGTCATGATGACGTCTGGCTATTCTCAAGTCGGGTTCCAATCACACTACGTTGATGCTCAGGTGGAACATAATTGTTCATACTTTCTTTAACAATCCTTACAATTGTAGAAATAAGCTCTTCCTGGGGATTGAGCTTAGAAGAAACACTCGTACTCTCAGGAACTGGGTAAATGGACAAATTAAGTAAACTTTCTTGACTAGATGCTTCAGCGGCCATGGATGCCACCAGAAAAAAATACAAATATAAACAAAATCAACATGAACCAAAAACTGAACTTCAAAAAACAAATTTCCAGGTGTCTGTCCAATAACCACAAAGAAACTAGTAGATTTTAGTGCTTTCATTCACTCATTTAATACGTGAACTTCATCAGAAAAACAAATATTCTTACCCATGCTCCCTTTTATATCCATTAACTTAAAATCACAGGAAATGACATCAATCAATTACAAAACAATTAGACAATTATTTTAAACATATAAAATAAATAAATACTTCACATATAAAAAAATTATATAATGCATAAGATATGTTTGTATACATATAGATACTGTTTTAAATTTATCTATTTAATAAAAAACATTTTAAATTTATTGACTCATTGAGTCCTGGTAAAACGTAGGATATATGAGCACAACTTGGCCATAAAAAGTAAAGATAAAATTAATTCTTTGGGAATGTTTCACCTGAGCATCAGCGTAGTGCGGTTGGAACCTGACTTGAGAATAGCCAGACGTCATCATGACAAGGCACAGGAAATGACATTGTAGCTGACAGTTGTGAAGCAGCAAATGCAGAAAAGAGAGGACAGATTCATTCGAAAGAAACAAGTGTCTGGGATTATGTGTGTAAACCTACTGGGAACCCGTTTTCAGCGATCAATGTTACTAATTCCAAAGTCCATGTAAGTAAGCCAAGTAATGAAAATAATAATTACATGGATAGTGTGAACTGTAAAAAGACAATATATGAGTTGGAGAAAATGGTGTTTAAACATGTGACGTTGGAATTAGAAATACAATATTTTGAAGAATGTATTAGCAGGAAAGTAGTGCCGCAAGGCTTGCGTATTGCTAAATTCCCCAATTGTGTGACACCAGGGGATGAATTGAGTGAACATTTAATAGAATTGTATAACAATACGGGTATCAGTATGATGGGCTTATTAATGGTGCATTACCAGAAAGAAATTGTTACAATCAAGGACAATATTAAGAATTTAGATGAAAAAATCAAAAATTATAACTGTTTTAGAGACTTTTTAGTCCTTTATAATGGTGTAGAGGTGAAGGCCGATAGGCACAGGGCTACAATTGTCTCCAGGAAACAATCTAAATTGAAAAGAGATATTCTGGCGTATCAAAGTAACCAAGCGTATATTGTCCAAGAAAAGGTTTTTGACACACAAAGAACTAATGATAATAATGTTGGTGTTGGTATTTCTGGACAAACATCTGAGATTGCTACTAACACCAAAGCAAAGTCGGCTATGGCAGATAAGAAAGTCAGTGATGAGAACTGTAATTTAAATATTGAATATGGTAATAAAGAAATGACATCTACTGCTAATGGGGAGTTCGTTATGGACACATCCGATAATGACAATCGAGCCAGCTGTGCGCAGGTTGTGTTGCTTCTCAATCTAAACAAGGAGAGAATCAAGGCCCTTTTCCCTTGGACAATGTGCAGAACAAACAGACTCGCAGGTGGTACAACACCACTCAATACAAGGGGAAAGGCAAGGGGAAAGGGACAAATTACAACAAAAAAAACAGGTGGTGAATGACATTGGTTTAACAAACAGTGCAGAAGATTGTTGTATCAATGTGATTAATTTGTCTGATGTTGTTGTATCTTGTGATGTGGAAAATGTTTTGAAAAAAGGTTTTTCTTTCATACCGACAAATAGTATGAATATAGGGAGGCTTCTAACTGACTTCAGGTTATATTTGAGAAAGCTAAATTTGAGTTACATTATGCAAGATGTTATGGAAGTATCCAATATCACAAATAGATTATCAGACAATAAACCTAGAAAGTCAAGTACTTTTAACCCTCCCCTTCATACTACACTTCAGGCATTTCAGAATTTATGTGAAAGTGATTTTAGAAATATCTGTTTTCAAGGTTATCCAGAAAACCTAAAGAAAAAAGAAAAAATTGCTTTAGATGATTTGTGTAAAAATTCTGATATCAGGACAATGAAGGCAGATAAGGGTGGCAAGATTGTTGTTATGAATACTAAACAATATGACAGCTCATTGTTAGAAATGTTAGAATATAGTACTACTTACAGAAAGGTTAATGTAAGAGATATGAAGTATAGTTATCAAAAAGTAGACATAGCATTGTTTGACATGTTTAGCCAAGGTGAGTTGGATTATGAAAGTTATGAATACCTATTAGTAGAACATCCTAAATTAGCAACTTTTTTTGGTATACCGAAAATACAAGTGAACCAGATAAATCCATCATTTAGGCCTATTATTTCAGCCAAACATTCAAAAACTGAAAATATATCTGTTTGGTTAGACTACATTTTAAATCCAGTGGTTCAGAAATCAAAATTCTACTTAAGGGATTCATGGCATTTATTGGAGCATTTACATAGTTTTAATGTTACATTGGAGTCCACTAGTTTTGGTACCTTAGATGTTAGGTCCCTATACACATCAATATGTCAAGAAGTAGCAATAGAATATCTTAGAGAATATTTGACTGAAAGTACATAATTTGTCAGTACAAAAATAAACACCATTTGTAGTTTAATGGAACTAGTTCTAGATGATAATTTCTTTAAATTTAACAAAAATGTATACCAACAAATTTCAGGTGTAGCTATGGGGGCAAGGGTAGCTCCAGCTTTTGCAAATCTTGTAATGGCTAACTGGGAGTTGAAATTTCTTAGAAAACATTCTAGTTATTCTAAAGTGCAGACCTACTATAGATTTATTGACAATTTATTCTTTTTGTGGACAGGTACCTATGAGGAGTTTATGGATAGGGTTAAGGATTTGAATAACACCACAAATTTTTTAGACTTTAAAGTAAGTGATTTGGAGAATGTATTTCATAATTGGATGTACATCTGAGTATAGATAGAGAGAATAATACATTCATTAGTAAAGTACATAAGAGGGAAGGAAGTGTTTGCAAACCAATATTTACACAAAGAGAGCTTACACCCACAACATATGAAAAGGGGAGTCGTCAAAGGTCAAATTATACGTTTAAGTAGACTTACTACAGATGACAACATATTTTTAAAGGAAATTTTATTTTTGAGATCATTATTTCTTCTCAGAGGATATAGTATGGATTGGATAAAAAAGATAGAACAAGAGGTAACAGTATTAAGGCAAGGAGTGGCGAAACCTATTCTTTTGTCCAAAGACATTTGTGTAAGTCCTGTGTTAGAAGTTTCAACTTCCAATATTAACAATTATTATATTGCCTTTACAATACCCATAGTGAATGAGATGTGGTTTGTTAAAGAAATTATAGAAAATAACTGGAAAGTTTTATTGGGTAATAGAGAATTGATTGCTAGAATAGGCAGCAAACCCAAATTTACTCATAAAAGCGTGTTGAATATAAAGTCTATGTTAGAATTTGATAACAGGAGAGCTATCACTAGTATGAGGACAGTTAGTAATAAAAAGGGTACCTGCGCTTGTAAAAATTGTAGACAATGTAGGTACATTAATAACAGCTCTTTTGTACCTTAAAACATTTGAATTATACTTTATGGGCCAAAGATTATTTTAATTGTAATACTGAATTTGTAGTTTATATTGCCTGTTGTGTGTCATGTAATCATTACTATTTAGGGAAAACTAAAAGGGCATTAAAACATAGGATATACGAGCACAACCTGGCCATAAAAATAAAGATAAAATTCATTCTTTGGCAAAACATGCTGTATAATGTCCAGATTTCAAAAAGTTTGATTTTTCTGTAGTGGAAAAGGTAGATGAGGTTATGTTTGGAGGGGATTTAAATAACATTTTCGAATGTATGGAAACCCTATGGCAGCTATGTTTAGGGGCTAACAAAGTACCAGGACTCAATGAGTCAATAAATTTAAAATGTTTTTTATTAAATAGATAAATTTAAAACAGTATCTATATGTATACAAACATATCTTATGCATTATATAATATTTTTATATGTGAAGTATTTATTTATTTTATATGTTTAAAATAATTGACTAATTGTTTTGTAATTGATTGATGTCATTTCCTGGGATTTTAAGTTAATGGATATAAAAGGGGGCATGGGTAAGAGTATTTGTTTTTCTGATGAAGTGCACGTATTAAATGAGTTTATGAAAGCGTTAAAATCTACTAGTTTCTTTGTGGTTATTGGACAGACACCTGGAAATTTGTTTTTTGAAGTTCAGTTTTTGGTTTGTGTTGATTTTGTTTATCTTAGTAAGATTATACCTAAATATTTTAGAGTATATTGCACTTTAACATTATATTTCAGAAAGTAAAATTCCTTATATCCCAGGGGGTTAATTGGATATATAACTGACTTCTTGGGATTTATTTCATAATTTGATACTAGGGAAAACTTATCTATGGACGGCAACATTTTATTTAAATCAGTATTGGGATATTGAAAGTAGATATTGAGATCGTCTGCAAAAGCTGTTAATTTTATTTGGGGTTTAGATACTGAAATAAGGTAATGGTATGTTCTCTGAGTGATTAGCAGTAATAATGCTTCAAAATAGAAATTAAACAGGTTTGGTGAGAGTGGGCATCCCTGTCTGGTGCCATTAACAATTTGTATTCGGTTAGATGTTTTTTTATTAATATAAAGAGTTTTAGTTGCTTTACTATATAATGTTTTGATCATTTTAATGTATTCTTTTGGGAATTGAAATTGAGAAAATACAGAGGAGGAATTTTTGATTTACTCTGTCAAAGCCTTTTCTTGCATCCACTGATAAAGTGTATTTAGCGGACTTGTCCTTGGCACATAAGTGGGATAGGGCATCAATGGTTAGTGTGTTGTCCCATACTTGTCTCTGACTCATAAAGCCTAGCTGTTCAGGTGCAATTATAACTGGAGCTACTTTCTGTATCCTCTGTGCTAACATTGTTGAAAATATCTTTAAATCTATATTTATCAGAGCTATGGGTCTGTAGTTGCTTGGATTTGTGGAGTCTGTATTTGGTTTTGGGATAAGTATGGTTATGGAATTGTTCAAATAAAGATCTGATATCCCAACATTTATTATATAGTTTAATTATATAATTTTAACAGTACTGGGTGTTAATTGTTGCTTAAAATGTTTATAGAATTCTGCCACTTACCCATCAGGACCAGGAGCTTTCCCAGGTTTTAACTTCTCAATAGCCTTATTTACTTCCTCTTCTGTTAATGGACTTTTGAGACTATTAGACTGAGAGTCATTGATCAGAGGGAATTCTAAGTTATCCATAAAGATTTGGAAAAGGTTGTCATTAATATGATCTTGTGGACCGTAGATGGGTTGGAATATTTCTTCAAAAGCCCATATTATTTAATTATCTGAGTTATAAATTTTGTCTTTATATTTTATTTCTTGTATTTTACATGTGGGGTTCCTTACATTGATAACTCTCACTAGCATTTTGGAAGTGGTCTGAGCCTACTCCACATATTTTGTATAGCATTCTTAGTTCTGTTTGAATGTACATTGTTGTGTTATGATCTCATTTAATTGTTTTTGTAGACTTGCTATTTTTTTCTCAAGAGTAGGAGTGTGGTTTCTTTGTAGTTTTAGTTCGATTTGTCTTAGCTTACCTTCTATGTTGCGTATATTTTCCCTTTTTTGCTTTTTGTAAAATGATGCTTTTTGGATGAGGGTACCCCAAGCCATGGCTTTAAAGGCTCCCCATTCAGTATCCAGAGGAGTATCATTGTTTGCAAGGTTTTAGTTTAATTGAATAAGAGGGTTTATAATCTCATGTTCCACTTCTTTAATATTCAACAGGTTTGAGTTTAAAGTCCAGTTTGAGGTATTATGGGTAGTAAATCCAGTTTTATTTTGTGTTATTCTTAAATTTATTTTTGAGTGATCTGAAATTGATCTAGGTTCTGAGATACTGTACTTCATAAACAGCAAAGCTTTGAGAAATTAGAAATATGTCAATTCTAGACCAGGTCTTGTGGTATGGGGAGAAATATGTGCATCTGCTACTTAGGCTGTCTATGTTGTTAAGTTAAAATGGATCTATTAGGTTGAAATCTTCAATTAGCTCTGAAAGAAACTTTCTGGCTAGAGGCAATTGAGTATTATTTTTATTTGATCTATCCTAGGATGGATTTATTGTTATGTTCCAATCTCCGTCAATTGTAATCAGATGGTCTGGATGCTTTAGTAATAAGTTATATATTTCAATTACAAAATCAAGCTGAAAGTTGCAAAAACCATAGACATTACAAAGTAATAAAGGTTTTTTGTATGCTGGATGCAAACATGTGAAATAGCACCATCTACCTTTTGTATCAATACTACATTTAATGGTGTTCCCTTTAAAAGATTTCTAAACTATTATAGTTGTCCATCTTGATGAGGTGCTATCCCCAAATGCTATTATTTACTGAATCCACTTAGTGTTTTTTTCCTTACCCTTGTCCCATTGTTCCATGGTCATAGGAATTTCCTGCAAAAAAGTTATATCTGACTTCGATTTGTATATAAGGTGCATAACTAGCCTTTTCTTTTTAATGTCTTGTAAGCCATTTATAAAGGTAGTATTTTCAAAACTCATACTGTCTGCCTTAAAACATATGCAAATCCTACTTGCAAGTATATAGATGAGATTTCTTCTTCAAAACATAAGTACTTACAATTTCAGTACTGTGTTTTGCAAATAGAGCTTTCTCTGAATTTGTCTAACAAATGATAAAGACAGATAACTGACTTTTGGGGTATTTGTGCAAAATCTGTCATCCTCGGATATGATTATAGTAAGAATCCAGAGATGTAAAGGGCATTAGAATAATCCCATGTAAAAAAACACTTTTGAAATGAACACTTGTGAATTTTTGACTGCAGCTTTATTTATATGAGGGTGGATGGTATATGTTTTTAGGAGATCCCTGTGTAAAGCTGCTCATCACCAGCCTTAGACACTTCAGAGATATCCTTTTTTCAAACCACATTTTACCCTAAGCATTGATCTTACAAATAACCTAATAATAGGTGGAAATTTACATTTAGTTAAAGGCGTGCAATAGTGACTAACCCCCATTCAACTGTAACATATAGGGGCACAACTAGGTTTGTCAATGGATTTGGCCTTATGTAAAACTCAGAATTAATGCTGACTGTATTTATTAGATTTTGGTATGGATTATGTTCTCTCTCCCTTCCAACTGTAAAACTAACATGAATGGTTCGGACAACTATTAGGATTACAGTTTGGATAAAAGTACTAATAGTTAACAGTGCTACAATATTGTCTTAAATGAATCATATTCCTAACTACATGGTAGTGCATGGAGTGCTCTGATTACGGTAGTCAGAAAAAGACCAACCACTTAAGTGTCAGAATGGTGCATGATCTGACCGTAACAAATGTTAAGCACCCCCTGCAAAATTTTAATAATAATGAGTCGGTAAAAGCATATTTTTAAGGTCAGGTCCCATGCTAGGTAGTAAAATCTGCCTGTACTGACTAGCAAATGACAACAGCAGAACAAAACATTTAACATGTCCCTAACTTTCTGTAATAAAAAAAAATAACTTAAAAGAGAGTTATTAGAATAACAGGACGTATGTCTACTTGCATAATCGGAAGAATGTGAATGCTGAAACTGAAATTTAAGTCATTATTTAGTGACTTCGAGCATCAGTGTTTCATCTGAAAACCACATATTTTTAAGAGGAACAGACCAAAAATATGAAATAATAATCTGGATGTTCTGCAAAAATCTAGACTGTTTTAAGGTATGAAAGGAGAGTGTAAACATAACCGACTACATTACACTACCTCTGTGGCAGCGCTTGCTAAGTGTTTTGCAGCTTTGAAAGCCAGGCAAACACTTAGCAGTTCCTTTCCCTGCAACTAGTAGTACATGGAGCAGATAAATTGGTTTGCCAATCATAAACTTCATTTATGCGTTCTCGACATTCATACCAGTTTCTTGGCATCCATGTCTTGAACACATAATAAGCAGGTTATCATCAGTGACCTGATCATAATCCTCAGTATTTTACATTTAAGGCTGTGTTTTGGCTGGAGTAGGCTTTAACCCTAAATAATTAGATTGTGGGCCAATTTCTTTCTTATTGCAAATAGAGATAGGTCTAAACATAGCTGCAGTTCTAAAAGTTGATCATAGCATCATAGGAGATTACAAGGCTAATGGCTTTGGAGCCTTTACAAGGCTATACGATAGTTTATCCCCAAAAAGAAACCTCAGTCAGCATCTGTCATCCCTGTCAATGAAGGACACAGGTAGAGCCCCTGAGACAAATTTATGAATTCCTATCCACTCATCAAGGTTGCGCTTGAAGAGGGTCAGTGACTACTCTGCTTGACATGTATGGGAAGTCTTTTCCACAGACAGGGAAGCCTCTGGGAGACAAACCTATCTCTCCAGTAGGTTTTGTTGATGTTGCATATTAGATTTAGGCCTTTCCAGTGGGTAATGCACGAGCAGTTAGACACAGATATGGACCCATCTTTACTAGTACAGGGTCCAATATTGCCTTGCAGGTGAGACATAGATCACCTCTGAGAAGTCTGTATGATACTGAGTAGAGTGATAGTGAATTTTCATCCTGTCCACATAGGGCAGGTGTTGGAGGCCATGGATTCTCTTTATGGTATTTCTGTGGCCTGTTGATGTGGTAATGATTAGGTGCCATGCTTTCGCCAAATGGTATGATATTACATTTTTTTGCATTTAACTTAAGTTCATGACTTTGGCACCAGTCATTTGTTGCTGTGAGACCCTCTTGCATTATGTCTGGGGAGTCAATGACAGCACCAAACTTACAGTCATCTGCAAACTTGGTCAGCCACAGGCCTTTTGTCTTTGTCTTGACCTCTGAGAAGTGACGACAAAATGACTATTTCTACAAGAGCAATGTTTTATACCAACAGTCAAAGTGCAATCATTTCAGGTGTAGTATATGCATGTTCCAATTTTTGCACATTTGTGTCAGTATTTTGGTACTCTTAGTTATGAGTTTCAGAATTTAAAACAGTTACTGACAATGAGTATATATTTACTTCTATGCTATGCTCCTTATCATCATTTGGAAGTCAATGACAGCACTAAACTTACAGTCATCTACAAACTTGGTCAGCCACAAGCCTTTTGTCTTTGTCTGGACCTCTGAGAAGTGATGATGTGATGACTTTTTCCTTCAAGTTACTACAAGAGCAATTTTTTATACCAACAGTTAAAGTGACACTTCTGCAAATAGTGTATAGTCAAGGATCACACACACAAATATATACACACACACACACACACACAAACACACACACAAATATACACACACACACACACACACACACACACACACACATTGTAATTCAAGGTAGAGCTGTAGCTATGGTGGGACAAATGAGGAGGCCACCCCAGGAACAAGCTTTTCGGACATCATCATCGTCAGTGTCAGTCTGGTGGAAATGCAGTACTGGCATTCATAACCATCATTTATTCATACAAACAATCATGGCTGGTTGGCTATTTGGGTGTTTATATGAATGGATTGGCTGGTTGTTTTTTTAACTTTTATTCAGTTATTTATTCTTTGTACTCAGTTTCCCCTCATCATTGGTTTGAGGGGACACTATTTTATGGGACTATCCAGGACTGGGCTTCAGTTCAGATATAGCTGTGGCTTTAATTCCAGGATCATAATTTCGAGTCTTGGAGTTATGAAAAAAAAATGAAACTACAGCAGAACAGTAAACATCAAAAGCCTATACTCTTTCAAAGTTAATTTTACAGAGGCCAAGTTCTACTACACCACTTAATGCATGGGGGACTGCACCACTGCACCCTACACATTCCTACTGCATATACATACTGACCCTTAGAATTTAATACCCCAGAGAAAAAGGAATAATCCAAGGGACAATCATTTCAGATGTAGTATATGCATGTCCCAATTTTTGCACATTTGTCTCAATATGCTGGTACTCTTAGTTATGAGTTTCAGAATTTAAAACAGTTACTGACAATGAGTATATATTTATTTCTATTCTACGCTCCTCTCACAGAAGTCTGATGTACTCAGGAAAGTGTTAACGCACAAATGTACAGGAGGGATGGGTATTGTAGTATGGGAATGTTAGGGTCTGCATATGTGTATTTACATTCTACAATATGCTTTGACTGATCCATTAATAAATCTATTATTATAATTACCATACTGGGTGGAATTAGAGCATATACAGTTTTTAGCTACTGAGAGAAACACAAGCAGGAAGTACAGAAAGAAAACTTGGAGATTTAGAAGCATAGCCCAACAAATTTAAAGAAATAAAAAGAGAACAAAGGAAAAAAAGGAAGTAAAAGAATAAACTTGTAAACATTGTACTGTTATTGCACGGTGATTATTAATGCAGTTGTCCCAAACTAGATGAACAAAAGGAAGTTGTCATGCCTCAGTTCAGTGACACATAGGATGCAGAATATGGTATCAGAAATGAATGACGCAACACTAAGAAATATGGTCTGAACACATAGCATATGTGTGTATGGGTGTGTGTGTGTGTGTGTGTGTGTGTGTGTGTGTGTGTGTGTGTCTGAATGTATGTCTGTGTCTCATTCTCTCTCTCTCTGTGCATGCTCACACAGATGCGCACACACACACACACACACACACACACACACACACACACACACACACACACACACGCACACACACGTGCAGACACACACACACACACACACACACACACACGCGCGTACACACACGTGCACAGACATACACACACACACACACACACACACACACACACACACACACACACACACACACACACACACACACACACACACACACACATTTATGTAAAACCAAATGAAAACATAGCAGATCATGCAAATACATTGAATTGTCAGTGGCTGAACAATCTGCACAGAGATGAATATGTTTTGGAGCAGTGTCTTTAATATAAAAGCTGAAAAATAATAAAATTTGTAGAAAATAAGAAAGGTAATGTTTCTATTTTGTTGTATTGTGTTTTGATTGATTTCTATGAGTGATAGACTATGCTATGTTACACCAAGCATGCTGTTTAAGTAATTCTAATCCCTACATGCAAGAGGAATAACATTTACTTTGTGTGTGAGTGAAATTCAGACAGACATTTCAGGCAATTTTAGGGCACATAACTTTAACAACATGTGTAGCATTGCTTTGCCATTTACTGGGGTAAATTCATAAAATATATTTTAATCATCCTTGACACACTATGACACACTAAATCTTGCTTCTGTAAAGTATCAGGAAAACTGCTCCATTTATCTGGATAAGCTGACCATCCATACATGTATATACAACTGCAATATTTCTTGGTTCTTGTGAGTGGCATATATTTAAGCTGACAACTGATATCTCACGGTCTGGTTATTTTGCTTAAATGTTGTTACATCTTGTTGCGGAGTCTTCTCTCCTGTACCCCTGTACAAGTTTTCATGCCCTTTTAGAAAGATTCAATGATTCAAAAGAATAGTGGACAGAGTGAAAGACCAGTAACCAAATACAAAATGTCATCAACATCTGAGGGAGACCAAAATGATTGCAGATGAATCCAGTAAGTGTAAAAAAAAATAAAATGAGCAGTAAAAGCTAGATGTTTTTTTCAGAATTTTTGAGATTAAGCATTTTAGTTCCTAACAGGAACTTCATAAGAATCAAAAAAGGCTGCATACACCACTTCCCTGTATACAGCCCTCCTTAAAGTTACAGTATAATAAATACAGAAAAAAGTGAACAATAGTAAAAGCAAGTGAACAAAAACCATCTGTCCATAAGCATGTCTTAACATCAAGTGGTGGTCCACTGTTGTTACCTTCTGTAGGGGTTAATGTAAATAAAGGAAAATAAATTTTAAAAACATGCACCTCTTTCAACAATGTATTAGAAAAGCATTTTGTGCCATGTCTTTAAAATAATCTACAAAGTGTGCACCAATAATGAATAAAATATAATAATGCATAATCAAAATATTACACTATTTAAAACATTTATAATTTCTCTGAATAGTTTGTCAATAAATGTCTAACAAATGCAATACTAGCCCCCATATTTAATAAACTCCATGTAGGAATAGTCCAAGCCCTACACAGAGTGTACCATGGCCGTGTCTGCAGCTCCCCCTCGGCAGCACACCTTGCATATTAATGAAGGTGTGCTACTGAGGGAGAGCCATGTACATGGTTACTGAATCAGTGTAGGGGGTGTGTTACAGTGCTTGGAGATGTGTAACACACCCCTTGATCTGTCAAAGTGCCATACGGCACTCCTTCTTCTTCTTTCGTCTTTTCCCACTTAGGGGTCACCACAGTGGCTCACCTGTCTGCTCATGATTGGCAGTGGAATTTTACTGTGTCGAGTTGCGAGCCCAGCACCCAACCTTCCACAGAAGGCACACACACTCACACCTAGGGCCAATTTAGAGTGCCCAATCCACCTACAGCATGTCTTTGGGATGTGGGAGGAAACTGGAGCACCTGGCGGAAACCCAAGCAACCACAGAGAGGACATGCAGACTCCGCACAGAAGGCACCCTATCCAAGCATCAAACTGGAGAACCTCTTGCTGTGAGGCAGCAACGCTAACTGCTGCACCACCGTGGCCGCCCAAAGTGCCATATGGCACTAAAATATTAAATTGAAGATTTTCTGGCGAGTTGTAAAAGTTATATGTAGGGTGGTGTGTTACAGTGTCTGTAACACATCCCCTGTACTGTCAACTATATGGAACTAGAATATTAAAATAAATGTACCATCAGCCAGTTGTAAAACATTATATTTGTAGGGAGTGTGTTACGGTGTCTGTAACACACACCCTGTACTGTCAGAGTCCCGTATGGCAGTGAAATTAAATGTTAAAAAGTAGTGTCCCTATTATTTATGTATTTATTTATTTTTTATTTATAACTTTTGTGTTTGTGTGGCAAGGCACTTAACAAGAAACACATGCCAGACATCTAAAAATAGAAACCAGATGCTTTTAATTTTAATAGAAAAGGTCACGTTTAAGCATAGCTGAGCGTGTATGTGCTGCGTGGTGTGGCACTAAGCAGTGCTTAAACATAACTGACAGCTATATAGAACAGTATAGCTCTGATCACCATATCATGGCTAGCTGAATGGTTAGAGTGATGGCCTCATGTGCCGTAGTTGCATGGTTAAAATACCGGCCATTCAGCTTTTTATATGCGATAGGGAAATGTTGTAAATGTTTGTTTTTTTATGTATATATTGAAATTTCTTAACTGTGTTAGTCCAGCTTGACCAGAAGGTCTTTTTCAGTGGAGACCCAAGTATAAAAGCCAAAGTTACACACAAGTATTAAATACATTGAAGGTACCAGATAACATAGTGAAATGCATGTAAACCAAGCTGGAAAAGACAAACTAGTAACTTCAAAATGGAAAAAAACAGGATCCAACCAAGAGACACACTGAGGCACAATAAGCTAACACTTTCATCCACTTTTAATGATGTGAACTTCTTCAGAAAAAATAGTAATAACCACCTACCCATCTTTTAAATGATTCATTACAGGAAATGATGTCATCAAGTGGTGGTCCACTGTTGTTACCTTCTGTAGGGGTTAATGTAAATAAAGGAAAATAAATTTTAAAAACATGCACCTCTTTCAACAATGTATTAGAAAAGCATTTTGTGCCATGTCTTTAAAATAATCTACAAAGTGTGCACCAATAATGAATAAAATATAATAATGCATAATCAAAATATTACACTATTTAAAACATTTATAATTTCTCTGAGTAGTTTGTTAAATAATGTCTAACAAATGCAATACTAGCCCCCATATTTAATAAACTCCATGTAGGAATAGTCCAAGCCCTACACAGAGTGTACCATGGCCGTGTCTGCAGCTCCCCCTCGGCAGCACACCTTGCATATTAATGAAGGTGTGCTACTGAGGGAGAGCCATGTACATGGTTACTGAATCAGTGTAGGGGGTGTGTTACAGTGCTTGGAGATGTGTAACACACCCCTTGAACTGTCAAAGTGCCATACGGCACTCCTTCTTCTTCTTTCTTCTTTTCCCACTTAGGGGTCGCCACAGTGGATCACCTGTCTGCTCATGATTGGCAGTGGAATTTTACTGTGTCGAGTTGCCAGCCCAGCATCCAACCTTCCACAGAAGGCACACACACTCACACCTAGGGCCAATTTAGAGCGCCCAATCCACCTACAGCATATCTTTAGGATGTGGGAGGAAACTGGAGCACCCAGAGGAAACCCAAGCAACCACAGAGAGGACATGCAGACTCCGCACAGAAGGCACCCTATCCAAGCATCAAACTGGAGAACCTCTTGCTGTGAGGCAGCAACGCTAACTGCTGCACCACCATGGCCGCCCAAAGTGCCATATGGCACTAAAATATTAAATTGAAGATTTTCTGGCGAGTTGTAAAAGTTATATGTAGGGTGGTGTGTTACAGTGTCTGTAACACATCCCCTGTACTGTCAACTATATGGAACTAGAATATTAAAATAAATGTACCATCAGCCAGTTGTAAAAAATTATATTTGTAGGGAGTGTGTTACGGTGTCTGTAACACACACCCTGTACTGTCAGAGTCCCATATGGCAGTGAAATTAAATGTTAAAAAGTAGTGTCCCTATTATTTATGTATTTATTTATTTTTTATTTATAATTTTTGTGTTTGTGTGGCAAGGCACTTAACAAGAAACACATGCCAGACATCTAAAAATAGAAACCAGATGCTTTTAATTTTAATAGAAAAGGTCACGTTTAAGCATAGCTGAGCGTGTATGTGCTGCGTGGTGTGGCACTAAGCAGTGCTTAAACATAACTGACAGCTATATAGAACAGTATAGCTCTGATCACCATATCATGGCTAGCTGAATGGTTAGAGTGATGGCCTCGTGTGCCGTAGTTGCATGGTTAAAATACCGGCCATTCAGCTTTTTATATGCGATAGGGAAATGTTGTAAATGTTTGTTTTTTTATGTATATATTGAAATTTCTTAACCGTGTTAGTCCGGCTTGAACAGAAGGTCTTTTTCAGTGGAGACCCGAGTATAAAAGCCCAAGTTACACACAAGTATTAAGTACATTAAAGGCACCAGATAACATAGTGAAATGCATATGTTTAGGGGATATAAAGTAAAATAGATATGCATAATAATAAATTAACATTAATGAACAAATATTTTCAATAATTATTTTTTTTAAAACTCTGGTTTGCTCGTAGCTAAGCACTGCTAAGCGAAGCCAAGCAATACTTAAACAGGACCTGTTTTATCAGTACTTAGTAATGTGCAAGTCTGCTTAGCTGGTTTGGGCACTGCTAAGCTATCCCAGTTTAAGCAGTCCTCAGCTCAGCTAAGTGGGTTGTGCACTGCTAAGCATTGCTAAGCATTGCCAGTTTAAGCACTGCTCAACTAAGCTTAGCAGGTTTGAGTGGTGCTAAGCTTCAATTAGCATTTTTAAAAGTGGTTCAAATGGCAGCAAGGGTTGGAAAAACATCATTATTTAAGCTGCACAGGTGGGAATGCAGCTAGAACCTGTTGGAGTTTAATCACTGCAGGAGCTATGACTGGAGTCATAGAGGGAGTGCATTTTTGGGCACAGCATTGTTGCATTTTGGAGACCAAGGCCATGTTTGGGCTCCTTGTCAAAGACCATGGTGACAGACTGTTGCAGGGTCAGTACTAGGGCTTTGAATACAAGTCTGAGGCCTGGGAACATCTGGCATGTGACCTCATCAAAGCTACTTGTATCCCCTGCACTGGTGAGCAGAATCATCATCATTCTGATGACTTGAAGTGGAGGAAGGGGGAGATCTTGAACCAATGGATCCAAGATGCTCAGGACCGCAATGCCCCAGAAGTTTGTAAGTATAGTAACCATTGCTTTACCAAATTCTAGCATGAATATCTGATAGACAGGTATGCATAATGGTGTGTTTCCCTTCCTACAGCTGCAGAGGAGAGGGCTCGCAACTTGGGGGACCATACAGGGTGCCTAGCGAGGATGCATTGGGAGTGTGGTGAGTACAGATATATCTTGCAATATACAGTTATAAAAATAAGAAAGGGTACAGTAGTAACTGCCAGTAGGTATATTCTGTTCAGAGTGAACAGCAATAACATTATAAATGTATAGGAATAACATGTGTATATGGTATTAATACTAATGATCTGGTAATAAAGTACACTGGCATTCTAAATGTAAAGGGAATAAATGACATTCATTCATGATCTTTTGGAAACACAGTACAACTGCAGTCAGAATAGTGAAGGAAATAAAGTTAGTATTGCATAGGTTCTGTAATAACAGCACATCTTCAATGCATGCATTATTTAAAATGGAGAACAAGAACATTTGTCAAATATGTACTAATGACTGTGTCATGTCACACTCAGAAAAGCTTTGTTCTGCCAATTGTTGTATGTATTCTGGTCTGTTGTTGAAGAAATCTAATTTTACAGATGATACAAAGCACATATGGGTATAACACCATGAAGTGACTGAAGTTTGACTGCTAAAGAACTGTTATGCTAAAG
>NC_056728.1:1526360124-1526447624 GCF_019279795.1 Protopterus annectens | reverse complement strand
TACTCCCCAGGTAGAACCCAAAATTCCTGTGCCTTAATAGCATTTAAACAAGTATAGGGTATCAGGTGTTGGGGAATGACTATAGCCCAGAGATATAGCTTACATCATGGGACCACGTTTTTGTGTGACTGCCTATAGCAAGGAAAGGAGATAAAGGATAACAAAAAGCAGGGCAGGTAGAAGGACTGTGGCGCATGTGTGTGTGTAGGTGTGTGTATATGCATGTGTGTGTGAGAGAGAGAGAGAGAGATAGAGTGACTTAAGGGGGTGCCAATGCCTACATGATACAGCTGCAATTGTTAACTACCACAACTGAACTACATGGTACAGTAGTTGACTATGATGCAAAGATATGCAAATTATCCGATAATAAATTCTTTCCTCATCAAGGCCAACATGTCTCTGAATCACAATACTGTATCATGGGACCATGTCTTTTTGCCCATGTAGGCCCTTTAATGAATTCCGTGCATAGCTTTTCTAAGGTAGGCCTAATTGGTTTTGTTTATGTACCTTTACTGTCTTAGTCATAACATTTTCTTTTAATTGTTGGTGCTGCTTTGAACATGTTCTCAGTATGATCCCTATAATAATGAGCTGAAGTACTTTATTTATTAAGTTATCAATGCAACAAAAGTAAGAATCCTCTATAGTTCACATAAGATATATAGGTCTATGTTAAAACATCGAAAGTGCAGTTCATCGAACTGCATTTTCACGAACCCACTTTAGCGAAAGTGCATAACATCGAATATGCACTTTTGATAAAGTAAACAAAAGAAAATTAAAAAATACATACAAAAAATGTGAGCACTGCTATGCAGGGGGGCAAGCCCCCCACACACCCCTACTTTTATATTCTAACTCCAAGATCGCACTACAGTAGGGAAAAGGGAATATTCCCTTATCCCCACTGTACCGCAATCTCCACAAAAGATTTGTTAGTTGTACATCAACAGAATATGTTGATGTAGAACTAACAAAATATGCAAACTGCATGTTTTCTCGTTTTTTACTTTGTTTTAGCGAAAGTGCATATTTGATGTTATGCACTTTCACTAAAGTCAGTTCGTCAAACTGCAGTTCGACTAACTGTACTTTTGACGTTCTGACAAGGACCCATATATCTATCTATCTATCTATATATATATATATATATATATATATATATATATATATATATATATATATATATGCTGTGCCTATGCTGTGCCTTGTAATGTCATACTTTTATGTGACTAAAGCTGCTGGGTCAAATTCAGTGGTGTGCCACACCAGAATGTCTCAGATTAGAATTACATGCTTATGTGGGTGTTATAGCTGAGCACACTGTTATGTTTAAATGAAATGTTAAAATTGGCAGAGGGATAGCCTTTCAAACACAGACACCAGTGGCTTTTATTTCAAATGGCTTTACTGCTGCTTTCTGATATTTATATCATACTTTTTTTTCTTTTGGTGTCACTGTGGTGGTGCTGCTGCAGTAGCATTGTCGCCTCACAGTTAGACATTGCCCGTTCGATTCTCAGTTACAGCATCTTCTGTGTGGCGACATGCGTGAATGGGTTTTCCTTCATTGAAGGTTGTGCGTTAGGCACGGCAAGCCAGCACGTAAAATTCTACTGCCAATTATTAGCAGATCGGAGTTCTGCTGTGGTGACCCCTAACCAGGAAAAGACACAAGCAATCTCTTTTTTCTTTTGGTGCTGTAGTGAAGTTTTGCTCAGTATGCTGAATATATTAAACATTATTTCCCTGTACCCGCTTTCACAATAAGGACAAAACAGGTCAATGCCATAGTAAATTTATGGGCACCCATCCCATCATTCACATTTAATTTGAAGGATGCATGTTCTGACTTTGTTTAACTTGCAAGAAAATTCAGTTTCAGATATGGCAAAGGCACTGGGTAATAAACTTGTATCTCCAATGTGTTTTATTTATATGCTGGTGGACATTTAGGCTCCTAATTCTGGTATTAGTGGAGCTATTGAACTTGTGAAAATATGGGAATTCAAAGAGTATGCAGTCCATAATATGAATAGATAAGGAGTATGCAGTCCATATTATAAATACATCAGGTGTATGTGGTTCATATTATGAATACATCAGAAGTATGCAGTCCATTTTATGAAAATATAAGGAGTATGCAGTCCATATTATGAATACATCAGGAGTATGCAGTCCATAATATGAAAAGATAAGGAGTGTGCAGTTCATATTATGAATTGATAAGGAGTATGCAGTCCATAATATGAATACATAAGGAGTGTGCAGTCCATATTATGAATAGATGAGTATGCAGTCCATAATATGAATACATAAGGAGTGTGCAGTCTATATTATGAATAGATAAGGAGTATGCAGTCTATAATATGAATACATAAGGAGTGTGCCGTCCATATTATGAAAAGATAAAGAGCATGCAGTCCATAATATGAATAGATAGAAGAGATCAAGGAGTACTGGCTCCGTAATAACAGTGACAGTATGTCATTGATCACCCCGCAACAGCCTAGATTAATTTGCATGTGTGGTAAAAACATACAGATAAAACAAATATAATAGGATTTAGATTTCAATATCCAGGTTTAGTCTGGCAGTTGTTTTAGAGGGCCAAGGCTATGAGCTTTAGTTCCTGTGGTAAAGGGTTTGATTCCCTCAGGTCCCATTGGTTACTTTTTGACCTTGAGAAAGTCTGTTAACCAGACATTGTTCTTGGGTCGCCGCTGAAAAGAAAGTGTTTGTCCAGGGGACCTACCTGGTTAACAAATGTGCATTAGGACTGGAAGCTGGCAAAGAGGATTATGGCTTTGAGTTGTTAATGAGCTAGTTTCTGTGATACATGGTTTGATTCCTTCAGCCTCCATTTGCCTGATATGTGAACTTGAGCAAACCACATAACCAGACAGTACTTTGGGGCATTTAAGAACTTGGGCTAGGCTCATATACTATGTACCGTTCATAGTACCTATGAACCTTTGTATTAATCAGCTGAGATCACCAACTTCTGATAACTCATATTGTACCAGTTTCTGTATTACCCATGTTTTCTTGATCAAACCTTAATATTCTTCACAGCACATTTTAAATTAACCTAATCCAAAGAGTATATTTATTAGAAATTATTACATTTAGCTCTTCTCACATGATGGACTTTTGCATAAATTTATTGAAATGTAAATTTCTCATTGCTGAATCCGTGACTGGTGAAAGTTCCTGTAGCTTCTGTCAGAAATACTAGCAGTTTCATCTATACTCTGTAAATAAACCACACATGTTGAAATGCAGACTTTTTGGTTCATCTGGACATGATCTTCTAGACTAACAATGTGTGATACAGCGGCTTTCTGGAGACCATTTTTTTACTGTAATATGCAGTTTTGGAGCAGTTGGTTTTGTGAAAAATGTGATTAGCATTTGTGAAAAAAACAGGCAAGTTAGCAGGAGGTATACTGTCGCTGCAATGAGTAATGTAAAGAGTCACAGTCATTCTCTTTAAGGAGTGTTCTATGCTTATTTATTTTATTTTTAGTCAATGCATTTAAAAATGAAGAAATAAAGCAATTTTGGGCACAGGCACACAATAGTGTGTTGGAAAATTGCAAATTCATGAAATTCGTGTGATGTGGGACTTGTGCAATTTCCTGGTATTTTTTGTTCTCTAGCATTACATTTGTAATATAATTTACTTAAATTTAAGTCAGAATGCTTTGTATCCATCTTGGAGAGTTACATCCAAGTAAACAGATAGTGATAGAAATAGGCTGTCAGCATTTATGAATCACTCATACACACACACACACACACACACACACACACACACACACACACACACGCACGCACGCACGCACGCACGCACACACACACATTTAATTCTCTCTCTTTTAATTTATTCATTTATTTATATGTTTATTCATTTATTTTTGCTGCTTTAACAGTTTTATTTGCAATGCATTGGCTCTTTCATCTATATAAAATAGGTCAAAAAGAGAATCTACAAGTTACAAATGTTCAAGTTTTACTATATTTTACCATGGTGTATACCCACAGAAGAACTTCCCTTCAGGTGAAATTTAATTCTGTAACAGTATGTACGCCAGTGAGATATATACATGCATGTTACACTATACCAATGCTTACGTTCTCATCCCTTATAGTACTCTTACCACAGTTAGGTACATTCTTTGATGGGATACTTGGGCAAATGCTTATGTTTATGTCTTGAGTAAAGATTTGTACATAACTACCTCCTTTGTAAAATATTCTGTAAATGCTATTCTACTTATGATTATAAAGTGTTTTCATGAATTTATGTTGAGTTTATAGTGCTTTTATGTAATACGTATCTGCTGTGGACTGCCTTATTTTTGTTTGTATATTATATGGTAATTGTTTAAACTCTGAACTTTTGTCTTTGGACATCCAAAGAAAATGTCACACTTTCTGGTGGATAATCCAGCTATAAAAATATATAATAATAAACAATTAACAAAATAATACATTTAAGTTATCTGTTTGTTTGCTTCTGACAGGTCCATAACCTCTCTCATAGTTCATTACTCTTTAAATATCAGAAATGACCCAGGAGACATAGAGAAACTTTAAAGTTCAGGTATGAGAGGGGCAGTGCTTGCCTTGAAGTATATGAAATATGTTTAGGAAATAGTGATACCTCTGGTGAGGTTTGTTTTACAACTAGTAATGAGTTACTTTGGGAAAAGTTACAAGCAGAGTCTTAATGATAGCCATCAATAACATACTAATCACTTAAGTGGATTATACAGATCATGGACTGTAGAAAAGTAATGGGATAGTACAGTTTATAGTGGTTTTAAGTAGGACACATGCAAGTAAACTTTAATTCTCAGAAGCAGTACTAAGTCTAAATTTTTAGCAACAATCTGTATAATTTCTGTTTTGACAGTGGGCAGTCTGCTTGCAACATATTTTATCAACTCTGGAAGAAGTGATAATTTGGAGACACTTTTGTGAATGGGATCAAACTGGGTGTAGGATTTTCACTCACACAATGAGTTAACTTTATCCCTTCAAGTCATTGCTTAGTATAACCAACTCCAATTTTCCTAAAAGTAAAACCTGTTGAATGAAGTCTTCTTAGTTTCTGGTGGCCCATTTATAGGTGATAATAGTCGCAACTGTATTTGGGAAAGAGGATAGAATAATTTCTTCCAATGTGGTGCATCTGCTGAGGTGTATGGGAGGTTTGGGACTACGAAATGTAGCTAGATATAAGATGGTATTTCATTCAGCTCAGGTGAACATCCCATTTGGGATGGTAAAGATGTAACTTTGCTTTCCCAACACTGGGTTTTTCCAGTGTAATACTAGAGTTTGGAGTTGGGGAGTAGGGTATGGGAAAAGGGAATTATGAAATGCATATTTTTTACCCTACGGTAAAGGAGACAATCCCCATGGAAATTAGGAGATGATGGATAAGGAAGTAGTTTACTTGGGAGCAGCTGAAGGATGATAGTACTGGCAATTGCGGCTGAACATTTTAGAGGGGAAAGGGGACATTTTAAATTGAAGAAGACAGCTTGGTTTACATATGTCCAACTCATGCTAAAATGGTCAAAATACATGATAGCATATGAGGAAAAACTTAAATCTTGCCATGGAAAAAGTTAATTAAACAATGCAGTGGGAGAGTGGTACTCATATACAGGGATATGAGGGAATATATTGCAACAGTGATTCATTGAGTAATGCATTCTAGCTGGACCACACAAGAGGGACTTGTATGAGCTAAGAAAATCTGTAAAAGTATATAGGGACCACCAGAATACCTAGGGTGATGGCCTAAGTGCAGGGACTCACAACCAATATTTTTATATAGGTGACACAATACCATTGTTAGACAGCAAAAAGGGAAATCCAAAAGTCACACAGATGTTGGAGGTGCAGCAGTGTGTGAGCAGATATTATACCATGACCACCCCAAAATGTGCATGCTGATTGGCCAGCGTGCCCATTGTAAATCGAGTTATACTAATGGAAAAAGGTCCGGTCGCCCAGACTTTTTTCCATTAGTATAACTCGTTTTTTTAAAACACTGTCTCGCTATGTTAAATGGGTTTAACATAGCGAGACAGCTTTAAAATAAGCAACGGAGATCTCCGTTGCTTATTTTAAAACTGTCTCGCTATGTTAAACCCATTTAACATAGCGAGACAGTGTTTTAAAAGCAACGGAGAAAGCAAGATCTCCGTTGCTTTTTATGTTCGCTATGTTAAATGAGTTTAACATAGCAAGACAGTTTTAAAATAAGCAGCGTACACCTCCGTTGCTTATTTTAAAACTGTCTCGCTATGTTAAACCCATTTAACATAGCGAAACACTAAAAAGCAACGGAGATCTTGCTTTCTCCGTTGCTTTTGCCAACTCTGATGTACTGCGCAGGCGCGCAGTACATCAGAACTGCCGGATGCCAGACATCTGCAGAAGGGCAGTAAACAGGCATTATACTATGCCATTATTTAAGAAAAGTAATAGTTTCTTTTCTTAAATAATGTCATGGTATAATAGCAATAACCCACTTCTGGGTGTGGGTAATGCTAAATTTACCCACGGTTGGCTTTGTTTGGTCCCTCGGGCTTCGCCCTCGGGACCAAACCACACCAACCGTGGGTAAATTTAGCATTACCCACACCCAGGCGTGGGTTATTGCTATAATATTCATATGTCTTTATTTTGCCCAATCATTTGAGAGGTATAGCATGTTATGGTCTCCTGACTAGAAAGAGTGAATCATGTTTAGTTACCCATAGACCAGAGTTTCTGGCTTCTAAGCACTTTCTCAGAGATAGTGGGAATTAAAATGGAGCTTGTAAAATATTTGTTGTGTCCTGGCAAGTGTACCAGAGATGTTATGTGCCAGATTGTGGAAGACAAGGGAGAGGCTGGTAGGAACAAAATTATTTCATACATTAACAAGCATATTAGACTAATAATGTATTACTTTAAATCAGGGACTACTTGACCTACTCTCTCACAAGAATGGAAAATCCTCTTTAAGCAAGTGGACCATGGCACAATGGCTGTAAAATAGTTTTGTTCTTAGGTTACTTGGTTTGTATGAAGCAAACAACAAGATGATTCAGGGTTGACAGACAGTCATAACAGTACATTGTGTGTGTGTGTGGGGGGGGGGGTGGCTGATGCTAAATGGTTTGTAGAAAGATTTCACTTTGTGATGCTTTGTTCAATAGTGTATATAGTCCGTTTCTGTCATATTGTTTCTTTATCTTGTTCTGTTCTGTACTATATGTTGCTCCAGTTTATTTTCTCTTTTTATTAGAAAGGTCATCTGATGTTATCAAGCCTTGATAAGATGAGACCTTATACAAATGAATACATACTTTGTTAGAACCTCTTTAAATATAGTTTGGTATATGAGCAAAGATTAAAATCAGCTAAGACGATTGAATATTGCTTCATCACAGAAAAAGAGCTGTGAGTAAGAAAGATCAACATTGTTTCAAGTGATAAGTGCAGAGGGATATAGGCATGTGGTACAATAAATGCAGGATGACCTCCTACAGTGTAACTGATCTTTATCCAATTAGGGACAGTGTCAACTTTGAGTGTTAAAATCATAACCAGAAAATTGGAAACTTGGAAGAGATGAGAAGCAAGAAAACTAACAGAACTGTAGATGAAATGCCACTGAATAATGACTTGCTCTACTATGAGATATAGATCTATTTTTGTTAAGATGTAAAAGAGGCTTTGCAGTGCTGTTTGCATTGTGACTGTAGGTTCCACACTTAGTAGTAGCATCAGTAATATCTGTATTATGAAGACAAATCCACATTGCAGACTACTCTGCTCCACTTCTCCTGCTCAGTCTGCTATTAGGGGCAGTATAGCCCCAGTATGCATGAGTATATACACTGGGAGCACCAGGCAGCTGATGATCAGTTGAGGCTATGCAAAGGGGGTGCATAAAAGTGGAGAAGTCACTGAAGTAGCTATGTAGACCAGCAGCAGTGATAAATGATACCAGTGAAACTGTCAAGAATTTCTTGTATGGTATTCAAAAACATTATTGAGGTAGCTGGGGTGCTGTACAATCAAAAGGGCTCCCTATGACATGTGGAACACTGAATATTTTGGGTCCTATGCTTGGAAAATTAAACTGCTAAACAATGAAAAAAAAAAAAAGTTTCAAAATTCACTATTACATTGTTTAAAATAAGTGTTGTTACAATGATCAGTCCTTTGCACCTTGTTGATAAGGGACTATTGTCTCCTCTGCTGCTTATAATTACCAACATCAAGATTATTGTACCTCAGGGTAGGGGGAATATGCTAAAGACTGACAACTTCAGACACCCCAGGATTCAGTAAATTCTGTGCAGGCTTTGTGTAGAGCCTACATGAAATATTATCATGTACAAGAAGTAGTTCCTGTGGCAGTGCTGCACAGTCAATATTAATGAAGCTCTGCGCACTTAAACAAGGTTTCAATGAGCACACCAGTGCATCTGGCCACTAAACCTCTCCGTGAATGCAGACAACACTGACTTTCCTGTAAGTTTGCTGTCTGCGAAAGTTTGATTGCATGGCAATTTCTTCAACCCTTGTTTGATATAGATTAGGATTATTCTTAATTAATGTATGTTTAATTGTTTAATCTTCTCTCTTTTTTCATTTATTTTTTTTCATCCGATGATTGCACAAGGTGCCACTTGTTGCAAATGGCTTTGCATAAACCTACCTCATTTGCACAACTAGGCCACCTATGTATCAGAGCACCCATGTATCAGACATGACCCAAAAATCCAAAAACAGAAACCAGATGCATTCAGTTAATACTGATGGGCATTCCTGGGCATCACCCAAACCCAGTAAGTGAGGCTGTGCTGAGCTAATACAATGAAGTTAAAAATGAATGCCAATATAGAGGACCTCATGCAACTAATCTTTTGGTGACAGGTGTTAAGTCTAGGACTGGAGTGCAGCTGTTCCTGGGTTCTAATACGCAAACATTTCTTATACTGTTGTGACATTGCAGATTATACAAATAAAGTGCTACACAGACAAGTGTCGTTTCATCCTTCTTGTGGAAAGAGCTGCAACTTTAGGACTATTGTACACATTGCCCTGGGTTTGAATACTGTGTATTCCATCCACATTTTATTTTATTTTTTTATTTTGTTTCATGACGCATTATATTTAGTCTCACTTATAACACCTTACATAGTCTTGCTTATATGACAATGCTCATGAAGGTATAGTTCTGCTCTCCCAGTTGAATAACAGAGATGCACAAGTGGCTGGATATGAAATAATGTTAGAATTGCATTGCTTGAGATAGGGCATTGTCAAGTGTATGATACATTTGAAAAAGCTGTGCTTTGCTTACCACTGCACGAACAAGCACACTTAGCTTACCGTGTTTGCTCGATGGTAAGTGGAGTGCAGCTGTTTCAAATGTATTAAAATGCAGACAGTGCATACTATCAGTAAGTGCAATATGTGCATTGGCAGGAAAACATGATATTTAAAGTGGAATTGAAAGAAAATGCATATTAGACATTGAGTTTGATCTTTTGTAGACATGGCTGGTGTCGTTGGAGCACTGAGGTGTTCAGAAGTCCAAGGTCTTATGGGGCTCCTAGTTAAGGAGCATGGCCCTCGTCTCTTACAGGGTAACTATACAGGCTCTCAGTACAAGTCCAAAGCTACGACTAGTGTTGATAAAGCTTTGCCCAGTGCAACAGGTATACCATGCACTGGAGAACAATGCTGCCATCACTATGATGATGTCCAAAGGCGGAAGCAGGATACCCTTGACCATTGGATCAGGGATTGTAAAGCAGGGAACACTCCACAGATGTGTACGTGTAAATTGCATTGACTTATTGTGACTATTAAAGCTGAATATAGTCAAGACTAATATTCATAATGGCATTTTTTTTCTTTTTCCACAGCTGCAGAAGAGAGGGCCTTGAATGTGAGGTTCTACATATCGCGACTGACAAGGACTAGAGAAGCATGTGGTATGCAAGCATAATTATATAATGTACTGTTATTGTAGCCTTAACAGTTAAAGATGGATTAGTTATTATATCATGCAGTTGTATAAAATTGAGCAAGGCATATCTCAGCTGTAAAAGCAAGTATGCATGCATTAGACTGTAGCATAGCTCTCAATTGCCCATAATTTCACTGAATATCCAGATTTCTGACTCACTGCTTTGGTCTGCTCCTCCTAAGATTTGTATTTTTCTGGCAAACAATGGAGACTGAAGTCACTTAATAATGAGTGCCAAAATGTATGTTTACACAAATCCTATGCAACTTTCCATGTTTGTAAGAGCAATATTTAAAATCTGTCCCTACTTTTGGGTCATTGTATCACCATTGTTTTATGATCCGTCCAGATATCTTACTCTAAGAAGTTGAGAGGTATGATCTGTAGCACAAAGCAACAGTTGCACATTCTCAGATAAAAGTAAGCATGACTCTATAAACTGTAAAAGGAAAGTGTCCACGCATTTTACTGTAGTCCAAAAGAAAAGTACAGTACTACAATATTCACTGGTTGTGGGTTCAAATACCACACTTTCTGAATAAAAAAAGTACTTGTTTATGATACTGTTTTAGGTTTTCATCATTAAATATACAATATTGTTACATTTACATCATTATAGCATTTGAAGTTCAGACCTCTGTACCTGTGGCTTGAATGGCCTGCTGTCAAATGTAATCAGTGTACATGGAACATGCATAGGTACAATATATGCACTCGTGAATGATTGCTGGATGCAATCTGATCTGTACTGTAGTGCGTATGTGCTAGGAACGGGGTAGTATTCAAAGTAATACACAATTCCTTAGCAGTTGATAGTGTTAAAAGTAAAACGTAGCAGACCAGAGTAAAAATAGCTTTGTATATTAACCATGAAATTACTAATCTTCCCCTTTTTTCCTCTCACCCCACCCCTTCTTTTCATTTGTTTTTCATGGTTAATTTTCTTGTTTCATTTTTTATTATGTATAGTTTTTTTTACTGCTTTGTTGCTACATATTTTTTTTAATTTTATTATTATTTATCATTATGTTTGTAATTATATTTATTATTTTTATATTAATTTATAATATTATTTTTGCTTTATTTTATTATTTCCATTTGTTTTGGTTTATGTTTTATTTCATTACTGTATTTTAATTTTCTTATGTTATTACTCCAGCACAGAAGGGTAGGCCAGTTTCTTGTGATCTGCCTACACTCTCTCCACTGGCAAAAACACTAAGGCCCAACACTTCTGGGCTGCAGTCTGGTGGCAACCCCCCCCACACTGACCCTGCTCTACCTGGACCGTCAGGTAGTTTTGCACCAGAGGCTAGGCCCATGGTACCCTCTGGGACCAGAGGTTGAGGAAGTGCATTTATCACTTGAGCTGGATTAGTAGGTATGGTGTGTAGGCTTATGCACCAGACAGTGGGCACACACCTATGTCAGCTGGAGAGCCTGCTTTCCTTCATGGTATAGAATACCCATCATAGGTGAAGATGTCGGCCACTGCAGCCAGTGCTGCAGTGATGGAACAGAGATAACAGTCTACTGGAGGAGGTTGGGAGTCAAACTGTTACTGTGCCTGATGCTTGTGGGACCTTCATCTCCCAGGTCTATATCACATCAGCAAATTCTAAAAATAGCGAACGCTGATATATCGAACTTCAAAGTCCGAAAGCTAAAACATGCAAAGGAACAGATCAGCAAATTTTTTCCCTATTCAAAGAAAAAAAAAGAGTATACAGTCAAAATTAAGTAGGGGGCTTAATCTTCCCACAACCCCCAACTTAAATATACAAACTTTGAGATCGCACTACAGTGGAGAAAAGAGCAAAGCCCGGAGAATGGCTCAGCAAATTTTTTCCCTGGGAAAAAAATTCGCTGATCCTTTCCTTCGCTGTGTTCAGCTTTCAGACTTTGAAGTTCGATATATCAGTGTTTGCAATTTTTAGCATTCGCTGAAGTGATATAGACCGGATCTCCCCACCCTCACCCCAGCCATAGTGTTCAACCCACTCTTGTGTCCTTCCAACTCTGTCTCTTGTCTTGCAATCTTGTCTGCAGCAAATACTTCCTTACCTCACCAACTTGCTTACCCCAGACATGCCTGTATCCCTTCCCCAACATTCCGCTTTCTCCTTAAAAAAGAAAGAAAAAATATCATCCCATATGTAACTCTCCATTTCTCACATGTTTACTTGCCACACTTCATTTGGTGCAATTGGCTTCAGAAAACAATTATGCTGTCATCCATCTCTTTGGAGGTGACAGTCCAAATTCACCTAAGATTCTGTACATGTGATCACTTGTTACTGTTGAAGAAATGGAGAGCTATGGTTCTTTCCTACACCCTTCTTGCACATTCCTACTTTCCTTTCACTTTGTTTTCCCTCTGCTTGCTTCCCATTTCACCACTTTCCTGTCTCTCCCATTTCTTTTCTGAAAAGAATGAGTGTGTGATGCACCTATCACTAAGCAATGGTAAATGACAGATGTATCAGTGAATGTATGTGAAAGTCTCATACACACTTGTACAAATTAAGCCTACACCCCATGTAAAAATCAGTACCATCTGCCTTCATCAACAATGCATTAACCCATCCAGCCACACAATCAGTTAATTAGCAGATGTATTTTATGCAATCAATAGTAATCATCACATTTTCTCTATAAAGCATGTTCATGCAACATCGCTAAGCAAGGCTAGTAAAAGATGAATTAAATATTGGAATGAGAATATTACTGAAATGTACTACCCATACCTGCATTCCAAACCAGTTCTATGTGGTACAGAAAAGGTACTTATCACTACTTTGAAGTCAATTAATACCTGCAGCCAAAGATTGACTTAAGTAGCAGGTGTATGGAACAGCAGCTTACTCTGCATTTATCTATTCAATGTGTAAAATACACCTGCTACTCAACTGACTCTGTAGCACTAACTATCAATGCATTGATGGTATCTAGTTTTGGTTCTGATGGTACTGCATTCAAATCCAGGTGCATCTATCATTTTCAAATACTTTTATAGGTAAATCAAGATTATAAATTGTGGTAGTTATGAATCTGTGTGCTGTTTATCCACTCAGTGGAGTAATAATGAAATGATTGGTGCTACATGGAAGTGGTATCAAATAAAAGTTTATATAACTAACAGTATTTCTTTTTACTGTTGCTTAGCGGTGTTGTGCATCACATACCACCAGGCACAGATTCTATAAAGAAAAGAAATGGGGGAGACAAGAAAGTGGTGAAAGGGGGAGTAAGCAGGGAGAAAAACAAAGTGAAAGGAAGGCAAGAATGTGCAGGAAGGGTGTAGAAAAGAACCACAGCTACCCATTTCTTCAACAGTAACAATTGATCACATGTACAGAATCTTAGCTGAATTTCAACTGTCACCTCCAGAGAGATGTGTGACAACAACATGATTGTTTTGTGAAGCCAAATGGATCAAATTAAGTGTGTCAAATAGACGTGTGCGAAATGGAAAGCTATGTATGGGACGATTTTTTTTTTTTTTTGGCACAGCTGCTCTTTTTTCTATTTTTTAAGGAGGGAGAGGAATTTTGGGGAAGGGATACAGGCATGTCTGAAGCAGGCAATTTGGAAAAGTGAGGAACTACTCGCTGACAGACAAGATATACAAGACAAGGCACAGGTTTGGTGAAGGACACAAGAGGGTGGTGAACACCATGGTTGGGGTAAGGGTGGGGAAATCGTGACCTTCTGGATGTCAAGTTGGATGACAGTGAGAATCAAGTCCTCACCCACTGGACTGTCATCACTTTCACCTCACTGCACCGATGGCTACAGTGTTTGATATCTGCGCATACTTGTGTTATTCAGGACAATGATGGAGAGCAGTGTTTCCACTCAGTGTAGGAATGCAGCTATTGTGTGGCGCACAAACTATGCATCATACCTGGGAGTTCAGCTGGGGTGACAAAATCACCCCTTCTGCTTGTACTCCCAGAGGGAACCACAGGCCTATCCTCCGGGTCAGAACTACTTGAAGGTCCAAACAGGGTAGGAACAGCATGTGGGTGTTAAAGCTAGGCTGCAGCCCAGCAGTACTGGGTCTTGGGGCTGTAACCAGTGGAGTGAATACAGGTGGATCACTGGGAACTGGCCTACCCTGCAGTACTGTAGTAATGAAATAAAACATTAAAACACAATAATAAAATAAAAGAGAACCGTAAAAATGTAAATACTAAAAAAAAGATAACAAAGAAAAACAACTATTATAAATAATTAAAAAAAAACACATTTACAAATAATAACAGAAAAATAGGAAGCAAAGAAATACAATATTATACATCACAACACAAAACATTAAGTAAAAAAATAAATAAAAAAGGAAGAAAAGGGGTGGGGAGAGAGAAAAAAAGGAGAAAATTACTAATATCATATGTGACATACAATGTGCATGTATACAATTCTATGACTTTGCTCTGCTCATACCTCTCCATCATTTAGTGCAAGAAATCTAGACAAATCCTGAAAAAACAGGGGGACAAATGCCCAAAGATAGGCACATATTTTAAATATTACTCCTATTAACTTAATCAGTAGAGTAACAGGGTTTGTTGGAACATGCATTTTTAGTAATGATTTGAAGTCTGAAACGCAAATGTATGTCATTATTGAGTGACTTCAATCCTCAGATAATCCCAGTGATTTGTCAGAAAACCACACATTTTATGAGGAACATACCAAAAATATGAAGTACACATCTGGACATTCTTCAAAAATCTGAACAGTTGAGAGGTATGATTCTGCTACCTTTACTTTTAACACTTCCAACTCTTAACAAATAACTTTTACACTGTTAAGACAACAGATGCACAGTATATTACTGATTGCATCAAGCAATCATGGATATGTCCATGTGTTGTATATATGCATGTTCCAATTGTACTGATGACAATCTTCAGCAGGCTGTTGTTGTCCCTGGTTTATAAGTCTTATGAAATTGCAATATTGATGTAAACTTATTGTATAATTGGGAAGTGTGGTTTTTGAACCAGCAACCTTTGACTACTCTGTAATACTGGACTTGTTTTATCCTACAGACTAATGCATGCATAATTTTCCTTTACAACTGACAAATGCATACTCAATGTGATACAAGTGTTTAACACAACTGTATTTACTCTTAATGCAACAATACCAGCACTGTTTGGATGCATACATACCACTTGCATCTCGCATCAGTGCCAATCTTGCTTCATAAGCTCACTGATTCAGCAATCTGTTTGCATGAGCTGTGAAAAAGTAGAACACAACAGCATACCATCATGAATACCAATCTGGAACAAATGCAGCTGCTACCTCTTACAAATAGTGTTTGTAAGTGATATTTACACATCTGTGGAGTGCCACTGATCCAACATTCCTCAATCCAGTGGTTAAGGGTATCCCTCTTCCTCATCCAGAGGTCTCTGTAGTGATTTTTGTACTGTTCACCAGTGCAGCGGATACTGGTAGCACTGGAAAAGTCCAGGGCCAAACTATTCCATGCATCTGATTTGTAAACGGATGCATGATAACACTTCTGCAACAGCTGGGACCACACTCATTCACTAGGAGTCCAATAAACACTTTGTACTCCTGCACACCCCACCGTTGAGACCAAAATCTCAAAATATATCGACAAATATCAGCCATGTCTAATGCAGATGAAGACCAGTCCATAAGGATGTTTGCTACCAATTCCAGTTATCACAGATAATGAGGCCGCGCACTTATAGATTTTGCAACATTTGAAAATGGTGTGCGTTGCTTACCATCATGTAAACACAGGCAATCTGTTTGTGATATGGTAACCACTATAGAGATGATAAGCAATACAGACCTTAATACACAAATATATAACTGACACAATATTAGTGTGTCAGCCATCAGCAAAATAACTATGAATATGAAATAATAGGTCAACTGCTATAATTGAGAGCGACTACAATGTCAAGTGGGACGCCATTAAAAAAATGGAGTCTGCTGTATTGGAACCTGGGACATTATGTATGGTAGTCTTACACTTACAGCTGCTGCCAAAAGAAGAATGAAAAAATACTTCCCCCGGATTCACGAATCCGCCGTGTAAGACTTAATAAGTCTTACTCGGAGGCTGCAGTTGAATGGTATGATGTCAGCGTGCCATGAATATTCATGAGGGCACGCTGACTCAACCATAAGTCTTACATGGACCGTGTAGGAAAGCAGGGGGCGTGTCCGACTGCTGAGCAGTCTAAATGTCCACACCCCTGCAAGGGTTCGAAAAGTAAAATGAAAACACACAAGAGTGAGTCCACTCAAATGTCCTTGCACCCAACACCACACTTCCTGACATTGTAAACCCCCATCACAGTTATAAAAAGTAAAACATTAATTTTATTTTTTTTTAATTCCCGAAATAGCTGCCTGTATTTGCTGCAGCTAGCAATTCAGACATGGAAGAGCATAAGAAAGAATGTTTATGCAACGCATACTAAACAGCCGTAGCATAATGGTAGAGCATTCGCACAAGAGGTGGCATTCATGGTTTGAGTCCCACCACTCCCCTTCTTATTTCTGTTTTAAATCAGTATATGAAATAATACCTGACATATATGATTAAAATATTAGTAAAAAGCAGTGAAATGGCTTATGTATCAGTGAAGAAAATATATATTTTTAAAGGATCCTGGTATATAATTGCCTGCAATTAAGCAGCGCTTTACCCAGCACAATAGAGTTGCCCAGAGGTAAATAGGGCTTTACTCAGTGCAATAGAGTTGCCCAGAGTTAAATAGCGCTTTACCCAGTGCAATAGAGTTGCCCAGAGTTAAAATAGCGCTTTACTCAGTGCAATAGAGTTGCCCATAGTTAAATAGCACTTTAACCAGCGCAATCTGTTTGGGCGGACGTGCGCACCGCGCCAACCAGGGCACTGTAGGGCAACGTGGAGCAACGGAGAGCAAAGTTGCTTAAACTCAGCCACACCCCCTAGCCTGTCTGGACAGTATTAAAATAAAATGAATGATAAGGTTTGAACCCAGGAGTCTGTGCATCATAATCAAAGTACTGAACCACTAAGCCATGACAGCTTAGGAGAAACAGCCACTGTTAACATACATATACTTATAAATGGTAGATTAACCATTACTAAGCAGGTCTGCAGTCAGCCGAGAATTTTCAAAAACGGCCAATCACAAAAAAGTGCGGGAAATGTGGCATATATAAGCCCCATAGGCGGGAATACTCACCATAACTGATAGTAGCTCACATCTGCAGTTAGAATGTCTGGTGCTGGAGAGGGTACACACTTCTGAGTGCAATGTTGGGGCATCGAGGAGTCGAAATACATGGTTTGGCTCCTTGTCCACCGTCATGAGTCAAGACTCCTGCAAGGCCAGTTCCAAGGGGTGGAGTACAAGGCAGAGACTTGGAACCGGTTAGCTCATGACCTCACCAGTGCCACAGGCATTCCTCGGACTGGTGAGCAGGTCCGTCACCACCATGCAGACCTGAAGAGATGGAAGCAGGACCGCCTGAACCAATGGATACAAGAGGCCCGTGGGATGCAAAATGCCACACAACTGAGTATTTAGCCATGGAATGCAGTATGTAAGAATTGATAATTGATTCTTTATAATAGATAGGTATGTTCAATATCACTTCATTTACTTCACAGCTGTAGGTGACCGTGCTGCGAATCAGCAAGCCTATGCAGATAGGCTGCTAAGGCTGTGCCATCAGGCAGGTTAGTGATTATTCTGCATGTATTGTTATATAAAATAGGGGAGAGAGCATGAAAGAAAGTGTTGTAGCCCAATAATACAGCCATAAAATGCCCTGAATAAGTCCTCTGCATGTACTGTCATATAAAAAAGTCAGAGATACAGAAAAAAAGAATGTAGTAACCCATTAAGAAAGGTAAAATATGTCCGGAATAATATCTCTGCAGGTACTGTCATATAAAATAAGTGAGCGAGCCTGAAAAAGAGTGTTCTGACCTGTTAATAAAGGTATAATATGTCTTGAATATGTCTTCCATATGCACTGTTATATCAAATAAAGGAGCAAGCCTGTGGAAAAGTGTGTAATGTAATTAATAAAGGTATAAAACCCGGAGTGTGTCTGTGTCACTTACTTTGAAATGTTGTTGTACCCTTGCATTATACAAATAGTACTATTTTAATAAGTGTTGGCAACCCAGAGTTGTGCAGTCCCATCTAAAGTGGGTGATGGAAGTGCTAGTAGCTGTGAAGCATATATACAGTCCTCAACAGTCAGTTACTGGCTGGCATGCATAAGTAAATCTGGCACACAAGTAGCATGTTAATTTGTTCCCCAGAAATGTGAGTGTGCTTCAAGAAATGTAGGGTTCTGTACAAATTGAAGTGAAAATGTCATGTGAAAACATCCAGATATGTAGATAAAGAAATATAAATGAACTCAAGAAATATGTAGCAGTAACATGTGCATCTTGGACAGTATGTCAGATATAGGTCAGGTATATATTGAACTAGCCAAACCCATTACACAACCTAATGCATGGTGGCAAGTGTAATAATACATGTAGGAGATATACACTTGCAGTCACTAGGAATGTAGTGTAGACTAAAAGTACTTATAAGATGTTAATTGAGGTTTCTTTCTACACCCTACTGTAGGTGCATAAACCATGCAATTCCACACCTCAATAGGTATGTGTAATCTCAAATATTTGTTTGGACATATGTCCTATTGTTCTGTAAATATTTGCATTCACTTTGATGCATGTGCCCTGTTCAAACACCACAATCATGGTGGCCTGTTGCTACCAATCATCCCTGCATGCTGTTGGAATATCCACTGACGTTCAATATATGCATGTGTTATGCTTGCTGTTCAACTGTTGGAACCTTGGTATGTTGGGTTAATGGGAATATTACTGCATGCTGTTACAACTAATCTGGAATGCTGTTGTTTATGTTGTAATTAAACACACCTAATCACAGAACGTATGGGAAGGCCGGTCCCAGCGGACCCACTTGTCCCTCCTCAGCTGGCGAGTGCACCTGGCACCAGCAGGTCCGGTGCCCAGCCCGGGCTCCCCTCCTCTGTTGGTCCTGTGCCACCTTCGGGTGGAAGCGCTGCAGGGGATGGGGCTCATCCCCCCCGTGCAAGTGTGGGCGGAGAAGGGCCACCTGTCACCCTTCGAAGGGTCCGGGCTGTGGTACGTAGGGAGATCCAGCGTTCAGTCGCTGATCCCCTATGCCAGCTCGAGGTGAGAGTGGCGTAACTCACGGGTGAGCCTGCCCATCCTACGCAGCCCCCAGCACAGCCACCCTCGGGGCTGTGAAGGTGCAGTGGTGACTGCCCATGGGTGGGGATCTCAGTTCCATTGTTACCATCTGTGGGCTCACGGGCTTGCGATTTCCAAACATCCATCCCCGTCAATTGTGTTTACCCACCCCATGTGTCATACACTGCCCCTGTATGCGTCTTGTTTGTCTTGCCTGTTAACCTCCCCAACCTACCTCCCCAAACATACTTCCTCTACCTCACTTTCCACTCTCACCTGAAAAAAAAAAAATAGGGCAATCTGTACCCACAAAAAAATTATGCCCCATACATAGCTGCCCATTTTGCACACATGTCTGCTGGACATGTAAACTGATAATTATAATTGGCAGTACAACAGACTTTGTTCTCCTCACCCCTCTCCCAGGGGTGGAAGGTTTCAAATATCATCCAAATTTATTGCATATGCACAGCTGTTGCTGGTAAAGAAATGGGCAGCTATGGACCTTCCCTACACTCATCCTGCACATCCCGAGCTTGTTTACCTACTGTCTGTTCCTCTTTGTGCCCCCTTTTCACCACTTTCCTATCTCCCTGTATTCTTTTCTTTCAAAGAAATTAGCGCAGAGGTTAGCGGGAGCAATCACTTTTAAGCAGTAGTAAGCAGGTTTTAGCAAGTGTGCACATGTGTGCGCTTAGCTAAGCATCGCTAAGCATCACACAAACCCGCTTACAACTGCTTAAAAGTGCCTTAGTCACTCTATGTCAGGGCCCTTGTTCTGCTCAGCAGCAAAAGAAAAAACCTCTGCCAGTCTCAAACCCCAGACCATTGACACAATAGACTGCATGAATTACCACTAAGCCACAGCAGTTATACAAATAACTTGGTGCTGAAATAAATATATCATGCATTACAATGAGGGAATGTAAATGGAAATTAGGAATGGTATAACACAAATCCTGTTCTGTTTGCCTTTACCAGCAGTTGTTGTGGAATTGCATGAAATGACTGTGAAAAGAGAACCAGCCATTCTAGCAGGGAATAATGTTACAGTAGCACCTTACAAACACCACACAGTATCAGACCAGGATAAACACCGGCAAAGTTGAGTAGGGCAGAGGCCAGACTCCCCAACTGTGACTGCTTTATAGGGATGTCCCTGATTCGTAAACAAATGTTAGCTGTGCCTCTCTGAATCACTCTGAAAAGTACTAACATTAGGCAGAAAAGTGGGGAATCACACTTAATGAATAATGTCAATAGGTGAGAGTAGACACTGCTTGCATGTCAGAAAAGGTGTAGTAATACATATGCTCTGATTCCCAAGAAAGTCTCAACTGCAATATGTCTGTAATATATTGCAGGTGTATCTCACTTATATGTACCTTTCACTGAGGCTGTTCAAATATATACCTGAGAGTATCTGATGCCTGGCAGAGGCAGAAACACACAGGCATATCAGCATTCCTGCTGTTACACACTCTGCAAATAGCTTTGGACGGAGTTCCACAAGCATGCCCTTATGTAGGAGTACAACACAGAAATATCACAGGATGTAGCCATGTACTGCTAGCAACCAACTGTGACAATGCCATTGTGTCAGTGCTGAAAAGACTGGCATGGTGCACAGACAAAGAATAATAGGCTAACCTCTAGCTACCATCTGGATATGTCCACAGGTGGGAGCTACTCAGACAGACTACTTGCCTTGATAGACTAACAGGTACACAGCAACCCTGTATGTTCAGCAAGATAAACCTCACACGATAAAAAATGCTCTTTGCAGTTCTGCACCCCTACCCAAAGGTATGACATACCTGTAGATTCAGGCAAAAACAAGGGTATAGGTAGGCATACTCAGTACTGAAATATGTCCAGTTGTGTTGAGCAGCCAGTGCTAATGTCAACACAAACAAACCACGGACTGTTCAGAAGTGAGTAACTTAATAATTACAGTATAGCAGTACACAAACAGTGCATGTGCCACAGGAATACATTGCAATAACCACATTTGTATGGCAGTTAATTGTCTAATTCAGAAAGAAAGTACATACTCCCATGTATCCCGTGTTAGCATTTGGAGGGGTGAGTACATGTCTATACTGAGAAGTGTGTACTGGAAGCAGCAACATTCAGGTTTGACTACAACATGCATATCACTGGCTACAACCCTAGCTTCAGATAACAGACATATACCAACCTTCTGACTGACACAACGGTGTCCAGAGCAAACAAGCATGGGCCCCACCTTGGAAAACTGAAAGGGCTATGCCTACCTAACCTAGCATTTTATAGCAGTGGGCTGCAATCACAGTAAGTACTGCAATCACCACACAGCAGGTTGCATGCAATTACTGAATAGTGGACAGGAATTGGTGCAGAGGCTGTCACATGCACATGTGCAGATACCTAGAAAAGCAGGCTGTACCTGCTGTCCACACATGCAATAATATCACTGCAGGAACAGGGAGATAGAGAGCGAGAGTGAGACAGAAACAGAGACACAGGGAAAAGAGACAGAAACAGAAACAGACAGAGAAATCACAAAACAAACAACCAAAATAAAAAAAAAAAAAAACAACAAAACAGTAACAATAGACGGAGCAGGGAAAACAAAGGTAAGGTATGTAACTCATATGTATATGTCGGCATGTAGTAGATATTCCCGAAGAGTACTTTACACACTGCAAATCATCCATATGTGGCAGCAGTACGTATCTATCTGTATCTGCAGATGTGCATAGGGCAAGGGTCATACTGCAACTGTTAGTGAAGGGTGGACACATATATGTCGTTGAAGGTTGTTATGTGCATATATCTATGTAGGTCATAGTGTGAGGCATAGAAAACAGCATGCAGTGCTAATATATGTCATGTGGTGGTTAAACGCTGTGGGACTGATTTGTCAGATCTGCTGTGTTACAGCCAGTGAGGCCTGCTAAAGCTATATGGGCTGAGGACACCAAAATGCATTCTGCACAACACTGTGCAATAAAATCACATAACTGTACATCCCACAACTGTCGCATAAGTGATATCCCCACTATGAAAGGTGGACTGTACATGTGCCTATATGTACATCTATATGTACAGCAATGGATGTGTACATGTATGTGTATGGATATGTATATACATATATATATATATATATATATATATATATATATATATATATATATATATATATATATATATATATTTATAGAGAGAGAGAGAGTGACATGGGGTCATATGTACTGCAACAGGTGTGTGGTGACCAAGGCATGGACTGTAGACAAGTGGCGATACTGCAGTGACATTCCTCCTTTCCAAAACACTGTACCCATTAACTACCACATAGGTAGAAATCTACCTAACACTGAAGGTGTGATAAGGGAACATGGGACACAGGTGGACAGTAGCCTCCCCTTTGATAAAGACAGTGCCACACTAGACTTGTAATCCATTTATGTGGTAGGTGTCATGACAACAGGTGTGTCATCTAGGGAAATATAGGTCAGTGTTCCCCTCTACTCATCACAATGCCCTGTGTGGTATGTACCTCCCATGACAACTACAGCAAGTGGAAAGGCCACAGACATACCTCACAAAGGGTAATACTAGCCTCAAACAGATGTCCTATGCAGAATGACTCACAAAACCACAGCTAGACTGTATTGCATACTGCCCCCACAGACGTGACCACTGCTGGACATACAGAGGTATGTCAGACCCATAGCTGAGTGACAACCACCATGGCATCCTATCACAATCTCTCCGGGATACATGCTCTAGGGCCCTAAACCTTGTCAGCTCACTAAACAGCACATGCTGGAGGGATAGGTTCCTATCTCAGAGATATGCCATACTCTGGAATAGACCACTTAGCAATAGCAAACTAGGCTCCTCATTAGCAGTTGTCATAAATACCCCTGATGATTGTTTGGGAGATTGGTAATACACCCCAAGAATCCCCTCTGTGGTTCTGGTTGACAGGGGCAAGTGAAATCAAAGTACATGTGTGGCAAAAGCCAGGGTAGCATATGGCTAGGCTGCTGTAGGCACTAGGGCCAATAGCATCTCACCTACCTATGGCACTATGCACTCACACATGTACTCAATGCAATACCTGCTATGTGAGGTTGAATAAGTGTAACGCTGAATGTGTGCAAGGTCTGTTAAGGTGTGATAGCATAGTGTGAAGTTGTATCTGACATAGTAGTGTCTATCCTAGCTGTGAGGCCAGCAAAAGATGTGTATGTTATTGTTAGGCAGACATATTAGTATGGCATATGATGTGACGTAGTTCCTTGTTGATGACTGTGGTGTCCCATTGTAGGCTAAAGCAATACATGTATGCTTAGTGAATGGTACTTCTGGTGAATCCGACTCCCATATGAACTGTAGTACTAACTGAAGCTGTAGGCCTAAACAGCACAGTATGGTGTGTGTTCACATTGCTTGGAAACACTGTATTGTGTGTTTCCTGTAGTCCTCACAGAGGACATAACTCAGGCATAAGGGTTTGTAAGTAGTGGCACACAGTACTGTATGGTACACAGGTAAAGCTCATCTGTGTTGGCATACAGTGGTGTGTTGCATGTTTGTCTGATGTGTGTGTAATTATGACTGTACCATGGCCGCAATCATATGTGTGTTACAGGGTATACATGTGTATCTAGCAACATATATACTCCGTTACAGCAGTATGCCACCTATATTAACAACTGTGCACATATGTTAGGCAGGGCTATGGCATCAATGACTAGGGTAGTTTACTGGTACTACTGTAACTGTACTTTACATTCATTGCAATGGATGACATCTTTGTTCGTGCATTAGCGTGATATATACCCCTGTAGCGGGGTTGTGCATTGTGTCACAAACAGTGTGCCGGGAACTGTTGTATAGTGGTTTGATATATAGAGTGTGCCAGGCACTGTTAGTCAGTTGTGACCTGAGAACCAATATGTGGTATTGAACGTGTGTATCCTCTGACAGACAAACGGATGGTATATATGGCAGTGAAGTGGTATCTGTGGTTAAGGGTGTAAAGTGTGCCACAGGACTCGCTCACACATATTGTTCATTTCTCTTTCAGCCTAATGGCCCACCAACGTAACCCTTCCTACACAGCAGAGGAGGAAGAGGTGATCCAACAAAGCCTGGTGCAGCATTACACACTTTTGTTTTCCAGAAGCAGCCAGCACCAGCATGAGCAGACTGCACTGTGGCAAGATCTTGTTCGTCGGGTAAATGACATAGGCATGCATAACCGGACATATGAGCAAGTACGCCATCACTGCAGTGATTTAGTTAGACATGTCTGGCAGCGTGTGTCTGATATCCATAGACAACAGCTTGCCACAGGTGGTGGGGTGGCCATTCACCCCCCCCCCACCAGAGTGGAGGAGCTGCTCCTAAGCGTGGTGGCTCCAGGACAACAACAGCAACTCCCACAGACATGTGTCATCATGGAGGCCAGAGCCACCCAGCATGTTCACATGGAGCGTGCAGGTAACATACCCTATCTGTAGACTACAGTTACCTGTATTGTTAGATTATGTCTACGTGAGATGTGTACTGTGTGTTTAGCAGTTGTGCTGCCTAGTGTTGTGCAATACTGATATTTGGAATATTATCTGTACACCTGTGACTGTCGACTGTTATTCTACTGTAGTTTAGCAAACCCACAGTAGCAATGCCACAGTTGTGGCCACTGACAAACTCTCTCATATTCTCGTAGGTCCCTCTGGTGTGACAGCAAGGCAGACGATCCATGCTGGTGAGTGTGGTATAACTGCGATGTTGGTAATGAAATGCGCATTTCATAGGTGAGGTAGGCCATGTACACATAACACACCTACGCATAATGCATGCTGTGCATGCTTGCTGTAAGATGTTGCACAGCTCAGTAATGTCAGTAGCTGCCTCAATGACATGCAATACACAGAGCATCAGACACAGTTGTGGCAACACAGTACTGCACATTGGATAGGCATAGTTGCTACAGCTGTACACAACATAACACGTTTATCATATGCAGTACACCTCAACATGCTACATATGGCATTACCGCACACCTGCTGTAAGGTCACACTTCAGTATCTCACATGTCATCCACACACACATGATAAACCTCAGGGGTAGAGGCCTATCATGGGGCTGTGCAACACTCAGGCAATGCTTCCTATTGGGCACCCACACACCCATGTACAAAGTGGCTGTGTAATTGTGAACATAGCCACGGTACTGCAGTTCAGATACAGCATGCTAGGCAGTGGTCTGTCACACATTAGTAGCCGTGAGTGACCACATGATGCATGATGATGATGGCTCATGGTACTACACCCCATCCAGTTACAGTGACCACAGTACTACTCATAGCAGTCATTTCTTTGCACCTCAATGTTGTGTGTGTGCAAACATATGCACCTATACACAATATGCATAGCATGTTGTGTGTGTGCTTACATATGCCAGTATACACAATATGCATAGCAGTCGCCATCTGTACAAAGTGACACATATATGTCCTGAAATGCTATTGGGTGTATAGGTCACATGACACAAATTGGGTATGTCTGGTGTTTAATGTTGCAGTCATGTAGCATGCCATGTCATGGCTGGCACCGACATATCTGCAATATGTCCCACACTCACCATAACCACTGTACAATGGCCATGTCGAGCATTTGGATTCCTTCACGGTTACATGCACCACTCATCCTGTGTGTGTACATAGCATGCATGTGCTACACCTGTGCCCAGTATTATCTGCTATGGACACAGACACTGTAATCAGACATGGAAATCTATGTGTCAAACAGATAACATATGCAGCCATGGTATGTATACCTGTGAGTGATGATGCACAGGACATTGCAGAGCTGATAATACTAGCACAGCAATGTTGTGTCCATGTACACATTGGGTTCCAGGGTGTAGCCAATCACTGAACAACTACACACATGCATAAATGCCATGTATACTGTCAATAGATAGGGCTGTCTACACTCACACTGCATGGTCTTGATCATTACATATTCTGCATGCTGACACGTGTGAGGTGACTGCCTTGTGATACTGTCACCCACCTTCACCCACTACTGAGTATGTGTTGGATTGCTGGTGTGTGTGTGTGTATCTGCTGTAGTGAGGAGTGTATATGTGCGCATGTGTGCATGTGTGCATGTGTTCATGTGTTCATGTGTTCATGTGTGCATGTGTTCATGTCTTCATGTCTTCATGTGTGCATGTGTGCATGTGTTCATGTGTGCATGCATTCATGTGTGCATGTGTTCATGTGTGCATATGTTCATTTGTTCATGTGTGCATGTATTCATGTATGCACGTGTGCATGTGTGCATGTGTTCAAGTGTGCATGTGTGCATGTGTGCATGTGTTCATGTGTGCGTGTGTGCATGTGTGCATGTGCTCATGTGTGCATGTGTGCATGTGTGCATGTGTGCATGTGTTCATGTGTGCATGTGTGCATGTGTGCTAACATCATGTACAGATTGTAAAGTGTGTTTCCTGTCTTCCTCTCACAGGTGCTGAGTTTCGGGTGGCTGAATGCAGCAGGGAACCTGAAGTCACTGCCACAAACAGTAGAGATGATGAAACATGTGTTGTGGCACAGGCAGGTTTGACAGGGTGTGTCGTTGGTCCACCAATCGACAGTACACAGCGTTCAACCCCATCTATGCGCACACTCATACTGCCAATACATCCCTCATCACCAATGGCCTTAGCCAAGGGACAGCATACAGTTGGCATTGACCAGGATACTGTGGTACCCATGGCACTTGCATCCCCTCAAAGCAGCCATACCCGGATTCCTGGAACAGTACCACATAGGCGGATGTCCAGGGGTTCTCACGGGAACACCGCTGGTCGTATTGCCCCAGCAGACATGCCCTCACAAGTCTTACAACCTTGAATATGTTCTGGGCTGTAATGCAGGCTCAGGCATGTATGGAATGGTACACCAGACAGGGACTAAGGGCGCAGATGGCCCATTACACCGCTATCAATGACAGCATCCATGACCTTGCCAGTGCCATCCGGAATTACACCGAGGTCATTGATAGACATTGGGGGGAGACATTAGATGCCCTCCACAATGTGTTTTCCATGAGCCAGGACCATGCGGGACATGTGAGACGTCAACGCGGATGTATGCCAGCAACATCAACAGCTGGCAGTCATCATGGATGGCTCACAGATCACAGCCGCTCCTGTAGTGGCAGTACCAGCCCCAGCAATGCTGGGGCTGGCTTGTCGATTGACCATCCTAGTATACCACATGCACGTGGCTCTGGCCAGTCCCAGCAGGGACATGGGTCCACTCAACATACCTCTGCCTCTGATGATAGTACCTAGTCAGAGTTGGTACCTGATACTGTCCGTAGCACCCCTGCCAGGCACAGGTACTGTGTCCATGGCCGGCGACAGTGATCTGTACAGCCTGGCAGGTACATGTGGCTGTCCCACAACCTCCCGTATATGACAGCCACATGGTGGAGCTGTGTGCATGCAGACACACACACACATTAACCAAACAACTAGGGCTCACACATACACACACATTACATCAACATTGGCCAATGCTATACTGTTGTCCCTCACACACACACACAGACATGTCGATTGGATGGGTCAATGTCTGGTTCTGGCAAACCAACAACACACCCTGTGCATATGATGACACCTGTGCCACCGCCTGTCATCTGTAACATTGATGCAGGAACAGGCTAACATGGTGCTGATGCACAGGGTGACATTATAGCAGTGTAGCAATATTAGCATGTTGTCAACAGGAAAGTGTAATGATATCCTTGTAGGTATATCTGAGCAGGCATGATGCATCAAAGCTCTGATTGTCAATGTAGCATTGTTTACACCAGTGTTAGGTCTGAGTATGTATTGTCCACCCATGTGTCACTTGGCTGAAGCGTATAGTGTTGACAGCATGTGTTAGTGAGTGGACAGTACATGTGTGATGTGTGCAGTACAGCGTAGCAGGTGTACATCTATGAACATGGTGGGTGCACACTGTCTGCATGTACATGCATAGTGGACACATGCGACGTGTGACATACCCTGTTTTACACATGGTTAACATCTCATAGTATCTCTCAATGGCCAGTATACATTCTACTACAGATATGTACTAACATGGGGATACATGTGTGTATGACATGGGTTGACACTATGCTGTGGGTGATACTGTTGATATCTGTCAATGTTTTGAATTCTGGTAGTATACACAACCTCAACAGCATGACTATAACCAATTATTAGATGATGTCCTCACAACTGACACACAGTTGTAGGGAGCTCAGTAACAGTGGGATCCTTCTGGTACTATACTATAACAGTAACTAGTGGTATTGTCCGCCACCCGTTCCTGGGAACACACCTGAGTGGCATATAGGCCTCTTAGGTGCATGCAAACACACTAGGGATATGTCCATCCACATCTGGAAATGCATGCATTGGCTACAATGCATTCTCTGGATGGGAAACATATCCTACACAAGGGTATCATACAGACAGATACCTGTTGTCCGACAGATGCAGTATTGCACTAAGCTGACTATAGCATAGTCATCCACATTTACTATACATACTATCCCGACAGTACCACATAGGTGGTAGCCCCCAACATGTATGTTGGGTACCAATGTGCACCTATAGCCACGTGTTATGTCATCTGTCCCTTGGTATCCACATATCCAGAGGTATTGTGGAGAACCTCGGTGTATCACATAAGACATTAGGGGCCTGAATGCATATCCACAAGGCTGATGTACACCTATAATGACTGTCCATTATTGCCAGTTGTTGTTGTGTATGAACATGTCTGACATATACCCCAGGCATGTACCCTTACTCACACTACTCTATAGTAACTGTCATGGGTGTGTGTAGCACAGATAACCTTGGCCACAGATCACTACAGTAGCCAGCCTTGTCACATAGATACATATGTGACCTACGATCTGAGAAGCAGCGGCACAATCTGTCAAAGGAAACAAATGTATTCATGTAGTATGCAGGCTTCACACCTATGTACTAATTGTGGTCACATGTACATATATTTATTTGCCACACAGATACCTGATGTGTGCAATGCACATACTGTTTTAATCCTGATATGTCATATCATAGTAAAAGCAAAAAACACACTGCATTGACCAACAGTGTCTCACACACACACACACTCAGCAATTGCAGGTTTTAAACCCCTACCTAACTATTCAACAACAACACTGGTGAAATGTCATAAATAATAGCAACAACCACAAAAAACCAGTGAGTAACAGCTCAACTTTCTAAAATTTAATGAACAAACCAACTTCACTTCTCTAGCGCCTCGGCCAACAGCCTTTACAGAGTAAAAAATGTAAAACACATTCAAAGCAGTATATATAACAAGCCCGACAATTAGTATAATTAAACAATTAATTAATTAATTAATTAATCAATTATATAAAATTTGAACTTTTAAAGTTATACAGTCATATAAAACTATGCCAATTACATTCCTTATTAAGTCCATAAGGACTTAAAGTATTATATTTCATAATTAAAAGCGACTCTTTTTGTCTCAGCACATTTTTTTGAAAAACAACATTATTAAAATGTAATGGTACATGTTCCAGAACAGAAACCTTCATACAGTCCAAATTACCATAGTGTTTATTATTAAAATGTTCTGAGATAGGGCTATTCATTTTTCTATTTCTTACATCTCTAACATGTTCTTTTATTCTGTGGGACAAAGTCCGTTTAGTCTCACCAATATAATATTTTTTACAGGAACAGAAAATAACATAAATAACTCCTGTACTAGAACATGAGTACCTAGCTCTGTTAGAATTTTTTTTTTCCATTAATTTCTTTTATTTCCATATTTATGTATTTACAAATGGAACAATTATTACATGGAAAAGTTCCTATCTCATTGATATTAGTTAATATAATTTTTTTCTTCTCCTTATACACACTATGTACTAAAAAGTCTTGTATGTTTCTGCCTCTTTTATATGACATAACCAGTTGTACATTCCTAAGTGAAATAATTTCCTTTTTAACAAAATCCCAATATTCTCTTATTATACCATTAATCACAGGGGAGGTTAGTATATTTTGTTACAAAAAATAATCTGTCTTGATTCTGTTCATTATTATTGTATCTTATGGATCTATATTTATTATTTGATTTTTTTTTTATTAAACACTTCATTAAAACTACTCATAACACTCAATTCATTATATCCTCTATCAATAAACATATTAGCAGCTTTCAAAGCTTCATTAAAAGCTCATTGATCATCACTGCTAAGTCTTTTAATTCTAACAAATTCACCATATGGAATAGCTGTTAATGTATGAATAGGATGACAACTGATGCCACACATCTTCCAATTCATTTGATCAAATTTTCTATGTATATTTGTAATTATTTTTTTACCATTAGTCCCAGTTAAAGCAATGTCTAAAAAATTAACTTTATTTCCTATATAGGTATCATCAAATTTAATACCAAACTCATTATTATTTAATTCATTAATAAATGTAGTAGATAAATCATAACCCCCATAACATATAAAAATTAAATCATCTATAAACCTATACTAACCAATAACATGTTTTATAAAAAATGGATGTCTATAGACATATTTGTTTTCAAAAAGACCCATAAATAAATTTGCATAAGCAGGGGCAAATGCAGCCCCCATGGCTGTTCCCTTTAGTTGTTGGTATAGGGTACCATTAAATTCAAAAATATTATAGGTCAAACAAAATTCTATAAGTTCCAATATGTAATGTGTTTTAGGGTTGTCACCCATAAAAAATAATATTGCTTCCAAACCAAATCTATGTACTATACTTGTATAGAGACTCACTACATCAGTGGTAATAAAATACATGCCTTGTAGCCAACAAATATTCTTAATTTTATTAAGAAAGTCATAAGAATCTTTAATATACGAATGCAGTTTAATAACCTCTTTTAACAGGTGTTCATGTAATAAACTACACAAATTGTATGTAAAAAAATCAAAAGCAGACACAATAGGTCCTGGTCGCTCCAAATTTTTATGTACCTTAGGTAGGCAAAAAAATGTTGCCACCTTACTATTTTTAACAATGATTTTACGGTCTACATCTAATCTTGTAAAATAGTGTAATCTAACACCTTTATTAAGTAGAGCTTTAAATTCCTGTTCCGCTCTCAAAAGAAAAGCAGTATCAATCACCAAATAGGTTTCCTTGTCATTCAGATGTTTCATGCGCATATCATAATAATCACAGGAATTAAGAACCACTAACTTCCCTCCTTTATTGGACGGTTTAAAGACAATATCATCATTTCTACTTAACTGTTGTAGTTTATACCATTGATCTTTAGTTAAATTAAAACATTGCTTTTTACATAGGAAGTCTTCAAGTTCTTTCTCTAGTAAAGTATTAAGAAAAACATCAAATTTCTGAATATTCATGTTTTTACAAGGGGGCACAAAACAATTACTAGTTTTTAAACTGCTGGTATCAAGCCAGCTATATGCATTGTTATTGCCCTCATTGTCCGAAATGCAAGAATAAAAAGAATCTTCACTATCAATATCATAACTAGTGCATATTTCAGAATTAATATAACCACATTCTAAATTCCTACCTTCGTTTTTTGTAAAGAAGAAATCCCTTAAATTCATCTTACGATATAAATGAAACAGCTCTACTTTCAATTCATGTTTACGTGGTATGCAAGTAGGTATAAATTTGAGTCCATTCATAAGGACTGATAATTCTATATCATTAAACTGATAATTTGATAAATTAATTATATATTCATTAGTGGAAGTCTCTGAACAAAATTCACGTCCATCTACCTTTTTTAAAATGTTCATCGCCCAGGTCTCTCTGGCGTTCCAAATTCTGCCACCCTCTCTTCCTGGGATTACTGTTTGATCCCCGTTGTTCCGTGTAGGTCCTCCGAAAAGTTTCCGAATTAGCTGCTCTAGGTAAATCTGGAAAAATGTGTGCATGTGTGCATGTGTTCATGTGTGTGTGTGCATGTGTGCGTGTGTGCATGTGCATGTGTGCATGTGTGCATGTGTGCATGTGTGCATGTGTTCATTTGTGCATGTGTGCATGTGTGCTAACATCTTGTACAGATTGTAAAGTGTGTTTCCTGTCTTCCTCTCACAGGTGCTGAGTTTCGGGTGGCTGAATGCAGCAGGGAACCTGAAGTCACTGCCACAAATAGTAGAGATGATGAAACATGTATTGTGGCACAGGCAGGTTTGACAGGGTCTGTCGTTGGTCCACCAGTCGACAGTACACAGCGTTCAACCCCATCTATGCGCACACTCATACTGCCATTACATCCCTCATCACCAATGGCCTTAGCCAAAGGACAGCATACAGTTGGCATTGACCAGGATACAGTGGTACCCATGGCACTTGCATCCCCTCACAGCAGCCATACCCGGATTCCTGGAACAGTACCACATAGGCGGATGTCCAGGGGTTCTCGCGGGAGCACCGCTGGTCATATTGCCCCTAGCAGATGTGCCCTCACAGGTCTTACAACCTTGAATATGTTCTGGGCTGTAATGCAGGCTCAGGCATGTATGGAATGGTACACCAGACAGGGACTAAGGGCGCAGATGGCCCATTACATCGCTATCAATGACAGCTTCCATGACCTTGCCAGTGCCATCCGGAATTACACCGTGGTCATTGATAGACATTGGGTGGAGACATTAGATGCCCTCCACAATGTGTTTTCCATGAGCCAGGACCATGCGGGTCATGTGAGACGTCAATGCGGACGCATGCCAGCAACATCAACAGCTGGCAGTCATCATGGATGGCCCACAGATCACAGCCGCTCCTGTAGTGGCAGTACCAGTCCCAGCAATGCTGGGGCTGGTTTATCAATTGACTGTCCTAGTATACCATGTGCACGTGGCTCTGGCCAGTCCGAGCAGGGACATGGGTCCACTCGACATACCTCTGCCTCTGATGATAGTACCTAGTCAGAGTTGGTACCTGATACTGTCCGTAGCACCCCTGCCAGGCACAGGTACTGTGTCCGTGGCCGGAGACAGTGATCTGTACAGCCTGGCAGGTACAGTCTGTGGCTGTCCCACAACCTCCCATATATGGCAGCCACATGGTGGAGCTGTGTGCATGCAGACACACACACACATTAACCAAACAACTAGGGCTCACACATACACACACATTACATCAACATTGGCCAATGCTATACTGTTGTCCCTCACACACACACACAGACATGTCGATTGGATGGGTCAATGTCTGGTTCTGGCAAACCAACAACACACCCTGTGCATATGATGACACCTGTGCCACCTCCTGTCATCTGTAACATTGATGCAGGAACAGGCTAACATGGTGCTGATACACAGGGTGGCATTATAGCAGTGTAGCAATATTAGCAAGTTGTCAACAGGAAAGTGTAATGATATCCTTGTAGGTATATCTGAGCAGGCATGATGCATCAAAGCTCTGATTGTCAATGTAGCATTGTTTACACCAGTGTTATGTCTGAGTATGTATTGTCCACCCATGTGTCACTTGGCTGAAGTGTATAGTGTTGACAGCATGTGTTAGTGAGTGGACAGTACATGTGTGATGTGTGCAGTACAGAGTAGCAGGTGTACATCTATGAACATGGTGGGTGCACACTGTCTGCATGTACATGCATAGTGGACACATGGGACGTGTGACATACCCTGTTTTACACATGGTTAACATCTCATAGTATCTCTTGATGGCCAGTATGCATTCTACTACAGATATGTACTAACATGGGTATACATGTGTGTATGACATGGGTTGACACTATGCTGTGGGTGATACTGTTGATATCTGTCAATGTTTTGAATTCTGGTAGTATACACAACCTCAACAGCATGACTATAACAAATTATTAGATGATGTCCTCACAACTGACACACAGTTATAGGGAGCTCAGTAACAGTGGGATCCTTCTGGTACTTTACTATAACAGTAACTAGTGGTATTGTCCGCCACCCGTTCCTGGGACCACACCTGAGTGGGATATAGGCCTCTTAGGTGCATGCAAACACACTAGGGATATGTCCATCCACATCTGGAAATGCATGCATTGGCTACAATGCATTCTCTGGATGGGAAACATATCCTACACAAGGGTATCATATAGACAGATACCTGTTGTCCGACAGATGCAGTATTGCACTAAGCCGACTATAGCATAGTCATCCACATTTACTATACATACTATCCCTACAGTACCACATAGGTGGTAGCCCCCAACATGTATGTTGGGTACCAATGTGTACCTACAGCCACGTGTTATGTCATCTTCCCCTTGGTATCCACATATCCAGAGGTATTGTGGAGTACCTCGGTGTATCACATAAGACATTAGGGGCCTGAATGCATATCCACAAGGCTGATGTACACCTATAATGACTGTCCATTATTGCCAGTTGTTGTCGTGTATGAACATGTCTGACATATACCCTAGGCATGTACCCTCACTCACACTACTCTATAGTAGCTGTCATGGGTGTGTGTAGCACAGATGACCTTGGCCACAGATCACTACAGTAGCCAGCCTTGTCACATAGATACATATGTGACCTACGATATGAGAAGCAGCAGCACAATCTGTCAAAGGAAACAAATGTATTCATGTAGTATGCAGGCTTCACACCTATGTACTAATTGTGGTCACATGTACATATATTTATTTGCTACACAGATACCTGATGTGTGCAATGCACATACTGTTTTAATCCTGATATGTCATATCATAGTAAAAGCAAAAACCACACCGCATTGACCAACAGTGTCACACACACACACACACACTCAGCAATTGCAGGTTTTAAACCCCTACCTAACTATGTTGTGATACTAGAAAGATATGCATTAACACAGCGCGCTATATGCTTTACTGGGTGATTTGTTTTCTCCTGCTGTATTTGTAGGATGCTGACATCATCAGACTTTCCAAAGAGGAATGTACCTCTTTTAATGTGTTTTCCCGGTCTCCAAAAAGGGCACTCCTCTCAAAGAAAATCACACACATCCCCATAGTCAGCATTTGTAGGATTCAAACCCCTGCTTAACTATGTTATAATACTGGAAAGATAAGCATTAACACAACGTGCTATATACCTTTGCTTAGTTTTCTTCAGCTTTCTTTGTAGGATGATGACATCATCAGACTTTCCAAAGAGGAATGTACCTCTTTTAATGTGTTTTCCCAGTCTCCAAAAAGGGCACTCCTCTCAAAGGAAATAACACTCACACACACACACTGTCAGAAGTTGCAGGATTCAAGCCCCTACCTAACTATGTTCTGATACTAAAAAAGATAAGCATTAACGCGATGCGTTATATGCCTTACTGGGTGTTTTGTTTTCTCCTGCTGTATTTGTAGGATGCTGACATCATCAGACTTTCCAAAGAGGAATCTACCTCTTTTAATGTGTTTTCCCAGTCTCCAAAAAGGAGCTCTTCTCAAAGGAAATCATACACATACACACACCCCATCAGCAATTGCAGGATTCAAACCCCTATTTTATTATGTTATGATACTAGAGAGATATGCATTAATATGACATGCTACATACCTTATTGGATGTTTTTTTTCTCCTGCTATATTTGTAGGATGCTGACATCATCAGACTTTCCAAAGTGGAATGTACCTCTTTTAATGTGTTTTCCCAGTCTCCAAAAAGGCACTCCTCTCAAAGGAAATCACACACACACAATCAACAATTACAGGATTCAAACCACTACTTAACTATGTTGTGATACAAGAGAGCTACGCATTAACATGGCACGCTATATGCTTTATTGGGTGTTTTGTTCCTCCTGCTATATTTGTAGGATGCTGACATCATCAGACTTTCCAAAGAGGAATGTACCTCTTTTAATGTGTTATCCCAGTCTCCAAAAAAAGCACTCCTCTCAAAGGAAATCACACACACAGTCAGCAATTGCAGGCTTCAAAACCCTTACTAACTATGTTATGATACCAGAGAGTTACGCATTTACAAAACACGCTATGACTTACTGGGAGGTTATTTTTCTCCTGCTATATTTGTAGGATGCTGACATCATCAGACTGGACATGGTAATGTGTGTACACTTTGTTTTATGCAATCCCAGGAATGAGCCATGTGGGTCAGCAGGTGTCAACAGCTTGAACAGGACCACATAATTCTTAGCTTGTGTGATCTATCTGTGGATAAATTGACATTCCTTCATATGTCAACACACATTTATGCACAGATTGTTGGTTTTGTAGATATGACATGTATCTGGGATGTTGATAAAGGGCTATTCAAAGTCTATATGAGACATGTGTAGCTCTGTTCAGTGATGTATGTCCTGGGTGGCTGACTTGCAAACAGTCTAGCATGTTTGTGAACCATGATCTGCACATGAACATACCACAGTTGGTAGGGTTGTGTGTTTGTCAGCTTCCAATAGCTCTGTTTATGACTTCAACCATGATGGACTCCATGGCCTTACAGATCAGACCTCATAGGCTTACTGGACTATACTTCCCATGGTGTGTTGTGCACCAACACTTGTGGGGAGTGCCATATGTTGCTGTAACACATTCAACGGTTCCAGATCCTGTGGAGAGGGTGAGGCTCAACAGACTGTTCATGTGCAGGGTCTGTTTGTTCTGTAGTTCATTCATGACACATATAGGGAAACAATGTAATCCAATTGCTGCCATGCTTTCGGCTTTGTGGGGAGCTGTTCACCCATTCTACATGTGATATCTCCTGGTATGATGATGGGGACTTTCGTCAGTGGGAGGTGGGTACGTATATATGGGCCTGTCTGACAGGATGTCGGCATTGTCAGTCAGGTACAGCTGGCCCTGACTCAGGACATATATGAGTGTACATTGCTATTTATGACATAGCTGAAGGAGGTGTCATGATTCCGTATGTACTCCTTCGCAGCTACTCTTTACAAAACACCAACAAACCTGAGCACTAATCCCTGTTATACTCTTTTACACACTTAACACCCTACTGATCCTTTGTGATCAGTCTACAGAGTATGTCATCATAATATCCTGGCATGTCCAGGGGTCAGTTTTGTGTGTACTCTCCAGTCCAGCTGGTGATTATTGTGTTTTGACACAATGTCACAACTGCCTCATGTACACAGACAACCCTCTCCTCCTCCCAACAAACTCAGATATATGTGAGAGATGCAACTATATAGACATACAGGAGGCTGAGCTCTCTCGACCCATGACTGGCTCAGTCTATCAGGTGGTGAAGGTAACCACACACACCACATATCAGTCTCACATAAACCTATAGTGACAGCAATCAAACCACATTATCACACATAAACATACTCGGAGGCTCTAAATAAACTCTGCCTAAGCAGCGGAGACCTCCAAAGCAGACACACAAACAACTGCTACCCCACTACAATACTCACATATCACATAGTTCACAATGTCAGTGTGCCACACAGTCACTGCCCTTCGGGCTAAACAGCACACCTAATACACTTGTAATAGGTGACACTTATTGTCAGACACACTGACGTCCCACTCACCAGGCCGAACAAGGGGATGGTCACTTTGAGCTGTCTGTCGGTTGCCAGGATCCGCCACATAACACATGCACTCAGGTCACTCCAAAGCAAGTACAGAAATGGCTCCATCATTGTCCATGCTGGTGCATAAAACCTCAGACGTTCCTCCCTGGACCACATGACATGATACATAAAGGAACTCTCTGATCATGTAGCCCAGGCCAGTATGACCCTGACCTTGTGTAGCATCTTACACTCACCAAGTATGATGTCACAGTATACAGACAAACTTATCATGTTTAACAGTTGGCTAACATACTGGTGTCATTCAAAGGGGATCCAGTGTCTGTCAGCCTGGCGTGACATGCTCGACATGCCACATAGCTTCGCTATGGACAGCTTGCACCTGTCACCCTTGGACTTTCGAATACTGGCTAAGGATCTTGCTACCACCATACTGCCTTTTTTAAGCGGGGCTCAAAGTAAAAGCCCACCTCCATAGACATTACAGAGTAAATGAAACTAAGGGTAATGCTGCTCAACACCAGATGTGTTACCCTCAAATTGCGCCCACTCAGGACTCTCCTCAGTATGGAGAATAGTGATATCCGTGCACTAACAGACACCTGGTTCAGGCTCACATATGCACACCAGCACTACCAGATTATATTTCATACCATGCTTTCTAACCACAAGACTCAGAATGGCCAACACAAATAGGGGGGAGTATCCATATACATCACAGATACACACACCTCCGGGTTAGTAGCACTGCACGAAGCATCGCAGACCATACATATTCAACTAACATTGTGCAAAACTGCATTTCAGTTTGTTGCCTGCTAGAGACCACCCTCCCAAACTCAGGAACCACACTCGGCTTTCCTGGGAACACTGGAGAATATGAAGGTCTCCCCAAACACCATTATATTGGGTGACTTCAAATACCTAAACATTGATTGGGGGTACTACTCAAGCCCCAACACCCTCGCCCAACAGTTCCTACTATTTGTAAACTCATATGCTATGGCACAACCGGTCACCACACCCACAAGAGGGGAAAACATATTGGACCTGATCATCACCAACATGGGGAGTCTATGTTCCACACCAGCGATATACCCCTCATTGGTAAGGTCAGAACATACATTTATCTCACTGGACATCCATATCCCGTCCCCACACCCATCCTGGGTAATCTTGGTGAACTTCTCAAAAGCAAACGTCTCACTTCTCCAAACCAAGGCGGTATCCTTCAGAGACCCTGGGACAGTGGTAAATACGGGTCAGACTGCTGAATCCTTTACATACACATTCTATGGACACCTAGTGGACTGCATGGATTGTGCTATCCCAAATAACAAGGTTCACTTCTCCAATGGCAGGGGACCTGTCTGGTAGACCCCGGCCATTAATAAGCTATACAACGAAGGAAGGAAGCTACTACATGATAGAGCACAATCCCAGACAGGGACGGCATCTGTGATATGTACTAGCAGACAGCTACGATCACTCATGAATTTATCTAAGGCCCATTTCTAACGGACAATTGCACCAGACACATAGGGCAATCACAAGGCCTTCTTCAGTTATGTCAGAAACCTGGGTGGACACTCACTGATATGCTGTGAGTTACTGCATACTGACTAAACATGCCCTGAACCCACTGACATTGCCAACATCCTGGCAAACAGGTTCAGTGCAGATGTCTCCCCCCCATCCCCCCTAAGGAACAACTATCCATCCCAACAGAGTGTAACCTCCCTGACATCACAAATAAACAGGTGAGTGCTGCCCTCCCCAAAGCGGACAACACAGCATCAATGGGACCAGACGGTGTCCCGGCCTGCATCTTACACGAGCTTCATGACGGACGTAACCCTCACATTAAGTCACTGTTCAATATCAGAGTTACTACAGGATATGTACCCAAGGAATGGAGTACAGTGACAGTGGTCCCGCTCCACAGAGTTGGTGCCACAACGGACCACAGACAATATCGCCCTATAAGCCTAACTAGTTTGTTCTACAAAGCTATGGAGCTTATTGTCATAGGACTCATACACATAGACATCGGGAACCTACAGACACTGTGTCCTACACATTTCAGCATTGTTGTGGGCAGATCTTGCCTCTTGAACCTGTCCGTATTCTTTAAACAGTTACCAGGTCCATCGAAGTAGGGACGGTTGTCCACACAGCCTACCTGGACCTCGCAAAACCCTTCAACACAATACCAGACTCGGCCATTATGTATAGGCTCACCAGCGTTGATATTGACACATATCTCAAACGATGGATTGCTACCTGGATCAGGGATAGCACCCACATGGTCAGTATTGCAGGTGCCATGTCTGACTCTACACCAGTTACACATGGCACCCCACAAGGCTCAGTCCTAGGACCTCTCTTGTTCAGTATATATTTGTCTGATGTACAGGCTAACAAAGGAGGAATATGGCTGACCATGTTTGCAGATGACTGCAAACTGGGTGCCATAATCAACTCTCCAGCTGGCACATGTATACTCAAACAGGGTCTCACAGAGATGGATGACTGATGCCTGAGCTATGGCCTACAGCTAAATGCCATTAGTTGCATAGTCATCCCCTTTGGGAATAACAACATGCCCGCACATTACCACATAGGTAGTAATCCATTACATACAGTAGGAATTGTTAGGGGTTTAGGGACACTTCTTATTCGCACTCTCTCCTTTGACAATCACACTGTCAAACTGGTTAGACAGAGCTTCTGTATAGCCCACCTTATCCCATATGGTTTCACATCTAGGTCCTAAGTGAGGTCATTGTGCCCCTATACTCATCACGACCATGCTTGGTTACAATGCCACATTTGGGATGTACCTTACCCGACACCTGCAGCAACTGCAATGGCCACAAACGTTCCTCAACAAGCAGATCTAGGGACTCACACAGATACCCTGTACAGTTCGGATACAGTAACTCCAGCTCTGCTCAGTCGCTTACCACCTACTCGGATGTGATGTGTGCCTGTTGTTTACGGAAATATCCAACTCAGAATTAATGGGCATGCTCCACCTCAGGATATCTGACTCCCTTGGAGCTACACACTCCAGAGACATATACCTCAGCACAGATGTTAATTGGACATGCTGGAGGGACAGATTCTTATCCCAGAGGCTCCACTCACTCCGGATCGTGATCCTGGTTTCGCATAGGCAGAGCCACCCACTGACCACCTACAGGAGACATCTTGACAAGTGGATGGGTGATCATATGTTTACCCCTGGGATATCTTCTGGGTCCCTGCTAGACAGAGACACAATAGACTAAACATAAATGGGCTATCTTGTGTGACCTACTATTCACAGGCACAGTGCAGTAATCTGACAGGGTTGTGAAAGCCAAACACACTCTGGCTAGGCTTGTACATGCCCTAGATCAGATAGCCTAGTATCGACCTCTGAACCTATGATAATGTTCGGGATGCACACTGTTTATTGATGATACTGTTTGCAGGTTATTATCGTCTTTGCTTTCCCACTTTCTATGAACAACTTGGGTATCTGCAGAACATATTTGATTATGACAGGGTTCCACTATATTATATATGTGTCTGTTGTCATATAACTGTGTGCACAGGGCAGATTGCTGGATAGTGAGAGGTTCCTGGGTTAACACATGCAACTGCCAGATATGTGTGGCCCACTGCTGTACTCAGACATGGCCTAAGTGTGTGAGCATGCCCAGTTAAGGCTTTCCGTGTTTTGTTGCCTAACATTTATCTCATTTATTCAAGTGTGTGAGCATGCCCAGTGTGACCTTTCAGTATGTTGCTGTCTGAGGTCCACTATATTTGCTGATGTGTGTGAACATGACCAATATTAACATTTATACTGTGTGTGTTGAAAGTCAGGTTCTATTCTTACTGCAGGACTCACCTTTGTGTCATAACTCGACAGGGATTATGCTGTGCCTGCAGGGTTTCCATGAGATACTTTGCAAAGACTTATCAACATTTCTTCATACAGGCTAACCACTGCAATACTGTCATGGTTTAGTGGTTCAGTACTATGACTATAGTGCACAGTATCCTGGGTTTGAGGTTCATCACTGCTTTATATTTTCATACTGAGCAGACCAGACTGCTTAAGGGCCAGTAGAGCAAATATGAGCATGTTGGCTTTTGTTCAGCTATGCCCTACTAAGACCAAGCTTGTCCAACGTTGCTCAATATTAACTGACATTGCTGGACGTTGCCCAGTATTACTCAACATTGACCACAGTTGTGCTAGTTGGTGTGTGCGATTTTGTTTACATATACTACATGGTGGTAAATGTTGTTTAGCACTGCTTTATATTGCTTAACACATGGCAGTCATGCCTCAGGTGGTGCTGCAGGGCTGCCTATGTCGGATGCACATACTACACTCCCTATACATGTGCGCACACTATCTTACTTGGGTTTGCAGGCGTGCACATGCGCGCATACCCGCTCAGCAAGAAACTTTAGTGTTATCCACGGCATACACCTTCAATTTCTTGCCTTTACCTACACTACCTGTTGACACACCTCTTTCAATGATGTGTAAATGACAGCTGACACATGCCACTCTGCTCCAATGAGCTTCACTTCTTTCATACATACCCTGCTCGTGATGTCACCTATCTTCTACTCTGTTACTCCCCTTATCCTACTCCTAAACTCCACTGACTGTGCTCATTTGCTATGTAAACTTGCAATTCACTATCCTAACCCTCATTTACATAGGATTGCCTACTAATGCTTGGTTACATCTCTTAGACTGAGCTTACCCCCTTAGCAACCTCTACTCGGTGGCCATGTTGTCTTCAGCCTGCCATTCCCTTGCATTGTAAATTCATATTAGCAATAAAATCTACATTTGTGGATCTTAATTATTGATTTTCTGGTTTTTAGGGCGCAGCGCATTTGCGCAGTGCTGCACTACGCTTAAACCCCGGAGATCGGGATGAAAAGAAAAAAGTTATTTTTTTTTATTTTGCATCACTTAACATTGCCAATGGCCGTATTTTTGGCCATTGGCATGCTTCCTCATGTAAATGCATCCTTTTTTTGGAGCTGTCACGGCTCCGTTTTGCTATTTGCAGAACCGTACTCAGTTGTCAACTGAGTGTATTTCTGCAAATAACACTACTCCTACTCGGACAGGTTCGGGTTTCCTGGATCACAAATTTACCTCATTTGCATAGCTTTCACCTGCAATTGAGGTAATTTGCATATCTAAGCCCTGTCCATGTAGGACTCATTTTAGGAGCTCTATTGCACGCCCCTACCGGCTGTTCCTGGATCGCTCAGCGGACATGTTGGCTGCATGGTGTCTTATTCTACTCTTAGACTCTGTGCAAGCCTTCGTAAATCCGGCCCCTTGTCTATGTTTAATTTCATTACTATCTAATGCAAGGTCACAACAGGAAAATACAGGCTGCAATTCTTGCTGTCGAACCCAGAGCCATGTGTCTTCAGCCTGACACTTAACATCTGCAGCCAAAGGACAAGTTGACCATCTCTTAGATTAGTATTCATTTTGAAGTACAGTCTGTTAAATGCAGTTCAGTGGTGATTAGCAGGTTTACGAGAAGCTCAATTAAATTAATAGAATGCACCTGATGTCTATTTTTAGATATCTGGGTCCTGTTTGCCATCTGGGTGGTCCAGTTGTGCAGTTTGTGCAATGCTGCTGTGTGCGCAATCCAGCTGAGCATAGGCAAAGCTGTTTGTGCTAAGTGCAGCACAGCACAAACAGAGGTCCAAAAATTAAGAGAAAGAACCAAGTGATAACAGGCAGAAACAGAAATCAATGCATGACATACACAGTACAATATGTAACTTCACATGAAATATGCCTGCATATGTCTGGAATCCAAATCACCATCCCTTGCACATTCAGAACACAAGATGGGTGCCTTAACCCTGTTTTTCACAAAAACACCTTTGTAACAAGTAACAACACTCATTCAGCACACAAATTACACAGAATGTACAGTTATAGTAAAGCATCACATGTTAGTCACACATTTAGTGAAATACTTATCTTTAAAATACTGCACTTAGTGATTACACACCCTGTTATTATTTTTTGTTTGAAATTATACAGCAGCGTTTTAAATGTCTGTGTTCCTTGGTCATTCAGCAGTAGTCTGACCAGTAGTCTGGGACATACAGTATGTATACCATTTTATATCATTGCATTTACAATGTCAAACGATATTAACTGGGAATAATATGATATGCATTTGCCAATTAAGGAAAGCCTGGCTGGATGTCACAAACAAGCACTGACTGTTCTTTTGCTGGTGGGGGAGCAAAGTTGTGTTCCTGCTATGTTACTAAAGACTGTGCTGGTCTGGTTAATCTGCGTGTTTGACAGCCTGCCTATTGTCTGACTTAGAGAGGGTTGAGAAGTCAGAGACTGCAATGTGTATCCTTACTTTTGAACTTTTCACTGTAATGCCTTCTCAGTACAAAAGTATGTTGAAGTTGAAGGATGGCTTTAGACTCCTAGGTGGTGAGTCAGTGTGAAATGGCATGTCTCCTAGCCAATGCAAGGACATACTGAGTATGCCTATGTCTGTCTACAACCACACCAGCTACTGGTTTCTCCTCTGACTCATCATCGACCTGTAGCTGTGGTGACCTTGGCATTGTTGGGAGGATGTGTTCCCCTTCCCCTTGCGAATCCTGCTGCAGCTGTTTCCTCAAGATTACCTTAGGTAGCACATCATGTACTATGAACATTGTGAGACATGTCAGCGGATGTAATGGAGGCCTTGGCCAGATGTATATAGGCACTGGCACTGTGACTGCAGTAGCTTAAAAACATGCTCTATGACTTTACAGGTTGGACCATGTGTCTCATTAAGGTGTTCTTCTGTGTGCGTGTGTGTGCATTTCTGATGGGTTTCTTCGGCCATGTCTCCAGTGCATAGCATACATCCACACCTAAATGAGCCTGTGAGATACCCCCATAGCACACATTTGGTACAGTTGGGAGATGTGCATATATAGGAGTTGTGTTAACTTCCAGGGTTGCCAGCACACACTTTTCAGATGATTCCCATACTATTACACACATCTTGGCAGTTGTTTGAGTTGTACCCCGTATGGTTAATGTCGAACCTTACCCTTCTCCCAGGTGTTGTTTTCATTTGTACATGACTGAAATGCATGGCACAGAGTACTTCAGGGTAGTGAGATACATGGTACAAATGTAGCATTCTTGTGAACCTGTCCTCAGATCTTATGTTAAATATATGTGCTCTCTGCCATGTTGTAACATAGCATGCAGGAATGTTTGGAAGATCCTGGATGCTGATGCCTATGAAACAACAAGCATGTCCCCTGGTAGTCTGTTAATGATACCTGTGGCTAAGATTCTAAGTTCAGCACATACCTTAATTCCCACTGGGATGGGTTGCCTGCATCTGGCTCTGTATCTGAATCAAGGCCACCAGAGGTTGTAGATTTCCTGTATTGTGTCCTTAGCCTGCAAAGCTGTCACCTTCTCTGCCTATGCTTATTGGCAGCAGCACTGACTTCAGTCTGTAGCACAGACAGATGTAGTAAAAAAGAAGCAGCTACTAAAAATCTGTCTGATTACTTTGTGTCTGCACTCCACTATTTTCTCAAGCCGCATAAAAATACAGCATGGAGTCTATATGGATGCTTTATGTCTTGTTGACTAGCTCAAGAAGATTGGTTGAGTAGCATGCAAGTCAGCTGCTTAAGTTGTAACTAGCATCTGTGAAGCACAGACTAAGGCCGATGCAATCCATTACTAATGTACTCCATTATAAAAAGGCAAATGTGTAGCTAGGCAAACTGATGTGGATGAGAGTTATTGCATTGTTAACTCAGTGACACATTTATTTTTAACAGTATATCTCTACAGAAGAGTATTGTGCTCCAGCAAGTATGTATCCATTTTATGCATATGCTTCAATGTAGTTATGAATAATGTGAAGTAAAGCTGTATGTATTTTTTAGAACCATAATCATGGCATGGCCTTGTTTTTCAAGCCATTTCAGAGGTACAGAGGATGTAGTGTATGCTGAAAATATAATGCTGTGTGATATAAGTATGTTCACATGTTTCATGGAAAGGTCTTTTGATAGCACTTTTAGCATTTCACTCTTGTTTGGTAAGTACAATGGTGTTTAGCCTGTTATTTTGTCTGGGGGGGGGGGGAAGATGAGTTCCTGCTATGGCGCAAACTAGAATGACTCTTATTTTGCGTGGGTGAGCATAGTTGAGTATCTGTTATGGCCCAAAGAAGAATATGTTTCTCTTGTTACTCTCCTTGTCTTGTGTCCTCCTACATTAGTTTTTGACCCTTGTTGAATCTGTAAAGTTTATCAAGTAGGGAATACTGAAAGAATCCCTTTTCTGCTTTATCTCTAAACAGTTTATTTGTACTTATGTGATCCTTATATGTGTTACCATATTTTTTCTCTTTTAGGACACAGAATATCTGTTTAATGTAGGCCCACATTTATCGAGGCTGAGAATGACTTCATCATAGAGGGCTTATGTCAATATCATGCAGTACTGCTGTCCAGAGGGTGGGCCAATACGGCTGACCGTATAGCCCTGTGAGATGAAATAGTCCGTAACATAAATGATATTGGGAGACACAGTCACACTTATGAGCATCTGTGTCACAGAGCCACAGATATGATAACAGCTGCTAGAAGGTGTGCAGCTGCCCTGGCATGTGGTCACCACATCACCAGTGGTGGGCTTGCTGCAGAACCACCTCTCACTAAAACAGAGGAATTACTGGCAATCATTGCCACACAGGACAGCTCTCAGCAATCGATGACCCAGTATGTTCTGGATGTGGGTGCCACTCTTGCATCTCAGTAGGAGCTTCCAGGTATGCTTTGGTAGATTATCATTACTGTGGCATTCTGAAACAGTGTCACTGGTTTATATGTATGTGTCAGTTGCTTTTTTGGGTGGGGGAATTTAAGATAGCTGCAGTTTTAAGCTTATTCTGAAGTTGTCAGCCACATTCTTATTAACATTTGAGTTACTGCAGATATAGATGAATAAATGTATTACCTCCTGTTTTACTGGTAAATGTGTTGCCATTGCCTCTTTGTGTACTTATTTCATGACTGTCAGGAATGCAGGGACGCAGGCCTCCTGCAGATGGTAAGCCTAATACATTTATGTCAGTACTGTAGATAAATTACAAGATATCTGATAATGTGTCCTTTCAGGTCTGCTGTATATACTGCTGCACTGGCTGCATACCTGTCAACTGTAGAGATTTCTGCTGAATATCCAGATTTTTGACTCAAGATTCTAGCCCGTAGTTCATTTCATAGTGATTTTCTGGAAAAGAAAGATTGAAGACATAAAATAATTACAGAGATCTGAGTTTCAGACATAATACTCTTTAGAAATGCCATGCTAAGGCAAAGCCTGTTATTCTTTCAACTTTCTAAGTCTGTAAGAGCAATATTTAAAAACTGTTACTATTCTTGGGCCTTTGTCCACCCATCATTTATGGCTTTGTTAAGATTTCTTGCTTTAAGAGGTTTAGAAGTATAAATGTCTGTAATAGTGACAGCAGTGTAAATTGTTTAGCATATATTGCAGCATAGAAGTGTTGGTATTAATGTATTCCTGTGTTTCTTCCTTTTATTACAGGTGATCATGGAAGTGGTTCTGTGTCCCCTGCGCCACCTGCCAGTGTCTCATCAGACTCTGATGATGATGGTTGCCAAGGTGAGACACAGCTTGGGGCTGCAGAGGCTGAATCTGGCACAAACGTTGACAATCAGCAACCCTTCTCATTTTCCCCATACACAACCAGTACACCTATGAATCTCCAGTCCATTGAGGGGACAGATATTAGACAGGTGGAGTGTGATGACATTGACCAGCGAAGTGTAGCTACTGCTGCTTCAGCACCTGTTGACTCTGGCCACAGCCGAACTGGTGGTGAGGTGCCATGCAGGAGGCTCAATAGGGGTGCTCAGAGGAGGCCTGCTGTCCCTCCTCCACCTGCTGCAGGTGTCTCTTTACATGTATTGCAAGGTATGTTTAGCACCATCATGGAGGCACAGGCACATTCAGAAAGATACAACAGACAAATACACCGGACTGTAGATGTAGCACAGTCTGACATCTGTGACTGCCTCTACCATGTTGTTGATTCCATGGACAAAATGTATATAAACACTAGAGTGAGGAATGTGGAGTATCTGACATGGAACACACATTGTCTGTGATGGAACGTCTGCTGGGAGGGGAATGTCAGCCTCATGGGCATAGGTCAGCAACTACATCTGCTGGAGGGAACATGGCCATGTCTGATCATGCTCCTGTAGTGGCAGTACTTCCACTGCTTCACAAAGGAGTGTGCTGTCCACACTCAGACATGACAGGCCATGGGGTCATGATACTGGGTGTTCCTGTGAAGGGAACACATCCAGCAGACATCATTCACCTGCTTGTAGTTGCCCTGCATCTGACCTTGGGCATGGATGTGCCAATGCAACTCCTGGCAGAGCCAGTTCTCATTTTTGTGAGCAACAATGAACTGTCAGCTCTACCATGTATGGCTCACATCTGTCCAGCATGCAGACACATAGTACTAGCACTGAGCTTGGCTGTGTGTATGCAGACACTCACACACTAATGATATATTGAGGGCACCTGCAGACACACATGCAACATTTTCATGGTCCAACTTGCCTACTTTAGTTCCTTATTCACACACACTCACACACTTTTTGTGTCAGCCTGGGCCTCCTGCATCCCCACACAACACCCTGTGCAAGTGTTGATAACTGTGCCATATATCTGTTTTCTATCTTTTGGATTCAGGGATAGTAAAGCTATGTGTCTGATGCACAGGGTAACTATTTACATAAATGATGATTACGTCTGCATGTCTGGTGTTTAACTGATGATTGCACCTGTCAGTTATATTGTACTTGATCAGTTATACAGATGCTACCATCATCATTTCATTACTTTACACTGGATGGTCTTGTAAGGGTTGTAAAGTTAACAACTGAAATTTGTATCATACATTTTGAAAAATTCCCTGAAAATTATTTTTATTACAGAGTTATGGTGAACATCAGAAGTCACAACATCAGATGCTGATATCAGGATTTTAGGTACAATCAGCAACCCTTCTCATCAAAACAGTAGTACAGTATAACAGTATAACAGTATTTCTGGCATGTACATCAGCATAGCTTCATAGCTACATAGGATGTTACTAGGCTATTGACCTGATGGTGTGTAGAAGCCTAACTATTAAATCACAATATAAAATTCAATGTCAGATATCATGTATGGGAAAGATTTGTCTAGCAAGGACTACCCATGTCCAGATGTGAAGCAAGGGCAATGCAGGGCAGAGATTAACAGTTTTACATCATGTCATCTAGGCTGTGATGAAACAGTGTCATAGAGGTGCTTGGCTTGACATGGTTTTGAAGCCTATTCCAGAGGAGTGGCAACTTATGGGAGATGTAACTGTCTCACCAGCATGTCCTATATATCCCAGTCTACACTGATGGCCCTTGAACAGCTTACTTTAGTTCCAAATAACATGTGTAGTGTCAGCATTTCCATCACAATTGTGTCAGAGATATCACTGTAAGGCATACATGTCACCTCAAAACAGTCTATATCATATTGTGTACAGTGACAGCTATATCAGTCTGTCATTAGGCATGTTTGACACCATGATTTATATTACTTGTAAATGTCTGAGGTCTGTCAAGTTTCTGCATATATCTGTTACACTACATAGCAAATGGAGCATTATATTCAGGAGTAGACCTGAGGATGGATGACTATAGAGTATTTAGAAAGAATGTGATACTGGGTCAATGACTTTGCTAATCTGATGCAATTTGCAGAAAAGCTTCCTCACCACAGTAGACGCATGTTGCAGTCTACTTGTGCTCCCAGGTCTATCAATACAGAATTAGTGATTAGAGTATTCAGAGTTATGTCATAATAAGCTGGAACACTGGTAATACCAAAGGAAATGATGATACATTTATATGATGATCGTTTAACAGCAGAGATGTCGTAAGTCATTAGTCTGTATAATGCCCTTTTGTGCAGCATTCACATTGTTAGGGGATAGAATGACAGCATCTAAGTGTCCTTCAGCCACAAACTTGGTTAGCCACAGACACTCTGCTTTGGTCTGGACTTCTGAGAAGTACATGACAAAATGAATGGAAAGAGCAGTGACACTTGTGGTAACCCTTGGGGTGATGGTTCTGCTGCTAGGGATGAACTCTCCCACTTTGAATGGGTATTGTTTGTCTGTGAGCTAGTTTGCCACTAACTGGACAGCATAGCAGTTGATTTTTATTTATTTATTTATTTATTTATTTCCAGTTTGATGACAGGGGAGGTCCACTGGGCTCAAAGAGCCTGTTTTCACTGGAGGCCCGGGGAGAAAAGCTCCATAATACAAAGTACAAGCTACATAATACAAAATACAATACATAGTTGCAAAGGTACCAGTAAAACAACTTGTAGCTAGCTATTAAACAGCAAAACTAAGCAAAGCTTGAACTGCAACATATACAAAATATATGATACATATTTACATGTTTACTGGTTGAGAACAGTAGTACAGAGTTAAATTTGTACAGAGGTTAGAAATGTCTGAGAACATTATAAAAGTAATGTTAAAATAGGGTTAATCCCTGGTGGGTAAGGAAGAATGAAACCATGTGTGTAATAAATGTGATCATGTATTAAGAAGGTTAGGTAGGTAGAGTGCAATTGCACTTCCATTTATAGGAGAAGTAGGAATGGAGTTCGGTTTTGAAGTGTTCAAAGTTTTCAGAGATTCTTAGAGTTGGAGGGAGTGAATTCCATTTTTTTGGCTAAGGAAAAGGATAGGAGAAGCTGACCAGCAGGACAATTTGGTTTGTATACAGAGATTAGATTTTGGTGGGCAGATCTTAGAGTTCTGTGTGGGTTGTATAATGGTAAGATGTTTGTTAGTGATGGACATGATATTCCCTGGCTTTGCTTCTCAGTGATGCACAAACGTGGGATTGTGTTGAAGGCCTTGGCCAAATCAAAATAGACAAAGTCAATGTTGGTCACATTATTGAATACCAACAGTTTTAGCATGCACAGCCTTCCCTTGAGAAAACCATGCTAGAGCAAATGTAGTGTTTGGATGTCAACTCTGTCGTCTCTGACACACAGGAAAATCTATTCCATTGTCTTAGAGTTGAGTCTTGTAAAACTTTAGGGATTGTAAGTATGTTTGTATGTTGCTGATCCACCCTTGTGTAGGGGGAAATAGGTCACTGATTTCAAATTTGTGTGGATAAAGGCAGTACTCAGACTGTGACTGAATAGGGTGCCTAGTGCAGTAGTTCACACAAATGTGGAATTAAAAGAGAACAAAGAGGATCAATTTTAAAAGTATGGGACACATAAGCAAAGTCTGTAAAAGCATACTACCAATAAATAGTACACATCTAACCTTTCTACTTATGTCAGGATTAGAACTCTCACATCAATACAGCTTCAGCAAACAGGATGGCTACCTTAGTCCTCTGCCACAGAAGCAGCTTGCCAGCACAGAACTGGTATCATTCGTCACACAACCAACTGCATAATAATGTACACTAATATCAAACCATGGACTGTGTATTGTACAAGTACTTCTCTGTATTATGTTTGGACATAGAGCAGTTAGTAGTCACACATCCTGTCATAATTATGGTTATAAATATACATCTCTAATGTATAAACGTGTGTGTTTGTTGGGAATTCATCAGTTATCTAACACATGCAATGTGCAAATAATTCTATATAATTGTCCTTAAAATATGAGAGGATATTAACTGTGGCATAAACATGCATATACTGTGGTTTTGGGGATAGCATAGCTGAGTTACTGTCATGGCATATACAATAATACACTCCTCCTTTAGGGGCTGGGCAACGAAGTGCAGTTACTATTATGACACACAAACAAGTCTGAAGTCAGAAACTGCAATGTGTAGCCCGACATTCTAACTTCTATCTTGAATGGTTTACCAGTATTCTGCAGATGTATGACTGTGTGAATGTTTCATGCCTGAGGCCTACTAATTACAAATGGACACATATTAGTAAAATAAGTGTTTGTAGTCCCATGCTAATGTAATTTCTGTACAAATCCACAACTATTTACTTGTTTACTCTACCATGTTAAGAGATACAAGGATATGTCATAATAATCTTCAAGAATACAGTTTAGGTTCAGGACTTACCTTGCAAATGCAGCAGTTCACACATTTAGTTCAGGGCCAACTCTGTCTGATGCAAGCAGTACACAGAAAAATGATGGATAGGTAAGGGTTGTGTGAGTTGCCTGGCATCAGTTTTAATATATACAGTGGATATAAAATGTGAACACACCTCTGTTAAAATGCCAGCTTTTTGTGATATATAACATGAGGCCACAATAAATCATTTCAAAACGTTTCCCATCTTTAATGTGACCTATAACCTGTACAATTCAATTGAAAAACAAACATATCTGTTAGGGGTAAAATATAACAAATAAAATATGTACACTAAGCTGGTTGCATAAGTGTGCACACCCTTAAACTAATATTTTGTTAAAGCACCTTTTGATTTAATTACAGCATTCAGTCTTCTTGGGTAGGAGTCAATCAGCATGACACATCTTGACTTGGCAATATTTGCCCACTTCCTTGCAAAAGTCCTCCAAATATGTCAGATTGCGAGGGCATCTCTTGTGCATAGCCCACTTCAGATCACCCCACAGATTTTCTATTGGATTTAGGTCTAGGCTCTTGCTGGGCCATTCCAAAACTTTTATTGTCTTCTGGTGAAGACATTCTTTTGTTGATTTTGATGTACACTTTGGGTCATTGTCGTGTTGAAAGGTGAAATTTCTCTTCATCTTCAGCTTTCTAGCAGACGCATGAAGGTTTTGGGCCAAAAGTGACTGTTCATAATTCCCTCTACCTTGACTAAAGCCCCAGTTCCAGCTTATAAAAAACAACCCCGAAGCATAACACGGCCACCACCATGCTTCACCATGGGGATGGTGTTCTTTTGATGATGCAAAGTGTTGTTTTTGTGCCAAATGTACCTTTTGGAATTGTGGCCAGACAGTTCAACCTTGGTCTCATTAGACCATAACACATTTTCCCACATGCTTTTGGGAGACTTGATGTATTGTTTTGCAAATTTTAGCCAGGCCTGGATGTTTTTATGTGTGAGAAAAGGCGTCCATCTTACAGCCTTACCCCATAGCCCATACATATGGAGAATATGGGAGATTGTTGTCGCATGTAGTACACAACCAGTACTTGCCAGAAATTCCTGCAACTCCTTCAGTGTTGCTGAAGGGCTCTTGGCAGCCTCCCTGATGAGTTTTCGTCTTGTCTTTTCATCAGTTTTGGAGGGATGTCCAGTTCTTTGCAACATCACTGTTGTCCCATATTTTCTCCACTTTTTGATGACTGTCTTCACTGTGTTCCATGGTATGTCCAATGCTGTGGACATGTTTTTGTACCCTTCTCCTAACTGAAAAAATCCTACTAGGACAGCTGAACATTATTGGGGGTTAATCAGAGTCTCTTTAATTTATGGCAGCTGTGTACCCAAGAAGACTGAATGCTATAATTAAATCAAAAGGTGCTTCAACAAAGTATTAGTTTAAGGGTGTGCACACTTATGCAACCAACTTATTGTACATTTTATATTTTTCATACTTTTCCCCTAGCAGATTTGTTTGTTTTTCAATTGAATTATACAGGTTATAGGTCACATTAAAGGTGGGAAAAGTTTTGAAATGATTTATTGTGGTCTCATTTTTTTATATCACAAAAAATGGCATTTCAACAAGGGTGTGCTCACTTTTTATATCCACTGTATATGTAAGTAGGAGAAAGGTACAAAAGCCCCCAGATTCACTAATCCTCCGTGTAAGACTTAATAAGTCTTACTCGGAGGCTGCAGTTGAACGGTCTGACATCAGCGTGCCGTGAATATTCATGAGGGCACTATGACTCAACCGTAACTCTTACACGAACTGAGTAGGAAAGCAGGGGGCGTGTCCGACTGCCGAGCAGTCTAAATGTGCATGCCCCTGCAAGGTTTTAAAAAGCATAATGTCAACACACAAGAGTGAGTTCGCTCAAATGTACTTGCACCCAACACCACACTCCCTGACACTGTAAACCCCCATCACACTTCTATAAAGTAAATAATTATATATATTTTTTTAAATCCACAATATAGCTGCCCGTATTTGCCTGTGTGTGCGCGGGTGTGCCCATTGCTTAGCTAGAGTTAGCAATTCTGACATGGAAGAGCATAAGAAAGAATGTATCACACCAAATTGCAATAGTGTAATGGTCGACCTTATGCACAAAGAGAAGGCGTTCGAGTCCCACCACTCCCCTACGTATTTATGTTTTAAATCAGTATTTGAAATAATACCAGACATATATGATTAAAATGTTATTAAAAGCAGTGACATGGCCAATGTATCAGTGAACAAACTAAATATTTTTAAAGGACCCAGATATATAATAGCCTGCTGTTAAGCAATGCTTTACACAGCTAAACACAGGTGCCCAGAGTTTAATAGCACTTTACCCAGCTAAACAGAGGTGCCCGTAGTCTAATAGCGCTTTACCCAGCTAAACAGAGTTGCCCATAGTTAAATAGCACTTTATCCAGCTAAACAGAGTTGCCCATAGTTTAATAGCACATTACCCAGTGCAATAGAGTTGCTCAAAGTTTAAAAGTGCTTTACCCAGCGCAATGTATTTGCGCAGACATGCGCACCGCGCCAACCAGGGCACTGTAGGGCACCATGGAGCAACGTAGAGCTATGTTGCTTAAACACAGCCACTCCCCCTAGCCTGTTTAGACAGTATTAAAATAAAAGAATGACAAGGGTCGAACCCAGGACCCTGTGCATTATAATCAAAGTACAGAACCACTAAGCCATGACAACTTAGGGGAAGCAGCCACTATTAACATTCATAAACTTACGAATGGTAGTTTAACCATTACTAAGCAGGTCTGCAGTCAGCTGAGAATTTTACAAAATGGCCAATCACAAAAAAGTGTGGGAAATGTGGCATATTTAAGCCCCATAGGCAGGAATACTCACCATAACTGATTGTAGCTCACATTTGCAGTCAGAATGGCAGGTGCAGGAGAGGGTTCACGCTTCCGATGCCGAACGTCGGGGCATCGAGGAGTCCAAATACATGATTTGGCTCCTTGTCCACTGTCACGAGTCAAGACTCCTGCAGGGTCAGTTCCAAGGGACGGAGTACAAGGCAGAGGCTTGGAACCGGTTAGCTCGTGACCTCACCAGTGCCACAGGCGTTCCTCGGACTGGTGAGCAGGTCCGTCACCACCATGAGACCTGAAGAGATGAAAGCAGGGCCGCCTGAACCAGTGGATACAGGAGGCCCGTGGGATGCAGAATGCCCCACAACTGAGTATGTAGCCATGGAAGCAGTATGTAAGAATTGATAATGGAGTATGTATAACAGATAGGTATGTCTCAATATCCCTTCATTTACTTTACAGCTGCAGGTGACCGTGCTATGAATCAGCAAGCCTATGCTGATAGGCTGCTAAGACTGCGCCACCAGGCAGGTTAGTGATTATTCTGCATGTATTGTTATATAAAATATGGCAGAGAGCATGAAAGAAAGTGTTGTAGTCCAATAAAACAGCCATAGAGTTGCCTGAATAAGTCCTCTGCATGTACTGTCAGATAAAAACATCAAAGAGGCAGAAAAGGAGTGTAGTAACCCATTAAGAAAGGTAACATATGTCTGGAATAATATCTCTGCAGGCACTGTCATATAACATAAGTGAGTGAGCCTGAAAAAAGATTGTTCTAACCTATTAATAAAGGTATAATATGTCTTGAACATGTCTGCCATAAACACCGTTAAAACAAATAAAGGAGTGAGCCTGTGGAAAAGTGTGCAATGTTATTAATAAAGGTCTAAAACCCAGAGTGTGTCTGTGTCACAGAGTCTGAAATGTTGTTGTACCCTTGCATTATACAAACAGTACTGTTTGAAAATGTGCTGGCAACCCAGAGTTATGCAGTCACATATAAAGTGGGTGATGGAAGTGCTAGTAGCTGTGAAACATATATACAGTCCATAATAGTCAATTACTGGCTGGCATGAATAAGTAAACCTGGCACACATGTAGCATGTAATTATTCACCAGACATGTGAGTGTGTGTCAAGAAATGCAGGGTTCTGTACAAATCGAAGTGAAAATGTCATGTGAAAACATCCCAGATATGTAGATAAAGAAATATAAATACAAACAAGAAATATGTAGCAGTAACATCTGCATCCTGGACAGTTAGTATGTCAGATATAGGTCAGGCATATATTGAACTAGCCAAACCCATGACACAACCTAATGTATGGTGGCAAGTGTAATAATACAGGTAGGGGATATACACTTGCAGTCACTGGGAATGTAAAGTAGACTAAAAGGTCATTATAAGATGTTAACCGAGGTTTTTTTTCTACACCCTACCGTATGTGCAAAAACCATGCAATTCCACACCTCAATGGGTATGAGTAACCTTAAATATTTGTTGGGACATATGTCCTATTGTTTTATAAATATTTGCATTGATGTTGATGCATGTGCCCTGTTCAAACACCATGTTCATGGTGGCCTGTTGCTACCAAACATCCCTGGATGCTGTTGGAATATCCACTGTCGTTCAATATATGCATGTGTTATGCTTGCTGTTCAACTGTTGGAACCTTGGTGTGTTGGGTTAATGGGAATATTACTGCATGCTGTTACAACTAATCTGGAATGCTGTTGTTTATGTTGTAATTAAACACACCTAATCACAGAACGTATGAGAAGGCCGGTCCCAGCAGACCCACCTGTCCCTCCTCAATTGGCAAGTGCACCTGGCACCAGCGGCTCTGGTGCCCAGCCTGGGCTCCCCTCCTCCATTGGTCCTGTGCCACCTTTGGGTGGAAGTGCTGCAGGGGATGGGGCTCATCCCCCTGTGCAAGCGTGGGTGGAGGAGGGCCATCTGTCACCCTTGCTAGGGTCCGGGCTGTGGTGGGTAGGGAGATCTAGCATTCAGTCACTGATCCCCTATGCCAGCTCGAGGCGAGAGTGGCACATCTCTCAGGTGAGCCTGCCTGTCCTACACAGCCCTCAGCACAGCCACCCTCGGGGCTGTGAAGGTGCAGTGGTGACTGCCCATGGGTGGGGATCTCAGTTCCACCTGTGGGCTCATGGGCTTGCGATTTCCAAACATCCTTCCCCATCAATTGTGCCCACCCCATGTGTCAAACTCCGCCCCTGTATGCATCTTGTTTGTCTTGTCTGTTTACCTCCCCAACCTACCTCCCCAAATATACCTACTTCCTCTACCTCACATTCCACTCTCACCTGAAAAAAAATAAAAAAAAGGGCACTCTGTTCCCACAAAAAAATTACGCCCCATACATAGCTGCCCAATTCGCACACATGTCCACTGGACATGTAAACTGATAATTCTAATTGGCAGTGCAACATATTTTGTTGTCCTCACCCCTCTCTCAGGGGTGGAAGGTTTCAAATTTCACACCAAATTTCAAACATATGCACAGCTGTTGCTGGTAAGGAAATGGGCAGCTATGGACCTTCCCTACACCCATCCTGCACATCCCGAGCTGGTTTCCCTACTGTTTTTCCCTCTTTGTGCCCCCTTTTTCACCACTTTCCTATCTCCCCATTTTCTTTTCTTTAAAAGAAATTAGCGCGGGGGTTAGCGGGAGTAAGCACTTTTAAGCAGTAGTTAGCGGGGGTGCGTGAGTGTGAGCTTATGTGAGCTTAGGTAAGCATTGCTAAGCATCGCGCAAACCCACGGAAACCCGCTTACAACTGCTTAAAAGTGCTTTAGTCACTCTGTATGACAAGGCCCTTGTACTGCTCAGCAGCAAAATAAAAAAACATGTCAGTCTCGAACCCAGGACCTTGGACTCACCAGTCTGCATGAAATACTACTACACCACAGCAGATATACAGTAACTCAGTGCTGAAAGAAATATAGCATGCATTACAATGAGTGAATGTAAAGGGAAAATAGGAAAGCCATAGGAATACATTGCAATAACTACTATTGTATGCCAGTTAATTCTCTAATTCGAAAAGAAAGTACATACTCCCATGTATCCAGTGTTAGCATTAGGAGGTGTGAGTAAACCTACACACTGAGAAGAGTGTACTGGAAGAAGCAACATTCAGGTTTCAGTACAACATGCATTTCACTGGCTACAACCCAGCTTCAGATATGAGACATATACCAACCTTCTGACTGAGACAACAGAGTCCACAGCAAACAAGCATGGTCCCCACCTTGCAAAACTGAAAGGGCTATGCCTACCTAACCTACCATTTTATAGCAGTGTCCTGAAATCACAGTGAGAACTGCAATTACCACACAGCAGGCTGCATGCAATTACTAAATGGTGGGCACCAATTGGTGCAGAGGCCATCACATGCACATGTGCAGATACCTAGAAAAGCAGCCTGTATCTGCTGTCCACACATGCAATAATATCATTGCAACAACTGGGAGAGAGAGAGAGAGAGAGCATGAGAAAGAGAGACAGACAGACGCAAACAGGCAGAAGGAGACAGACACTGAAAACAAACAGCAACACACAGAGGAAACAAAACCAAAAAAAATAAATAAATAAAAAATAAAAAAAACAACACCTACATCAGACGGAGGTGAGGAATACAAAGGTAAGGTATGTAACAGATATGTATTTGGTGACATCCGAAAGATGTGTCTGAAGGGTACTCTACATACTGTGAATCATCCATATGTGGCAGCAGTCCGTATCTATATGTACATGCACATTTGCATAGGGCAAGGGACATACTGCAACTGTTAGTGAAGGCTGGAAATAAGTATATTGTTGAAGGCTGCTATATGCACATATGTATGTAGGTTGTAGTGTGTGGCATTGCAGAAAGCAAGCAGTGCCAGTATATGTCATGTGGTGTTAAACGCTGTGGGACTGAGCTACAGGCAGTGAGGCCTGCAACAGCTGTACGGCCTGAGGATAGCAGAATGCATTCTGCACAACATTGTGCAATAGTATTACATAACCGTATGTCTCACAACTGTTGCATAATTGACATCCCCACCATGAAAGGTGTGCAGTATATGTGACTATATGTGCAGCTATATGTACAGCAATGGATGTTTACATGTATGTGTATATATACATGTATATATACATATATATGTGTGTATATATATATATATATATATATATATATATATATATATGGATATATTTAGATATATATGGATATATATGGATAGATATAGATATATATATCGATATATATAGATATATATGGATATATATGAATATATGTAGATATATATATAGATATATATAGATATGTATGGATATGTATGGATATGTATAGATATGGATAGATATGGATAGATATGGATAGATGGATAGATGGATAGATATGGATAGATATGGATAGATGCGTATAGATATGGATAGATATGTATATATGTATGTATGTGTATATATATATATATATATATATATATATATATATATATATATATAAGAGAGAGTGAGGGAGACATGGGGTCATATGTACTGCAACAGGTGCCTGTTGTCCAAGGCATGGACTGAACACCAGTGTTGATACCGCAGTGCCATACCCCATTCCAAAACACCTTACGCAGTAACTGCCACATAGGTGGTAGCCTGCCTAACACTGATGGTGTCAGAAGGGTACATGGGACACAGGTGGACAGTAGACTCCCCTTTGATAATCACAGTGACAACAGTAGTAATGTAATCTGTCTACATGGTACGTGTCATCACAAAAGGTGTGTCATCTAGGGAAATATAGGTCGGTGTTCCCCTCTACTTATCACAATGCCCCATGTGGTATGTACCTCACATGACAACTACAGCAAGTGGAAAGGCCACAGACATACCTAACAAAAAGTAATACTGCCCTCAAACACATGCCCTATGCAGACTGACTCACAAACCACAGCTAGAGTGCGTTGCATACCGCCTACCCAGAGGTTACCACTGCCGGACATACAGAGGTATGTCACACCCATAGCAGTTGGCCAACCACCAAGACAACACCTCACAATCCCTTCAGGCTACATGACCTAAGCCCCTAATCCTTGTCACCTCACTAAACAGCACATGCTGGAGGTACAGGTTCCTATCCACAAATATGCCATACTCTGGACTAAACCACCCAGCATGAACAAACAAGGCTCCTCATTAGCAGATGTCATACATACCCCTGATGATTGTTTTGGAGATAGGTAATATGCCCTGGGAGTCCCCTCTGTGTATCTGGTTGACAGGAGCAAGTGAAATCACATTACATGTGTGTCAAAGGCCAGGGTAGCATATGGCTAGGCTGCTCTAGGCCCTAGGGCCAATAGCGTATTACCTACCTATGACACAATGCACACACACATGTACTCAGTGCAATACTTGCTATGTGAGGTGGAATGAGTGTGACAGTGACTGTGTGCAAGGTTTGTAAAGGTGTGATAACTTACTGTGAGGTTGTGTCTGTCATGGTAGTTTGTGTCCTAGGTGTGAGGCCAGAGAAAGATGTGTCAGTTATTGGGATGCAGACATAAGCAGGATGGCATATGTTGTGACGTAGTTCCTTGTGTACGACTGTGTTGTCCCAATGTAGGCTGAAGCAATACATGTATGCTCAGTAAGTGGTACTGCTGGTGACTCCAGCTCACATATAAACTGTTGTACTACCTGAAGCTGTAGGCCTAAACAGCACAGTATGGTGTATGTTCACAGTCCCTGGTAACACTGTCTTGTGTGTTTCCTGTAGTCTGCACAGATTATATACCACAGGCATAGGTATCTGTAAGTAGGGGCACACAGTACTATAAGGTACACAGGTAATGCTCATCTGTGTCGCATACATCTGTGTGTTGTATGTATGTCTGATGTGTGTTTAATGATGCCTGTACCATGCCTGCAATGGCATGTGTGTTACAGGGTATGTGTGTGTACCTAGCAACATGTATCCAGTTACAGTGACCACAGTACTACTCATAGCAGTCATTGCTTTGCACCTCAGTGTTGTGTTTGTACAAACATATGCACCTATACACAATATTCATAGCATGTTGTCTGTGTGCTTACATATGCCAGCATACACAATATGCACAGCAGTCACCATCCACAAAAAGTGTCACATATATGTCCTGGAATGCTAGTGGGTGTATAGGTCACTTGACACACTTTGGGTATGTGTGGTGTTTAATGTTGCAGCCGTGTAGCATGCCATGCCATGTCTGGCACCCACATATCTGCAATATGTCCCACACTCACCATAACCACTGTACACTGGCCATGTCGAGCATTGGGATTCCTTCATGTCAACATGCACCGCACATCCCATGTGTGTACATAGCATGCATGTGCTACACCCGTGCCTGCTTTTATCTGCTATGGACACAGACACTGCTCTCAGACATGGATATCTATGTGTCACACAGATAACACATGCAGCCATGGCATGTATACTTGTGAGTGATGGTGCATAGACATTGCAGAGCTGATAATACCTGCACAGCAATGTTGTGTCCATGTACACATTGTGTTCTAGGGTGTAGCCAATCACTGAACAACTACACAGTTGCATCAAAGCCATGTATACTGCCATTTAATAGGGGTGTCTACACTTGCACTGCATGGTCTTGTGCAACACATAATGTGAAATTGTTCAATCTCGCCGTTTGTTCTTACACACGGGTTCGGAGCCGATCCTCGGCTCCGAGTCGGCCGCATCACTAGCTCGCATCTTTGAGAAAGCTCGAGGCACAGTAATATCCCATGATCCTCCGGTGTTAACCCTCAGATCTAGTTTGCCGCTAGCAGCAGATCACTTCGTGAGGCTCGGGCCAGTACAATTTTTTTACTAATTTTTGCTATATCTCTTGATAATTTTAGTGATATTTTTTCTTATATTTAATAGCTTATATATATATATATATATATATATATATATATATATATATATATATATATATATATATATATAGATAGATAGATAGTTGTGTGAACTAGTTAGGTAGATTTTTACCTTTAAAAGTTAGTAAGGGCCTTAGGCCATTTTTTTTTTTGTCTGTAACAATTCTTTGAAGAAAATTAACCTTTTTTCTGTTTATTTCTATATATCAGTGTGCTGTGGTGTGTTTTGTTAAACTTTTATATTTATATACTTTAGACTGGTTTTTTGGTAGTTGTAAATTTTTTCTTTTCTTAGTAATGTCAGAAAAGATGAAAAGTGGGTTCAAGAGGTGTCAGTGTGGACAAAAGATGTCCATTACTGACAACCATTCTTCCTGCGTCTACTGTCTTGGCCCTCTCCACTTGCAGGAAGACTGTTCTATCTGTCATTCCTTTAGTGGGAGGGTCATGATGGAAAGACGCAGGAAGTTAGTGGACAGAGGTTTAATCAAACCTGAATTTCAGGAAGCCCTAGACAAGGCTGAACAGGTTTCGAAGTCTTCGAAGGGATCGAAGTCTTCAAGAGTGTCGGAGCCCAAGTCATCGGATCCGAGCACTTCTTTTCAAATTCGGACACCGGCTCCTATTACTTCGGGGCCGAGTGTCGAGACTTTATCTCTGCACGAGGCTCAGGTCTTGGAGCCGGTAACAGAGGTACCACCATCTACTATCCTTCGCTCGGTGATGGCTTTGATTCCTTTGACCCGTTCTTCGAGGCCCATCTCCGACTCCGATGTGGACAGAGTGGTACAGAAGCTTATGGAGAACTTGGCTTTTTCAAAATTACTCGAAGTTTTGTCCCAGTTGGTTTCGAGAGACCCGTTCAGTCATCGGTGTTAGGAGTCGAAGAACTGATGATTGTAGAGCCCTCGGTGCCGAAGCCTCCAGTAGTGCTATCGGCTCCGTTGACCTTGACTCCTTCGGAACCAGCCAGAGAGTCTCGGAGCCGAACGTCTTTCCTGGGTTCCGGGGGGGATAGTCGAACCGAGGTTTCGGTTCCGACTCTTCCCCTCGGTGCCTCGGCTCAGATTAGTTCAGATCCATCCTCGGTGTCGGAGCCCATGGTTCCGATCCCGGAGAGACAACTTCCTTCTTCGGATCGGGTCAGCTCTTCGGGTCGGGGCACCGGTGCCTTTGACATCATGAGGAAGGTCTTGTCAGATCAGACACTGACTTCATCGGCTTCTTTATCTCCTTCCCCAAAAGGTCCGCGTTCTGCTTCTGTACCTTCGGTACCTACCAAGCGTCGAGACCCAATGCCTCAGAAATCCCCACAGGGAGACTCTGGTTCCTCAGATGCATCCCCAGAAGCTCCCACTGAGGATGTTCCGAGGAAACGACTGTGCAAGAGGAGACACATAGATTCCCCTCAGGAATCTCTTACATCTGATACTGATTTAGATGAAGCAGAAGGGTCCCCAAGGTCCACCTCTGAGGATGTCTCCTTCGCAGACATTTTGGAAATCCTGAAGCAAAGAGGGGACTGGCAAACCCTTACCCCTTCTGCAGATGAATCGGTTTTACTGAAGGCATTTGGGACTCAACCTTCTACCTCCTGGGTGACTCCTCCCTTTGACGATCTTATGGACCTAGTAGCTCGGAGGGCTTGGGAAACACCTGATACAGTGGAACCAGTCCCACGTAAACCAAACAAATATATGACAGCTCCTCAAGATAAAGCCTACCTTACTAAAGGAGTTCCCATAGACACTATAGTTGTGGCAGCGGCCACTAAGAAAGAGATGTCTGAATCATCTTCCTCTGTCCATCCTCCTAATAAGGATTCTAGGACAATGGACAGATATGGCAAGCACATATTTAGTTCGGCGACTTTTTCCATCTGATCGCTCAACTACCTTACGCATTTTACGCGTTTACAAAGAGATCTCATTAAAGAGTTAGGAGATACTCTTCAGGGACACACAGATGCTGCTGTCGCCAATAAAGTGACAGCGCAACTTAACACCCTAAATTCCATAGTCAACTCGTCCATGAGGCTGATTTCATACGCAGCCAAAGGATCGAGTAGAGCGGCAGCTTCAGCGATTGCACTGAGAAGACAATCCTGGTTGCGCTTATGCTCCTTTGCGGAAACCTTTAAGTCTTCTTTTGCCAATGCCCCCTTTGATGGTGCCTCCCTGTTTGGGCCCAAAGTAAAGGAGACTCTCACAAGGTGTGAACAAGAAGGGAAGACCCTGTCTGCGTAGGGGTCCGTTTTTCCGTTCCATCTAGGCCCTACCCTAAAGGGCAATGAGGAGGAAAAATGTGGTTCCGAAAGACTCAGGGATCTTTTCAACACACCCAAAGTGACGCCCCCTCCAGAGGCAGAGGAGGGGGAAGAAATGGAAGACGAAGCCCAGCCGGCAGAGGGGGTCCGCAAAATCAGGGTGACAGAGAGACGTTCTCTGGAAAACCCTTCCAGCACTCCTGAGTGCAGGCCCGACTGTCCTGCTCTGGAGGCAGTCGGGGGTCGCTTAGCTTTATACCCAGAGGCCTGGCTAAATCTTACATCAGATTACTGGGTAAAAAGCATAGCTACCAGAGGCTACAACATCCCCTTCATAACAATACCACCAAACTCCCAGATGTTCCACCCAGTCTGCGAGATCAAGCAACCATAGAAATAAAAAGGTTGCTCGAAAACAGAGTCATCCAACCAGTCCCAGCGGACCAAATAGGATCCGGAACTTACTCAAGGTTCTTTTTAGTTCCAAAGAAAACAGGGGACTGGAGGCCAATTCTAGACCTCAGCAAGTTAAATACCTTTGTAAAAAAGGAAAAGTTCCGGATGGTCACGCTTCAGTCAATCCTCCCTTTTCTGCAAAAGGGCGACTGGATGTGCTCTTTAGATCTCAAAGACGCATACTACCATATAAAAATGGCCAGGGCGTCCAGAGATCATTTGCGCTTCCGGCTGGGAGCCAGTCATTTCCAGTTTCGCGCTCTGCCCTTTGGTCTCACTTCAGCCCCCAGGGTGTTCACCAAATGCATGGCAGTAGTAGCGTCTCACTTGAGACGAAAACGATTCCGGGTGTTTCCTTATCTAGACGACTGGCTCCTTTCCGCCACCACCAAGTGTCGTCTGCTACAAGCCAGTGACTATGCCATCAATCTTTGCTCTTCACTAGGCATAACGGTGAATTTTGGAAAATCTGTCTTATCGCCGTCACAGCATATCTTATTTATAGGAGCACAGCTAGATACCTCCCTGGCTCAAGTTACTCTCCCCCCATCAAGGGTATCAGACCTCAGGCACCAAATTTCACTCCTGCTTCAGAACAACAGAGTCTCAGCACGACAAGTATTAAGAGTGCTAGGCTTGATGTCAGCATCCCTTCTGGTAGTTCCCTTAGGCAGAATGCACATGAGGATTCTTCAATGGATGCTATTCGCCCAATGGTCTTTTCTACAACTTCCACTGTCTCACCAAATCTGGATCACGAATTATTGCAAGAAGGATCTCTTGTGGTGGATACACAGTCAAGAGCTAACACTAGGATGACCCTTTGTATTACCCAGTCCGATAGCAACTCTAACCACGGACGCTTCCCTGATAGGGTGGGGGGGATTCTTTCAGGGACAAACAGTCCAAGGTCAATGGTCCAATTTGGAGTACAATCTGCACATCAATGTTCTAGAGATGAGGGCAGTGTTTCTAGCGTTGCAACACTTTCACGAGTCCTTACCTCGGGGAACAGTGACAGTTCAGACAGACAGCATGTCAGTAGTCTGGTACATAAACAAGCAAGGGGGAACCAGATCTTACCCGTTATGCAGAGATGCCCTCAGAATTTGGCAATGGGCAAAGTCCACCGGACGCTTTCTGATAGCAATGCACATCCCGGGGATTTCCAATGTAATCGCGGACAGGTTGTGCAGAGCCATCCTGTTCCCTCACGACTGGTCCCTCAAACGTCAAGTAGCGGAAGAGATCTTCCGCAGATGGGGCCAGCCTTGCTGCGACCTGTTTGCATCCCCTTTGAATGCCAAATGCAGAAGCTATTTTGCCCTGTTACCCCCCCAGGGGGTGTCCCCAGGGATGCACTGGTATACAATTGGCCCCCAGGTCTCCTTTATGCCTTTCCTCCTGTTCCGCTAATTCCCAGGTTTTTGCAGAAAGCCAAATGTCTGGACAGAACCATAATACTGATAGCACCATTCTGGCCTTGTCAAATCTGGTTTCCCTTCCTTCAATCCCATCAAGTGGAGGAACCATGGATTCTGGACCCGGAACCAGATCTGTTGACACACTCGTCGGGAGTTCCTCACACCTCCCTCAAGTCCCTCAAACTTACAGCTTGGCTGCTCCGCTTCCCATCTTAGCCAGGTCGGAGTTACTATATCCTGCAGTACAACAAATTATTGTATCTTCTCACAAACCATCTTGTGCACTGGGCCTCCAAACAAGGTGTAGATCCATTCGGGGCCCCAGTACACCAGATACTAGATTTCCTTTCCTCTCTTTTTCAAGAAGGGGCATCAACATCCACTATAAGAGTTCAACTGGCCGCTATATCCAATTTTCATACTGGCCGTAAGGATGGTTCTCTTATGTCTCACAGGCTTTGTAAAGCCTTCATGAAAGGTACTTTTCATCTCCGTCCTCCTTTTCATAATCCAATAGCACCTTGGAATCTTAATCTCATGTTGTCACAACTCATGTTACCCCCTTTTGAACCAGCAACCACAACTTCGTTAAAATTGCTTTCGTGGAAAACACTCTTTCTGGTTGCCATCACTTCAGCCAGAAGAGTTTCAGAGTTACAGGCTTTATCTATCAGACCTCCGTACATGATCTTTCATCCGGATAGAGTAACCTTGCGCACCAATCCATCTTTTCTGCCGAAGATTTGTTCGATTCAGAATATCAACCAATCTATTGAACTGCCTACCTTCTTTAAAAATCATTCCAATAAGCTGGAATACACATTGCATAAGTCAGACGTTCACAGACAACTAAGATTTTACTTACATAGAACAAAAGAATACAGAAAGTCGGATCAACTTTTTGTATCATATGCGGACCAAAGAAAAGGACAGGCAGTAACGAAGGTTACCTTATCCAAATGGCTCTCAGATTGCATAAAATTCGTATATGCTGAATCCAAACAACAACTTCCTTTCAAACCCAGAGCTCATTCTACAAGGGTGATTGCTACTTCTTCAGCCCATACCGCTCGTTTGCCTTTAGATACCATTTGTGCAGCGGCAACTTGGGCAAAACCACATACCTTTATCGCCCACTACAAGCTAGACAAGAACTCCAGGGACAGGGCGACGTTTGGTTCCACTGTACTCAGGAATGTTCTCCCTTGAGCCACCCGGGAAAATAGGAGCTAGGGACGCTACCCGTGTGTAAGAACAAACGGCGAGATTGAACAATTTCACATTAAGAAGTTATGTCTTACCATAACGATCCATGTGAATTGTTCATCTCGCCTTTGTTCTTACATTCCCCCCCTCCATCCCCTGTCCTACGGTCTGGGAGAACGGTTTTTTGATTAGATTCCTTTTCAGCCTTTTCTAGGTATGGTTGACATATTATTAACATCAATAATGGCATTTTTGTCCTCTACCTGGCAGTAGGGTTTTTAGACATGTTTCTAGAGGGATTCTTCTGGTATAGCAAACTAGATCTGAGGGTTAACACCGGAGGATCATGGTATATTACTGTGCCTCAAGCTTTCTCGAAGATGCGAGCTAGTGATGCGGCTGACTCGGAGCCGAGGATCGGCTCCGAACCCGTGTGTAAGAACAAAGGCGAGATGAACAATTCACATGGATCGTTATGGTAAGACATAACTTCTTATTCTGCATGCTGACACGTGTGTGGTGAATGTCTACCTTGTGATACTGACACCCACCTTCACCCACTATAGAGTATGTGTTGGATTGCTGGTATGTGTGTGTATGTGCTGTAGTGAGGTGTTTATTAGTGTTCATGTGTGCATTTGTGCATGTGTGCATGTGTGCATGTGTTCATGTGTGCATGTGTGCATGTGTGCATGTGTGCATGTGTGCATGTGTTTATGTTTTCATGTGTGCATGTGTTCATGTGTGCATGTGTGCATGTGTTCATGTGTGCATGTGTCCATGTGTTCATGTGTGCATGTATGCATGTGTGCATGTGTTCATGTGTGCATGTGTGAATGTGTGCATGTGTGCATGTGTGCATGCGTGCATGTGTTTATGTTTTCATGTGTTCATGTGTGCATGTGTGCATGTGTCCATGTGTGCATGTGTGCATGTGTGCATGCGTGCATGTGTTTATGTTTTCATGTGTTCATGTGTGCATGTGTGCATGTGTTCATGTGTGCATGTGTTCATGTGTGCATGTGTGCATGTGTTCATGTGCTCATGTGTTCATGTGTGCATGTGTGCATGTGTTCATGTGTGCATGTGTGAATGTGTGCATGTGTTCATGTGTGCATGTGTGCATGTGTTCATGTGCTCATGTGTTCATGTGTGCATGTGTGCATGTGTTCATGTGTGCATGTGTGAATGTGTGAATGTGTGCATGTGCATGTGTTCATGTGTGCATGTGTTCATGTGTTCATGTGTTCATGTGTGCATGTGTGCATGTGTTCATGTATTCATGTGTGCATGTGTGCATGTGTGCTAACATCATGTACAGATTGTAAAGTGCATTTACTGTCTTCCTTCCACAGGTGCTGTGTTAGGCGTGGCTGAGTGTAGCAGGGAACCTGATGTCACCGCCACTAATAGTGGAGATGATGAGACATGTATTGTTGCACAGGAAGGTCTGACAGAGTCTGTCGTTGGTCCACCAATTGACAGTACACAGCGGTCAACCCCATCTATGCGCACACTCTTACTACCAATACATCTCTCGTCACCAATGGCCGTAGCTGAGGGACAGCATACAGTTGGCATTGACCAGGAGAGTGTGGTACTTATGGCATGTGTATCCCCTCACAGCAGCCATAGCCGGATTACCGGAATGGTACCACATAGGCGGATATCCAGGGGTTCTCGGGGGGAGCACCACTGGTCATACTGCCCCTGGCAGATGTGCCCCCAGAGGTATTACAACTTCCAGTATGTTCCGGGCTGTAATGCAGGCACAGGCATGTATGGAATGGTACACCTGACAGGGACTAAGGGCGCAGAGGGCCCATTATACTGCTATCAATGACAGCATCTGTGACCTTGCCGGTGCCATCCGGAATTACACTGAGGTCATTGATAGCCATTGGAGGGAGACATTAGATGTCCTCCACAATGTGTTAGCCATGAGCCAGGACCATGCGGGAAGGATGAGAGGCCGACGCGGACGCATGCCAGCAACAGCATCAGCTGGCATTCGTCGCGGATGGACGACAGATCACAGCCGTCCCCGTAGTGGCAGTACCAGCCCCAGCAATGCTGGGGCTGGCCTGTCCATTGACCATCCTACTAGACCACATGCACGTGGTGCTGGCCAGTCCCAGCAAGGACATGGGTCCAGTCATCATACCTCTGCCTCTGATGATAGCACCCAGTCAGGGTTGGTACCCGATACTGCCCATAGCACCCCTGTTAGGCACGGGTACGGTGTCCATGGCTGGAGACAGTGATCTGTACGGCCTAGCAGGTACAGTCTGTGGCTGTCCTACAACCGCCAATATATGGCAGCCACATGGTGGAGTTGTGTCCATGGAGACAAACACACATTTACCATACAACTAGGGCTCACACATACACACACACATTACATCAACATTGGCCCATGTAGTACTGTTGTCCCTCACACACACACACACACACACACACACACACACACACACACACACACACACACACACACACACACACACACACACAGACATGCTGATTGGATGGGTCAATGTCGGGCTCTGGCAAACCTATAACACACCCTGTGCATATGATGACACCTATGCCACCTCCTGTCATCTGTCACATTGATGCAGGAATAGGCTAACATGGTTCTGATGCACAGGGTGACATCATAACAGTGTAGCAATTGTAGCAAGTTGCCAACAGGAAGGTGTACTGATATCCTTGTAGGAATATCTGAGCAGGCATTATGCATCACAGCTCTGATAGTCATTGTAGCATTGTTTACACCAGTGTTAGGTCTGAGTATGTATTGTCCACCCATGTGCCACTTGGATGAAGTGTACAGTGTTGACAGCATGTATTAGTGAGTGGACAGTATGTGTGTGATGTATGCATTACAAATTAGCAGGTGTACATCTGTGAACATGGTGTGTGCGCACTGTCTGCATGTACGTGCACACATGGGATGTGTGACATCCCCTGTTCTACACATTGTTAACATCTCATGGTATCTTTTGATGGCCAGTATGCATTCTACTACAGATATGTACTAACATGGGTACACATGTGTGTATGACATGGGTTGGCACTATGCTGTGGGTGATACTATTGATATATGTCAATGATCTGCAGTCTGGCAGTATACACCACCTCAACAGCATGACTATAACCAATCATTAAATGATGTCCTGACAAATGACTCACAGTTGTAGGGAACTCAGTAACAGTTGGAACCTTACATTACTATACTATAACAGTAACCAGTGGTACTGACCGCCACACATTCCTGGGACCACACCTGTGTGGCATAAAGACCTCTTCGGTACATGCAAACATACTAGGGAATATGTCCATCCACATCTGGTAATGCATGCATTGGCCTACACTGCATTCCCCGGATGGGACGCATATCCTACACAAGAGTATCATACAGACAGATACCTGTTGTCCAATACATGCTGTATAGCAGTACGCCGTCTATGGCATGGTCATCCACATTTACTATACATACTATCCCGACAGTACCACATAGGTGGTAGCCCTGAATACGTATGTTGGGTACCAATGTGTACAGACAGACATATGTTATGTAATCTGTCCCTTGGCATCCACATATCCATAGGTATTGTGGGGTCCCTCGGTGTTTCACATAAAACATTAGGGGCCTGCATGCCTATCCACAGGGCTGGTGCACACCTATCATGACTGTCCATTATTGCCAGTCGTTGTTGTGTATGGACATGTCTGACATATACCCCAGCAATTACCCTCACTCACAGTACTCTACAGTACGTGTCATGGATGTGTGTGGCAGGGATGTCCTTGACCACAGGTTACTACATTGGCCGGTCTTGACGCAGACATACATATGTGGCCTATGATCTGAGAAGCAGTGGCACAATCTGTTGAAGGTTACAAATGTATTCATGTAGTATGCAGGCTTCACACCTATGTACTGATTAAGGTCACATGTACACAAATCTATTTGACACGCAGATAACCGATGTGTGCAATGCACATACTGTTTGAAACATTGGTCGTACCATAGTAAAAGCAAAACCCACACTGCATTAACCACCTGTGGCACACACACACATAGGGTTTGCGGGACTCAAACCCCTACCTGACTATGTTATGACGCTAGTGAGATACCCATTAACACGACATGCTATTTGCTTTACTGGGAGCATTCTTTTCAAAAGCTCTATTTGTAGGATGTTGACATCATCACACTTGGCAAAGAGGGATTCACCACTCTTAATGTATTTCCACAGTCTGCAAAAAGGCCACTCTTCTCAAAGGCAGTCTCACACACACACATTCACACTCAGTATTTGCAGGATTCAAACCCCTACCCAACTATATTATGCTACTGGAGAGATACGCATTAACACAGCACACTACATGCATTATTGCGTGGTTTCTGTTCTCCTTGAATATTTGTAGGATGCTGACATCATCAGACTTTCCAAAGAGGGATGTACCTCTTTTAAAATGTGTTTTCACAGTCTCCAAAAAGGCTACTCCTCTCAAAGGAAATCACACACATACCCTCCCCCTCACACACACACTTGGTGTTTGCAGGAGTCAAACCCCTACCTGACTAGTGAGATATGTATTAACATGACACGCTATTTGCTTTACTGGGTGCATTTATTTCAAAAGCTCTATTTGTAGGATGCTGACATCATCACACTTGGCAAAGAGGTATTCACCACTCCTAATGTGTTTACACAGCCTCCAAAAAGGCCACTCCTCTCAAAGCCAATCTCACACACACACATACATACACTCAGCAATTGCAGGATTCAAACCCCTACCTATGTTATGATACTAGTGAAATACATATTAACATGACGTGCGACATGCTTTACTGTGTGGTCTCTATTCACATGCTATGTTTGTAGGTTGCTGACATCAGACTGGACATGGTTATGTGTGTGCATGTAGTGTTATGCAATCCAACGAATGAACCTTGTGGATCAGCAGGTGTTAACATCTTGAACAGGAATACACAATTCATACCTGGTGTGATCTATCTGTGGACATATTACCATTCCTTCATATGACAATACATATTCATGCACGGATTGTAGGTTTTGTGGATACCACATGTCTCTGTGATGTTGGTAAAGGGCTATTCAAGGTCTATGTGGGACCTGTGTTGCTCCTGTCAGTGATGTTTGTCCTGGGTGTCTGCCTTGCAAGATATGTAGCAGGTTTGGGGAACATGATGTGCTCATTAACATACCACAGACGTTTGTGTTGTGTGTTTGTTGGTTTACAATATCTCTGTTCCTGACTGCAATCATGATGGACTCCATGGACTAGCATTTTGGACTTCGTAGGCTTATAGGAATATAATTCCCATGGTGTGTTGTGAACCAACACTTGTGGGGTGTGCCACATGTTGCTGTAACACATTCAACAGTGTAAGATCCTGTAGAGAGTGTGAGGCTCAACAGACTGTTCAGGTGCAGTGTCTGTTTGTCCTGTTGTTCACTTATGACACATATGGGGAAACATTGTTATCCATGTGATGGGATTAATTTGGCATTGTGGGGTCCAGTTTACACATTCTACATGTGATATTTCCTGGTATGATGTTAGGGCCTTTTATCACTGGGAGGTGGGTATGTATGTATGGGCCCGTCTGACAGGATGTTGACATTGTCAGTCAGGTACAGTTGACCCTGACTCAGGACATATATGACTGTACATCAATATTTCTGACCTAGCTAAAGGAGGTGTAATGTTTCTGTCTGTACTCCTTTGCAGATTATCTTTCCACAGCAACAACAAACTTGAACACTAAAACCCTGTTATACTCTTTTACACTCTTGACACACTACTGATCCTTTGTGATCAGTCGACAGTGTATGTCATCATCATATCCTGGCATGTCCAAAGGCTGGTTTTGTGTGTACTCTCCAGTCCAGCTGGTGCATATTGGAATTCTGATGCATTGTTTTACAACTGCCTTATGTACACAGGTAACACTGTCCTCCTACCAACAAACTCAGATATCTGCGAGAGGTGCAACTGTATAGACGGACAGGAGGCTGAGCTCTCCCAAGCCATGACTGGCACAGTCTATTGGGTGGTGAAGGTAACCACACACACCACAAATACAGTCATACATGCACTGATGACAACAGCAAACCGTATACATTGACACACAATGACATACTTGGAGCATCTAAATGTACTCTGCCTAAGCAGCTGAAACATCCAAAGCAGACACACAAACAACTGCTAACACACAAACACACACATATCATCACATAGTTCACAAAGTCATTGTGCCACACAGTCACTGCCCTTAGGCCTACACAACACACCTCATACAACTGTATTAGGTGAGTGTAATTGTCGGTCACACTGACATCCCACTCACCAGGCTGAACAAGGTGAAGGTCACTTTTTGCTGTGTGTCGGGTGCCAGGATATGCCACATGACACATGCACTGTTGTCAGTCCACTGCAAGTACAAATATGGCTCCATCATTGAGCATTCCGGTGTGTAGACCCTCAGACGTTCCTCCCTGGACTACATGACAAGAGACATAGAGGGGCTCTCTGATCATGTAGGCCAGGACAGTATGACCCTGACCTTGTGTAGCATCTTACCTTCACCAAGTACTGTGTCACAGTATACAGATGACATGATCAGTTTTAACAGTTGCCTAACATATTGTTGTCATTCACAGGGGATCCAGTGTCTGTCAGCCTGGGATTACATGCTCAACATGCCATGTACATTCACTATGGATGCCATGCAGCTGTCAACCCTAGGCTTTCACAGACTGCCTTAGGCTCTTGACACACACATAGTGGCTGTTTGAAGCGAGGATCAGATGACATAACCACAGCCATAGATGTTACAGGGTACAGGAAACGGAGAGTGATGGTGCTCAACAACTCATGTCTAACCCTCAGAATGCATGCACTCAGGACTCACATCAGTATGGAATCTGTCAATATATGTGCAGTAACAAACACCTGGTTCAGGCTCACAAAAGCACAGCAGCACTAACATGTTTTACATCATACCATGGTTTTCAGACACAGGACTTGGACTGGACAACAACAATAGGGGGGGATTCCATATACATCATTCATACACACATCTCCAGGTTGGTAGCAGTACATAAAGCATTGGGGAACATGCATGTGCAACTGAGAGTGGTCAAAACTGCATTTCAGTGTCTAGACTGTTACAGACCACACTCCCAAACATGGGCACAACAGTCATTATTCCTGGGAACACTGGGGAATGTGAAGGGCTCACCAAACACCATTATATTGTGTGACTTCAAATATACAAACATTGACTGGGTATACTACTCAAGCAGTGACACCCTCACACAACAGTTGCTAAGATTGTTACACTCACATGCTAGGGCAGACCTGGTCACCGCACCCACAGGGGGTTATACATGTGGTACCTGATCATCACACACATGAGGACTCTATGTTCCACAATAGAGGTATACCTGTAATTGTTAAGGTCAGAACATACATTCATCTCACTAGACATACATATCCCATACACACACACATCCTATGTGATCTCAGTGACATACTTCTCATGAACAAACATCACACTTGTACAAACTGAGGTGGTATCCCTCAATGACCCTGGGACAGTGTTAATTATGGCTCAGACAACTACATACTTTACAAGCACATTCTATGGACAAATACTGGAATTCATGGATCATGCTATTCCAGATAACTACAAGACTCACTCCTCCAAAGGCAGGGGCCTGTTTACTGGACCACGGCCATTACTGAGCTGTACATGGATAGAAGGAGGCTACTACATTATAGAGCACAATCACAATCTGGAAGGCATCTCTGATCAGTACTATGGTATAGCTACGATCAGTTGTTGATTCATCTAAGGCCCACTTCTAATGGACACTTGCAACAGACACTGTGGACAATCACAAGGCCTTGTTTAGTTATGTCAGGGACCTGTATGTGAACTCACAGATATGCTGTGAGTTACTGCATAATTACAAATGATACAGTGAACCCACTGACATTGCAAACATCCTGGACAACAGGTTCAGTGGGAATGTTTCCCCACCATCCCCCCTGCAGTGCACATGTCCATCACAACAGGGTGTAGCCTCCCTGACATCACAGATGAACATGTGTGTGCTGCCCTCTCCATTGCAGACAACACAGCATCAGTGGGACCAGATAGTGTCCCAGGCTGTGGCATACACGAGATTCATGACAAACTTCAGACCCACATTATGTCACTGTTCAATATCACAGTTACTACAGGATGTGTACCCATGGAATGGCGTACAGCTATGGTGTACCCGCTACAAAGTGCTGGTGCCACAAGGGACCCTGGACATTATCACATTATATGCCTAACTATCCTGGTCTGCTATGCTATGGAGTGTATCATCATGGAACACATACACATACACATTGTGAACCTACAGACACTGGATCCTACACAATTTGGTGTTGTGGGCATATCTTGCCTCTTGCAGATGTTTGATGTCTTTAAACAGTTAACAGGTCCATAGATGTACACAGGGTTGTCCACACAGCCTACCTGGAGCTCGCACACCACTTCTACACAATACCCCACTTGGCCTTTACACATTAGATCATCGGATTCAATATCTACACATATGTCACAATCTGGATTGCTAACTGGATCATGGATAGCACACACATGGTCAGTATTGCAGGTGCCATGTCTGACTATACACCAGTTACAAGTGGCATCCCACAGGGCTCAGTCCTAGGACCTCTCTTGTTCTGTACTTATTTCTGATACATACTGGCTAACACAGGAGGAATATGGATGACCATGTTTGCAGATGACTGCAAACTGTGTGCCATATTCGACTCCACAGCTGGCACAGGCATCCTCAGAAAGGGTCTCACAGAGATGGCTGACTGGTGCCAGAGCCATGGCCTACAGCTACCTTACTTTAGATGCATAGTCATCACCTTTGGTAGTAACATCGTGCACACACATTACCACATAGGTGATGATACATCACGTACAGTGTGTGTGGTTTGTGATTTGGGGACATGAATACTTAGTACTCTTGCCTTTGACATTCACGTTGCCAATGTTGTTGGACACACCTTCTATTTAGGCAACCTTATCCCATACAGTTTTACATCCAGATCAGGTGGAGCCATTGTGACCCTGTAGTTATCTGACACATGCTTGGATACAATGGCCCATTTTGGATGTACCTTACCCAACACCTGCAGCAACTGGAATGTACACAGATTTATATACCAAGTTGATCTAGGGACTCAAACAGATGGTATGCACAGTTTGGCTATGGTGACCCCAGCTCTCCTCAGTTGCTTACTGCCTACTTGGATGCAGTCTGTGCCTTTTCTTTGATGCCATGTCCATCACAGCATTGATGGACAGGCTCCACGTGAGGATATCAAAGTCCCTTACAGCTACATGCTCCAGGGACAGGTACATGAGCAATGATGTTAATAGGACATGCTGGAGGGGCATATTACCATCACAGAGGATCCACTCACTCGGGAATGTGATCACAGTGCCACATATGCACAGACCCACGCTGAACACCTACAGGTGACATCTTCACAGGTGGACGGGTGATCGTATGTTTAGCCCTGGGATATGCTGTGGGTCCTTGATAGACAGAGGCAGAATGAAATGAACATATGTGAGATATCTTGTGTGACCTACTATTGACAGGCACAGTCTACTGATCTAGCGTGATTGCAGACTACAAACACACTGTGGCTAGGCTTCTACATACCCTAGGGCAGATAGCTTAGTGTCAACCTCTGAAACTATGCTAATGTTCAGGATGCACATTGTTCAGTGATGGTACTGATTGCAGGTTTTGTTTCTTCTTTGCTTTACCACTTCCTATGAACAACCTAGGTTTCTGCATAACATATTTGATTGTGACAGTATTTCACTATTTTATATTGTGTCTGTTGTCATATCACTGTGTGCCCATGGTGGATTTGTGAATAGTGCGAAGTTCCTGGGTTGACACTTGCAACTGTGGGATATGTGTGGCCCACTGCTGTACTCAAACTTGACCTAAGTGTGTGAGCATGCCCAGTTCAGACTTTCAGTGTTTTGTTGCCTGACATTTGTCTCATAGTTTCAAGTGTGTGAGCATGCCCAGTGTGACCTTGCAGTATGTTGCTGTCTGAGGTCCACTACGTTTGTTGATGTGTGTGAACATTACCAATATTAACATTTATACTATATGTGTGTTGAATATCAGGTTCTATTATTACTGCAGGCCTCACCTTTGTGTCTTGACTCGGCAGGGATTATGCTATGCATGCAAGGTTTCCATTAGATACTTAACATTGACTTATCAACATTTTTTCATGCAAGCTGACCATTGACATGCGGTCATGGTTTAGTGGTTCTGTACTCTGACTATAGTGCACTGTATCCTGGGTTTGGGGACTGTCACTGCTTCATATTCTCATACATGGCAGAACAGACTGCTTCAAGAAAAGTGAAGCAAATATGAACTTGTTACCCTGCTTTTGATGAACTATACCTACATTTGACCAGACTTGCACAACATTGCTCAATGTTGCCCAACATTGCTGGACAGTGCACAATATTGCTGAACATTGCCTGTAGTTGTGCTTCTTAGTGTGTGAAATTTTGTTCACATATACTAAATAGTGTTGAGAGCTGTTTAGCAGTGCTTTATATTGCTTAACACATAGCAATCATGCCTCAGGTGGTGCTGCAGGGCTGCCTATGTCGGATGCACATTTTACACTCCCTATACATGTTTGTTAACAGGTAGTGTCAAGTTAAGCATCGCTTTTACTATATGTGAGAGTCAGAGAGAGGTATCATTTCCATGGTTCCTACTGAGCCAGTGTATACGCTATGCGTTGCCTTTTTGCCAAGGCCAAAGCATACTGGGCACGCCTCCTTCTGCCTACTGGGGCAGGCTCAGGTTGTTCCTCCTCCAAGTCACGCTCTGCCTGTGATGGCCTTGGCAATGGTGGGGGACTGTTGTGCCCGGCCCTATGCTGCACCTGCTTCAGCTGTTTTCACAGGATCATATTGTGTAGCATAGCACATACCATGACTATTTGGGTACATGTAGTTGATGAGTACTGCAAGGCTCCACCAGATGTGTCCAGGCACCGGAACCGTGACTTGTGCAGCCCAAACACACACTCAATTACATTTTGTGTTTGTGTGTGTGCCTCATTATGGCATTCCTGTTCAGGTGTGTGTGCATTTCTGATGGGTGTCATCAGCCACGGCTCGAGTGCATATCCAGCATCCCCCACTAGGTGACCATGAGGGATGTCCCCATTGGCAAATGTCTGGTACAGCTGTGTCAGATGCCAGATATGGGAGTCACGGTAGCTTCCAGGGCAGCCAGCACACACATTCATTATTATGCCCTGGGCATCACATATGACCTGGCAGTTGATAGAGGGGTAACCCTTGCGGTTATAGTAGACCCTACCCCGCTCACCAGGTGGTGTTTTGATGTGAATGTGCGTGCAGTCTATTGCACCCACTACCTCATGGTATTCCGCTATTTGCTGGAAGAGACGCATATTGTTGGCCAACACCTCATCGGAATTGGGGAAATATACATGATCACCAACATGTGCTGCCATGGCATTCAGGAACTGGTGCAGTACCCTAGATGCTGATGCCTGTGAAATACCCATCATATCGCCAGTTGGTCTCTGGAAGGTACATGTTGCTAATATTCTTAGGCCAACACATACCTTGGTTTCCACTGGGGTGGGTTCCCCTCTGTTGCTTCTATGTGTGAGGCATGGCCTGCACAGCTCAACAATTTGCTGCATGAGGTCTCTGTCCACTCTATAGCGCTCCACTATCTCCAGCTCATGTAGACCCTGGTAGGTTACCCTAGGCCTGTACACTCTTCTCCGTCTCCTCACTGTGGGTTGCTCAGCAGCATTTGCATTGTCACCACCCTCAGCATGTTGCATATGTCGCCTTATGACAGCAATGACAGCCCCTAACATTTCTTTGTCTCAGTGAAGCTTTTTCAGTTTTCACTTCTATTAGCTTACTGCAGTGTTGCAGTGTGTCTGAGAAATACATACTGGAATGTTTTTGGCTGGGTTTTGAGTGCTGGGCTGGGCTGGGCTAGTGTAATGCCTGTGTAATTGGCTGATTCTGATTGTTTTCACCTGCTAGCTCTGCTAGTACTCCCTGGTTAACTTCCTACTATTTGTTGTGCTTCCTTTTCCCTTTCTGTTTCCTCATGGGGCAGCGCCGTGCAAACAAGTGCAAAGACTCGCACACCAGCTCACATGCGCACACACATGCTTACACAGACTACGACTTGCTTATTCCTGTTAAAACGCATGCACTCTGGTGCAAACACGCTTACAACTGTTTGCTCAGCCTTACATATGCTTACTCAAGCCTACATGTGCGCACACACGCTTACACGTGCACACACTGTCTTACTCGGGTTTACTGGCATGCACACGCACGCATGCACGCTCAACAAGAAACTTTGGTGTTATCCACAGCATACACCTTCGATTTCTTGACTTTACCTGCCTACCTGTTGACACACCTCTTTCACTATTATGTAAATGTAAGCTGACACATGTCGCTCTGCTCCAATGAGCTGCACTCCTTTCATACATATCCCCCTCATGATGTCACCTATCTTCTACTCTGTTACTCCCTTTATCCTACTCCTACACTCCACTGACTGTGCTCATTTGCTATGTGAACTTGCGAATCACTATCATAACTCTCATTTGCATAGGATTGCCTACTAATGCTTAGTTACATCTCTTAGACTGAGCTTCCCCCCCTAGCAACCTCTACTCGGTGGCCATGTTGTCTTCAGCCTGCCATTCCCTTGCATTGTAAATTCATTTTAGCTATGAAATCCTCATTTGTGGATCTTAATTATTAATTTTCTGCTTTTTAGGGTGCAGTGCGTTTGCGCAGTGCTGCGCTACAGTTAAACCCCGGAAATCGGGATTAAAAAAAAAGTTATTTTATTTTTAATTTGCATCACTTCCCATTGCCAATGGTTATATTTTTGGCCATTGGCATGCTTTCTCCTGTGAATGCATGCTTTTTTTACAGCTGACACGGCTCTGTTTTGCTATTTGCAGAACTGTACTCAGTTATCAACTGAGTACATTTCTGCAGATAACACTACTCCTACTCGGACAGGTTCGGGTTTCCTGGATCAGAAATTTACCTCATTTGCATGGCTTTTGTCTGCAATTGAGGTAATTTGCATATCCCAGCCCTGTCTGTGTAGGACTAGTTAAGAGAGCTCAGTTGCACGCCTCTGCCGGCTGTTCCTGGATCGCTCTGCGGACATGTTGGCTTGCTGGAGTCTTACTCTACTCTTAGACTCCATGCAAGCCTTAGTAAATCCAGCCTAATGTGTCTCTGAAAGGAAGTCTACATAATAATGTCATATATAAGTATACAACACTGCAGCTTAAATCACTCAGGTGGCAAACAATTAGTAATTTAAGGGAATAGGCAGAAACCACACATAAGCTACTCTAAGTAAAATCAAAAGAAAGTACACTTGTGTCAAATCTTACCATAACAATAGATGTCCTTCCCTTCACTGATGCAGTATTCATTATACTGGGGATCCCCTGCAAGGGTAGCCCAACATCCGTCCAGTATACCAAAGTCTTAGGTTGTAATCGGGAAGTCATACATCACACATATGTTTCCTGCTCACAGCATAGGGCATAAAGGTGATGTACAGATGGACGTTCCTTAGAAATGAAAATCCCCAGGAGGAACAACAGTCCAAGTAATACAAAAAGGAACATGTGCATCCAGAAGGACAAAGAAAAAAGGGGTAGGAGAGAAAGACAAAGAGAATACTGCAACAGTGAAGGGAAGGACATCTACTTTCATGGTAAGGTTTTGCACAACTATGTCCTTCCATATCACTGTTGCAGTATCCCTTACACTAGGGAGAGTGAAAAAGCTGAAGAGGAAACTTTGGAGGAGGACGGTCTAGCAGAGCTCTCAAGAAAGCCATGCAGGATAGAACTGGCAAATAGGGCTCTAACCTTGGAAACCATAATCCACTTACAATGTTTGGTAAAAGTATGTACAAAGGTCCAAGTAGCCACCTCAAGGATGGACTTAGTAGCTGATCCTTTGAAAAAAAAAACACCAGATGAAGCCACAGACCTTGCAGAATGAACCTTAACAGAAGACGAAGAAAAGCTTTTCCCATCAAAAGAGTAGCAAAATGAAATAGCCTTGGCGATCCAGGAAGAAACAGTTTGCTTTGCAACAGCTAAACCTAAAGACCTAGGATGAAAAGAAACAAAATGTTGCTCAGATTTATGAATGGCTTTAGTTTTAGCTAAACAATATGAGTTGTCTAAGCAAATCCAAGGTGTGAAGAACCTTCTCACTAGCAGACTGCAGAGAAGGGGGAAAAGGTGGGCAAATGAATGGACTGATTAAAAGACAACTTATCAACCACCTTGGGGATAAAAGAAGGATTAGTAAGAAAAGACACCCTGACCCAATGAAAAACTAAAAAAAGAAGTACAGCCAAAAGGGCCTGAAGCTCAGACACCCTTCTAGCTAAAGTAAGGGCCAAAAGAACAACAGTCTCACAAGTACAATGTTGTAAGAAAGCTAAAGCTACAGGCTCAAAAGGAGCTTGAATGAATCTTTCAAGAAAAAAAGATAAAGTCTCAGGAAGCAGAAATAGGCTTCTTGGGAGGCCTACTATGAAGGGTGACTATAAGGAGTTGTTTGGCCTCAAATCTAGAAGCCAGAGGAGGAGTTAAAGGCAGACAAGCAGAAAAAGCTGAACGGTGGGCTTTAACTGAAGAGTATGTCAACTCAGCACTAAGCAATTCACACAAATAAGATAGAACCAAAGGAACTTCCACAGAAACTGGATCCACATTACGAACAAGACAGAAAATCTCTTCCACTTGGATAAATAACATTTCCTGGTAGTGATTTTCCTGGTATCCTGCAGAAACTGAAGCAAGTCCTCAGAAAAATGGTGCCTAAAAGGGATCAAACTTTATCACCCACAGTGTCAGTTGAAGAGTGGACAAGTGGGGATGGATGAGAGACCCCTTAGCTTGTGTGAGTCGATCCACCCACTGAGGTCACTTGTGGTGATTTCCCTTGGCCAAGTGCAGAAGAAGGGGGATCCAATGCTGTTTGGGCCAAAAAGAATTCACTAACAGGACATCCCCTTCCAAGAGAACGAGAGGGCATCCACCTTCCAAGCCAGAGGACATGGAGATCTGGTGCAAAAGAGAATAAGTTATTTGAACAGAGAGGAGACAAAAAGATCTACCTGAGGAGTACCCATCTGGTGGACAATGTCCTGAAACACATCTCTGTGAAGCATCCATTCATGATTCTCTGTTATGAACCTGCTCAGAGAGTCTGCCACAATGTTTGTTATAAAGAAATATAAACAGCCTGAAGAGTTACCTGATACTGAACAGCCAGGTCCCAAACCTGAAGAGCTAGTCTGCACAACAGGTAAAACCATGTCTCCCCTAGCTTGTTGATGTAACACATTACTGTGGTATTGTCCATAAAGATTTTGAGTGGCCCAGGAAGGAATAGAGAATGGAAGACCTGAAGGGCCAGAAGAAGCGCCCTCATCTCTTTGATGTTGATATGGTCCTTCCTCTGACAAAGGGACCAAAAGCACTGAGCCTTTAGAGGGCCGAAATGAGTTCCCCATCCCATATCTGAGGCATCCAAACATAATTCCTGAGAGGGGACTGGAGGCTGAAAATGAAGCCCTGCATTGAAAAACAGTTGATGAATACACAAGCAAAGCTCTAGCAAGAGGCATGGAAGAAGAGGCAAATGAAGCCAGAGTGACTTTAGGAACTACCGAAGCTTTCTCATATGAAGCCTGGCTAGACAAAGCATAGGAATGGTGGAAGACACATACCCAAGGGTTCTGAGAAACTCCCTGGCTATAACTGAGACCAGAGGAAGAAGGGACTGAAAAAATGCAATCAGAGTTAAAGCCTTCGGAGGAGGCAAGGATGCCAGCATAGGAATGGCTTGGAGTCTGCATCTGAGAAAAATATGATCCTGAGAAGGAGTTAGGAAGGATTTTTGGAAATTTGCTGTAAGCTATAGGCTCTACAAGAGGCAAATTGCATAGTGAAGGTGTTAAAGTAAGGTCCCTGGAGAGGAAGCCTGAATGAGGAGGTCATCCAGCTAAGGAAAGATCTGAATTCCCCTCATCCTGCAAAAATCAATCACAGGAGCGAGGCATTTGATGAAGACCCTTGGGGCAGTAGAAAAGCCAAAGGGAAAAGCAGAGAAATGTGAGGAAGAAACAGAGAAACATAAGCATTTCCTGAAAAGGAGATGAATAGGGATATGGAGATAGACATCCTTGAGATCCAGAGTGACTAGGAAAGCCTGAAGTAGAAGAAGATGAAGCAAGGTTTGAAGGATAGCATTCAAAAGGAGGGGACCTTTAAAGAGGTGTTGAACTGGGAAAGATCCAGTATAGGTCTCCTTGTACCTTATTCCTGGGAACCATAAACATTCTGGAGTAAACTTCCTCCCTTTTTGAGGAGCAGAAACTGTTTGGATGGTGCCTTGAGACAGAAGGGTTTGAAAAACATCTGGTAAAAGGGGCAGTTGTTCCTGAGGAGGTTAAGGAATACCTAAGAAAGGAGGAAGGGGTTTCCAAACCATGTAGTACCCCTGATGAATGATGGAAAGAACCCAAGAATCTAGAGTGATCCTTAACCAATTGTGAAGGGACACTGAAAGATGAACAGATAATGGAACTTGGCTTAGGAGAGAGGGAGAAAGAGAGTCAGACAAAATCTGGTTTACCTGGAAAAGGAGGTTTCTGAGTTGTAGGAGTCTGAGTAGGAGGAAGAGCCCCTCTAGTACCATGTTTACCTTTGGGAGGAAGCTAAGACTGTCCACATGCAAGAACAGAATTGGTATGATAATTCCTCTGAAATATGGGAACAGGGGAAACAGAAATATGATTTAATTCCTCTATTGAGTTGCCCTTCTCCTGAAGAAACTTAAAAATCAGCAGCTGCAGAACCAAAGAAATTTGTATTGTCAAGAGGGGCGTCCATCAGCTTAACCTTAATATCATCAGGCAGAGGCTGAAGGTGAAGAAGTATGATGCTTTAACACAGAACCAAAGGCATCAGCTCTAGAAGAGGCATCAGCTGCATCATAACTACATTTAATGGAATGGTGAGCTACTTGAGAAGAGGAACCCAACAAAGAGAGGGCCAAATGCTTCTCTTCAGAATCTGGAAGGTCTGTAAGAACTTCGAAGCCTTAAAGAGAAGGGCTGAAATATACTTGGAAATATATGGGTCTGGTAATTTACAACCCTAAAAGCCTGAGTACCAGCTGTGTACACTTTTTTGCCCAGTCTGTCTATGGTTCTACTATCCTTGTCAGAAGGAAACAGTTTGGTAAAAGATAAAAGCTTGGAAGGCTTATCAGAAGAAGAAACAGAAATAACAGAGCAGTCAGCAGAGGGACACTTGTAATGAAATTTACAATCATCCGGCACCTTATAAAACCTACCAGTTTTTTTTTAGGAGCAGTGGGCTGGGAGTCAGAAGCCTAAAAAGCTGCTGAAAATTTGTCCAACAAAACAGCAAGAACAGAAGGAACAGCTGAAGGCTTAAGAGACTCAATCTGGAGTTTTGGTCCACTTGAAGTAGTTTTCAGCAGAAGCATTTCATGGGAATGGGAACTGCCGATATTTTTATTGGCAAGTTGACACAAGCCCACTCAAATATATAGCACTGATCTCTAAATGCATATTCTACGTGAGACCTCAGTGACAGTACTTACACAGATTTGGGTTGTTTGGGCATAACGAGCATGTAAGGGGATACAGGTGTTGCCCTCTCCAAAAAGCACTGTTTTACTGCATTTCCCATTTTCTGATTGTACTGCAAGCAGTTGTATGAATGGGCAACTCACAATGACTATATAAAACGCAAAGACTTTGTATTTCTGCTCATGTAGTAATCCAATGGCAGGCAGATAGCTATACAGGTGTTTATGTAAACCTAATAATTGGAAGAACAAAATATGTTCAGTACAAAGTCAGTTCATTCAAGGCTAAGTAATTACTAAAACGTTTGAGTGAAACCATGTATTAGAAAAGAATAACAAACATGCTTATTGTGGCCTTCACATGAATCACGCAGCCTTTTTTGGCTATATTTCAGGATAATAGTGATATGACCTTTAATATAAACACAAGACTTTACAGGAATAGCATATCACCAGCTCTTTGATTTTCTCTTCACCATTTTGTAACATTATAAAATCATACAAAAATAAGGGTAATCTAATTGCATTTGCTCATTTATATAATTATACAGTACAGCACTTTGCAATTTCAGTAAAATGAATTTGAAATAAGATGTGTTTTTTATTTCCCTTATCCTATTTTTATGAACTTCACAAGTATTGAGAAGGACATCATCCCCAATTACTAATGGCATCACAGAAAATTCCGTTTGTAGCTGTGGTTGACTGGGGATATATTTATACTGCAAATGAGTACATATGAAAGTAATTATGCTCGCTGTAGAAAACATGCATGGTCCAAAGTTCTTTATAATCATTCAGCCTCCCCCTTTGTTTTGCAAAGAATGAAGTTGAAAGAAATATTCCATCTCTCATTTTTAGTAAAGAATGAATGTGAAGTGTAATTTAGTCTTAACAGTTCATCTAACAAGTTGGCCATTAGTACTACTACAGATTCAATAACACAAATTACATCTTGGCTACACAGATGGAATTAATTGTGTCTAGATCATTTAACTTACATTTTTGACTGCACACTCAAGCCTGCCTGTAAAAAAAGGTCATACACTTCATAATGCATATTTTTACAAAGGGAGTGCTTCACTGTGACCTGCTGAGGCCCAGCATAATTATGACTAAAATAAACTATAGTTGACAGAAAGCAAGGTGCCAAGTAAATTAGGGGTGCAAGGGTAGCTGCCACCCCTTCGGTTTGAACAGGTTTGGGCCTAACATGATTGATGTGAAAATCCATCACATCGTGCTTATGTCATCTTTGATTGACATGTCATGTACTTGAACTAATGGATTGACAATTGCTGCAGGAAGACTTAGTTGCTTACGAATATTTAATAACTCCATTAGCTAATGAATATTCATAAAACAGGTCTGTAGTTACTGTCACTGACTTTTCAGAATGTCTTTAATTTTGTCTCATATTCTTTTATCTGTCCTTTACAAAATGTTCCTTTCCTGTTGCATTAAAGTAATACTTAAAAATGTGTTAGTCAAACATGGCTTTTGATTTCCTCTTAGAATATTAGAGGGAATAACTGAGTTGAATTAATGATTGTATTATATGCAAATTTATAGTATATAAATAATTTGATAGCGCTTCATCGACTATAATTATGACAAGCTGTGATTGGTCCGATCAGCTATTTCTTTTTTATGATTGACCATTCATATTTGTAATAGGGAGATATGTAGAAAGGGGCCTGTCATTTTTTCGGGTTTTAAAGTATTTCGATTATAATTTATAATTTATAATAAGTAGATAGCAGGATGGTTTATCAATAATCATTTAACTATTATTTCCTAGATAGCAGTGCTGTTTATTTATATTGATTGCGATTATGAATGCGGAATAGAGGTTTTCGCTGTATTTCCCTATTAGGTACCTTAGCTGAACAATGATTGGTTTATTTCTCCAATAATTGATGGAGATTGGTGGACAAGAGCTCGGATTAATATTGGATATGTATGTAGCTCTGTGATGAATTGTAGGAGAGCTTGTGGATTGGCCACAGATGTTGCTTACCTCATTTCATTCACTAGATTTTAGTATATAGGTTTTTCATATGTGTTTATATTGTGTTATGCAAGTTTTCTTAGCTGGTCTGTGTCTATTAGTGGAAGGCAGCTTTCGTTTTCTTTTTAGAACATTAGAGGGAATTGCTGATGGTGAACTAATGAATACACTATAAGTAAATTTATGGATCATTTGAGAAAGCAGTATCACTTGCTATTTATGATAACTCATTGATTGGTTTGATCAGCTATTTCCATTGTGTGATTGGCCATTTGTTTTTAGAACAGGC
>NC_056728.1:1526002624-1526040124 GCF_019279795.1 Protopterus annectens | reverse complement strand
AAGCATATAACCTGTGCACGCACACATGGTCACATCTGCTAACTACTCAGGATATATAAACTTAAGTGTAGTAACATCTCACTATGTGCTTGCATAACATTACAATCTCTGTTGACTTTACTCTTGGACACACATGGGTTTATATGGGTGTTTCAAGTGTTTATTAAACTGAAGATTACTACCTAAATATGCAAACTGTGGTTAAGGTAAACTTTTTAACATAAAAAGCATCTCTGATTTTATTGGGATTTGAACCGCAAACTGCAAATGCATAGATACTGTGCATATGCTCTGACCATTACACTATTGACATTAATTTTGCTTCTGCCTATTTTTCTATTTAGATGATTTCTATGTGTAAGCTAGGCTAAGCAAAGGGCAGTGGTGTGCGAACCCACTGAGCTTCACTTACTCTTGAAATAATAACATAAGAATTGAAAGGGAAGAATATAAAATAAAATTCCTAACTACATTAGGCATAGCCACTCACTGACACTCTTCAAGAGAAACCTTGATGGGTGAATAGGTAATTGAATACACACCCCTGGGATCATGTGTGCCAGAGCCATACAGCCAGGGGGAGTCCCCCAGTTTTGGTTAAGGGCACATCATGCTTACTGAACCTGGTTGATGTCTTACAGACAGTCACCCAGGCAATAGACAAGGGGAGAGGTGGTTCACACATCCTACCTGGACCTCACCAAGACTTTCGACACCATTCCCCACTCGGGTATTATTGATAAACTCACCAGCCAGAACATAAACCCTTACATCACAGGATGGGTTTCCAACTGGCTTACAGACAGATCCCACATGGTAAGACTAGCGGCCTCCTGGTCCAACTCTTAACCAGTCACAACTGGTGTTCCACAGGGCTCAGTCCTGGGACCCCTACTGTTTGGCATATACTTCTCAGTGGTACAGGTAAACACAGGTGGACTATGGCAGACCAAGTTTGCCAATGACTGCAAACTGGGAGCTGTAATTGACAGTCCAGCTGACAGAGACATCCTTCAAAGGGGCCTCACGGAGACAGACACAAGGTGTCAAAGTCATGACCTCAAGCTAAATGCCACAAAATGCATAGTCATTCCATTTGGAAAAATGAAACACCCACAAATTACCACATAGATGGCAGCCCCCTTAATACAGATGAGGTAATAGGAGATCTGGGGACTAAGGTAGATAGTAATCTCTCCTTTGACAATCATATTATCAAAGCAGTTAGGACATCCTTCTATGTAGGCCATCTAATTACTAAAGGGATCGCATCTAGACATACTGAGGTTATAGTGTCACTTTACTCGTCACTCATCAGGCCCATCATAGAGTATAATACCCCATTTGGGATATACCTCAGAAGACATTTCCAATAGCTGGAAAGATCACAAAGTACTTCTCAAAGTTGATTACTGCCCTCAAACATATGTCCTTTGCAGCCAGACTGAATAAACTCCAGCTATACTCAGTGGCATCTCGTTTACTCAGAGATAATCTCTGCTGGCCTACAAAGCCATGTCCAACTCAGACTTAATGGATATGCTCCACCTAAGGAAATCCATGTCACAGTGAGCCACTGACTCTAGTGAGCTAAACCTTGCCACAACAATAACTAGAACATGCTAGAGGGACAGATTCCTGTCACAGAGACTCCCCATGCTTTGGAACAACATCTCTAATTACATTATACAGAGCCCCTCACTAACACTCTTCAAAAGAAACCTTGATGAGTGGATGGGGAATGGTAGATACACCCCAGGGATCCCACCATTGGCTCTGCTCGAAAGAGGGACAGTTACTTAATTAATGGGGTGGCAAAAGCTGACACATTTTGGCTAGGCTTAGGAATGCCCGTGGACAGTTAGCCTAGTACCTACCTATGAACCGATGCATACAGTAACAGTACATGCTGATAGCTTAATTTACTGTTCAAGTGTTGACTTACCTTGTGCCAATAACAGTTATGTGTGCAATAGTTGTGGGCTGCCTATGTTGGATGCACACAGTAGACTGCCTATACATGACAATTTACAGGTAGTCTTGTGTGTGCCATCCATTTTTACTGTGTGTGCAGGTGGAGAAAGGTGTCAGTCCCTAGGTGCCTACACTGTCAGTGTATGTGCTATATATTCCCTCCTTGCCAAGGCATGGGCATACTGGGCACAACTCCGTCTGCCTACATGGGCTGGCTCAGGGGGCTCATGGTCTGAGTCCCTCTGTGCCTGTGGAGCCCTTGGCAATGGTGGTGGGCTGGAAGGGCCTTCAGCATTCTGTCTTTACTGCAGCTGTTTCCACAATATCATACTGTGTAGCATGACACATACTATGAAGATGTGTGCACATGTGGCTGGAGAGTACTGCATTGCTCCACCGGATATGTCTAAGCAACGGAACCAAGATATGAGCATCCCAAACACATGCTCTATGATGATTCTGGTTTGTGCGTGTGCCTCATTATGGCATTCTTGCATGGGTGTGTGTGCATTTCTGATGGGTGTCATCATCCACAGTTCCAGTGCATAGCCAGCATCCTCCACCAGATGGCCATATGGGATGTCCCCCCTGGCAAGTGCCTGATATAGCTGTGAGGCATGCCAGATGTGGGAGTCATGATAGCTTCCAGGGCTGCCAGCACACACATCCATGATAATGCCCTGGACATTGCACATGACCTGGCAGTTGATGGAGGAGTATCCCTTGAAGTTTATGTAGCGCCTACCCTGCTCACCGGGTGGTGGCTTGATGTGTATGTGCATGCAGTCTATTGCACCCAGTACCTCCGGGTAGACTCACACACAGTGGAAGAGACGCATATTGCTGGACAACTCCTCCTGCATTTGGGGGAAGTATATGTGCCCATTGTCATGTGGTAACATGGCATCCAGGAACTGGTGGAGTACTCTGGATGCTGATGCTTGTGAGACCTCCATGATATCCCCAGTTGGCCTTTGAAAGGTACCTGTGGCTAGTATTCTCAAGTTTACACATACCTTGGTATCCACTGGGATGGGTTTCCCTCTGTTTGTTCTGGCTCTGAGGCGTGGCCTGCTCAGCTCCACAAGTTGCTGTAGGGTGTCCCTGTCCACCTTGCAATGCTCCACTATCTCCAAATCATGTAGCCCCTGGTAGGTTACCCTGGGTCTGAACACTCTTCTCCTCTGGTGCCTGCGGTGGTTGTCAGCATCATCTTCCTCACCCCCTTCAGTCTCCATCACATGCTGGTGGATCAAAGCAATGGCAGCCCCTAACATGTACATATTAAAACTTCCCCCTTTGTATACACCAATGGTGCAGTGTGTATGGGAAAACACAAGTGTGTGTGAGGTGCTTTCCCACTTTATACTATTGTTTTATAGATGCTGCTGATGTCATTGGCTGTGTATGAGCAGTTGCTGCTGCAAGATATCTTACTTATGGGTTTTATATTGATTACTAAAAGTGTGGGGGCTGTAGTGTGGAGTTATGCTTGCCTGGCTTGATTCATCCATTGCCCTTTAATTCCCTTTTAAACCTAGATTCCCTCCCATTGTCAGCATGCATCCACCTGCCAGCTTTATTGTCTTGTACTTTCCCCACCCAGTCGTGTGTTGCAAAGTGTGTTATGTAGCTGATATAATGCAATTCTACTTTGTTTTGCTGTCACACTTTACTGTTTTCTTTGCAGTACAGCCCCTCCCCTTTCCTGTTCTGCGGGTAGCTGCTAGCAGCCTTGTTAGCTGTTGTCAATGGCCCACTGTAGGTTCCTAGGTGTTAATTACTCATTTGTACTCCAATTTCCCTGCTGCATTTCCTTATTTTTTCCTATATCCTTCCTTTTTCATCTCCGGTGCATGCCGCTCAAACCCGTTTACCGGGTTTAAGCGCATTTTAATGTCCGTTCACATGCATACTCAGTTACCTTGTGTGCTCTCAGCTAGGCAAAGCTAAAGCCAGTTAAACACACCCCTTTCCTTTAGCTTTGCTTAGTTACAGCAAACTGGATTGGCATTGCTCCAATGTGCTTGCAGCAAAGGTGACACATACCTCTCTTGATGTCATCTTTTGTTCATGGTCACACCTCGGTGTTATAACACTACACTGTGAGGTACATCCTTACACCAGGGGGGAATCTGTGATTCAGTATAACTCCTCTCATTTGCATTAGATTGCCTACTAACTCCTAGAAACTGCGCATAACGCTAACACAGCCCCTTAGCAACCCTTGCACCATGGTGTGGTGTAACATACCTGCCATTGACTATTATGGGGAAATCATGATATGTGTTACACTGCAGTTTTATTTTCTTTTTTTTTCTATTTTTTTTTTACGATCCCATTTGTGGGCCACTGCCCTATGCTTTAAACATTGCGATAGCGCGAGAAAAAATAAAAATGTTATTTTTACATTTTGTACATTTTTTTTATGTTTCATGCCAATGGCTATATATTTAGCCATTGGCATATATTAACAATATAATACATGTCATTCAAAGATGGCCGTTGTTCTGTAAACACTGCTATTGCATAGCTCTCCAAAACTTATGGATTAAAAATCAACCTAGAAGAAAGACCTGAGCCTTTTTAAAATAAATACTCTGAGTGAATAACTACAATTAACTTCCAGATACCCTAAGAAGGAGAAATTAAAATAAAAGAAACATCAAATATACCAGGATTGTAGAGGATTAACTGGAACTGAGAAACAAAGGAAGGGAACCATGTGCTCAAAGCTTCCTGCAAATTCACCTTCAAGTTGAGACGTTTTACCATCACCAAATGTCCAAAGAAGATAAAAAGATGGACTTCACAACAACAAAAACCAAACTCTCTGAGTTATTATCACCGGAAAAAGATTTAAATGCTAAAAAACAGAAAACAGCAAAACAACAATATGCTGCAAAATCTGGGACAAAAAATAAAACAGATCAACTGGCAAACATGGATGATATAAAAGTAGCTTTACTACCTATTCAAGAGGCAATTAAAGATCTGTCTATTCAACTGCAGACTTTTGGATCTTCCTTTAATCAAATCTTGGAAAGAATGGGTAACTCTGAAGCCAAACTAGTGGAAAATGAGGAAAAAATAGCCCTACTATCCAAAAAATCGGAATCCCATGAAGCAGACATACAAACCATGCAGGCAAAAATTATAGACCTTGAGGCAAGGTCCAGAAGGAATAATATAATCATCAGAGGTATGCCGGAAAATATACAGTACAATGACCTGATCCATTCCATAATTGAAGTGTTTGCAGCACTACTAAATGACCATAAAACAGCACACCAGATAGTAATTGAGAGAGCGCACAGAGCCCTGAGAGAAATACAAACTACTAATATACCAAGACCAATATACGTCAAACTGCTGAAATTTCAAGATGTTAACAAAATACTAACAAATACAAAGAAACATGGGGGGGGTCTATACTATGGAATAATAACAGAATCTTCCTAACCCAGGACCTGCCTCTTCAAGTTAGACAAGCTAGAGAGCTCTTATCCCCCTATTGTAAATTTCTGATAGACAGAAAACAAAAATTTCAAAGGAAATACCCAAATTCTCTAATATTTTATGTGGAGGGGATTAAATACACAGTCGCTAACAGAAAAGAAGCAAAATCTACCTTTATGAAGGTTTTCAAGAAAGTTCGCAACCTGGACAGTTGAGTGCACCCTCCGGTGGATCTGGCATGGCTCCAGAGTTTGGTTTCATGTCGTGGAAATAGTGGAGGACTTACTTTTCTTTGAATTTACTTTGTCCAGCTTCAAGGCCTCATTTTTAAAGTGGCGCGACCTGAAATCTCGCTCTGCGAGTTACGTGAACCTTGCTAAGAAAATTGCAGCATTGGGGACTATCCAGCATTCCCACGCGAGGAACTGAAAACTGATTTCCGGCTTCTGAGGGTTCTTTGAGGAGGTGGCGCTTTCGGAAGTCCGACACCAAGATAAATCCCCCGTCGAGAAGCTAAGCAACCAGCTTAGCTGTGTAGTATGCCAGAAAAGTTGAAGGAACTGTACATAAAATAAAAAAATCATTTCAGTTATTCAGTTAGTTAACATTATAAGTAGCAGACATGTTTATTAACTTTTCCTGTTGACTTCATTCAGCTAAAGAGGTATATGCAATAAATCACTTACACTAAATACAATCCAAAATACTCACAAACATACAAGATTCTACACCAAACCACTCTCAGTGTTAAACATGTCAGATGCATCTACTACATTATCCCTTCATTACCAATAAGCAATTAAATGTTAAAAAATACTGAAGTAATTCGCTTTTGGTAACAAAAACACCATTTACAGATGAATTCTTCACTAATAACATTGTGTCAAATGTATGCGCCAATATAATTATTATAAGCATAAAGGTGCCAAGTAAACAAAACACATATAAAGCAATTTTGAAACAATACTGGCATTTTATATACATTTAAAGTATCCAATCTTAATTACTTATTTTTTCAGTGCATTATAAATTGGTGATTAGCATCACATCTTAATGTTTGTTTTTTACATATGATTATACTGAAATCAGTATGGTGGAATAAATTAAAATGTTCTAGCAATGTTAAACTTCTAACCTGACTGTCTCATAGCGGATAGTATTTTGGGTATAACTATCACCAAATAGTTCTAATGTTACCAAATTCATATTTACACTAGAGAGATCCAAAAACAGTGATTTGTTGTTGTATGTAAACATTATTAGATGAAAAGAACACAAGTAATTACTAAAGTGGGTGCATAAACTAAAAATCTATAAACAGAAAGTATTGCTTCCAGTATTGGAACATTTACATACCTATTTTGGTACCCACTTAAATGTTTGTACAAATGGAGGTACTTGATCACACAGTATTGTATGCTTATAGGGCTCTCTATAAGATACATCAGAGTCTTATAGGTAATTAAAAATTACTGTTAAGTATAGAATGGGTGGAAAATGAAGAGATGTTAAGACTCTTATTGTTAATACGAGACATAATCAGTTAATAACCTTGAGTTATGAGTTAAACAGTTGATAGAGGTTCAATTACTATTAATAACAAGTAGATTAGAAAGAAGTGACCTGTACTAAATTAAGATCAGGTCTGGTTTAAAAAGTTTACGTAATCTTAGACAACTCATTTCAAAGCTCATATAAGGAGATGCGGTCGTTAAAGCAGTGTTATTAGGGAATGAGTGGGTTAGACTTTGTATTAATTAGGGTAGATGTTTCAGGGCTATTACATTTTCCTCACCGTTCAAATATTTACATTCATGTTATACATATACTAAGAGTGCAAATATTTACAGAATCTAAATCGGGACAGGCCCTGTTTAATTCCTGGTCCAGGAGTATAGTGGGTAGGCAAAGAGAAGGGACAGGAATGAAAGAATGCTTTCGTATCATATTTTTCTTAGAAATAATTGCATCCCAGCACAGTTACACAAACATTCAAGATCACTACTACAAAAAGAAATAAAGTTTCATGAATGTGGGAAATAGATTCATGGAATATTAAAGGGCTCCAAAACATCAAAAAAAGAAAACTGTTTTTACATGTAGTTCTGAAAGCGAGAGCAAGTTGCATATTAATCCAAGAAACTCATTTAACTACAGAACAATGGTCAGAAATAAAAAGAAAAAAATGGATAAGAGAAATTATAGCTTCTGAGGGTAGAACCAACAGTGCAGGAGTAGCTATAATCATTAAAGATCAGTATCAAGAATAAATTCTGGAATCCAAAACAGATAAAGAAGGCAGATGTTGCTATGTAACCCTATCAACTCCTTCCTATGATAAACCTATTTTACTGTTCATAGGTTCATAGGTTCATACTAGGCTATCTGCCCTAGGGCATTTATAAGCCTAGCCAGAATGTGTTTGGCTTTCACCACCCATTTTAAATTTGTTTTGCTATGCCCTTTTTCGAGGTTAGTATACTGTGCCTCTGTCTAACAGTGACACAGAAGTGATACCCGGGGTAAACCTACGATCTCCCATCCACTCATCAAGATTCCTCTTGAAGAGAGTCAATGAGGGACTCTGCCTAACCTGGACTGGGATTTTATTCCAGAGTGAAGGGAGCCTCTGGGTTATGAATCTGTCCCTCCAGCATGCCCTATTTATTTCAGTGCTGAGGTTCAAGTCTCTCGAGCGTAGCTCGATGGGATTTGGATTTTCTGAGGTGCAGCATGTCCATTAATTCGGGTTGGACATGGCTTTATACGTCAGGCACAGATCGCCTCTGAACAGGCGGTATGCCACTGAGTAGAGCTGGAGTTTCTTTAACCGGGCAGCATATGGCATCTGTTTGAGCCCTTTGATCCTCTTGGTGAGGTACTTTTGGGGTCTTTCCAGTTGCTGCAGGTGTCTGGTAAGGTACATCCCAAAAGGGGCATTGTACTCAATTATGGGCCTGATGAGGGATGAGTAAAGAGGCACGATGACATCCCCTGATCTAGATGTGAATCCCTTCATGATTAGCTGGGCTATATAAAATGTTTTTCTAACCACTTTGGCCACGTGGTTGTCAAATGAGAGATTGCTATCAACTTGGGTCCCCAGGTCCCTAATTACTTCTTCTGTACTTAATGGATTACCACCTATGTGGTAATTTGTGGGCACTTTGTTTTTGCCAAAGGGGATGACTATACACTTTTTGGCATTTAGCTTGAGGCCATGGCTCTGGCACCAGTTGTCTGTTTCTATGAGGCCCTTTTGGAGGATGCTTGTGTCGGCTGGAGAGTCGATTATGGTGCCCAGTTTGCAGACATCTGTGAACTTTGTCAGCCACAGTCCTTCCGTGTTGGCCTGTACCTCCGAGAAATATATACCGAACAAGAGAGGTCCCAGGACTGAGCCTTGTGGGACACCACTTGTAACTGGTTTGGAGTCTGACATTGCTCCAGCAATTCTAACCATATGGGTTCTGTCCTTGAGCCAATTTGCAATCCATCTAGTGACATAGGGGTTTATATTTAAGCTGGTGAGCTTATCTATAATGCCCGAGTGGGGTATTGTATCGAAGGCTTTTGCGAGGTCCAGGTAGGCTGTGTGGACCACCTTCCCCTTGTCAATGGCCTTGGTGACTGTTTCAAAGAAATAAACCAGGTTTAAGAGGCAGGATCTGCCCTTAACAAAGCTGAACTTGGTAGGATCCACTGTTTGTAGGTCCCCAATATCTTTATTTATGAGGTCCATGATGATCCTTTCCATAGCTTTGCAGACCAAGCTAGTCAGGCTTATGGGACGATAGTTTCCAGGATCCGTTGAGGCACCACCTTTATGGAGAGGGACCACTGTTGCTGTACGCCACTCTTTGGGCACATTTCCTGTAGTAAGGCTGAGATTGAACAGTAGTTTTATGTTTCGGTTTAGCTCTTCTTGGAGTTCATGTAGGACGCAGCCCGGGACACCGCCTGGTCCCATTGATGCTGTGTTTTTTGCTTTAATCTATATGTGCCCTGTAATAACCAACACTCTTTTTTTGCCTCATTGTATCCTATTTTAAATCAGTATAAAAACCATTACATAATAATTGGAGGAGACTGGAATGCATATCAAAATCCTAAGAAAGATAAATCAAGTCCACAGGCAGCATATAACAAACAAGCAGTGTTTTCATTAAGTGAACTCAAATATGATTTTAACATATATGACCCTTTCACTTACAGTAACAACCCAGATAATCCAAATAACTTTACATTTTACTCAAGTTGTCATAAAATGTGGTCGAGAATTGACTTTTTTCGTATTTCAGAAAAGCTGAATAATTTTGACCCCTCAATATCAGTGCACACTCTATCTGATCACTCCAAAATAACCTTGAACATTACTAAGAACATCAAAAGTAGCATACCTATAAGGGGTTATAATTGGTCGCTAAACCCTAATCTTTTAAATAAAAGGGATATAATTCAGGAAGTTCAAGACATTCTTAAAGTAGTTATAGCCAACTTAGGAAAACAAAAACACCCTCCTGATATTGAATGGGCAACAATCAAAACTCAAATAAGAGGTATTTTTCTTCAAAAAGCCTCTTATTATAAGAAGATCCAAATTAAAGAAATTCAGCAATTGGAGGCTAAAATTAAATCATTAGAACAGGATCTAATTAAAAATTATAACATTCAAATGGAAAAGGATCTATTGAAATGTCACAAAGACCTTTTTATGATTCACAACAATAATCCATCATTTCAAGAAACTAAAATTCTGGCAAACTATGCTAACCATATTCAAACGCCATCACGGGCACTAGCAAGAATCATTAATCAATCTAAGACACCATCTCAAATTGCTGAAATACTATACAAAAACAAAAGTTATACAAAAACTGAGGATATTATCAACAGTTTTGAAACCATATACTCACAAATATATGGAGAACAAGAACACTTAAACATAAGCGATAATGGTAGAGATTTTCTTCAAAAACTTAATTTTCCGAGAATTAATGAGGAACAGAAAAGAGAATTAATAGAACCAATAACCATTGACGAAATAATAATTACAATTAAAAAATTAAAACCACATAAATCTCCAGGACCTGATGGGCTCACAACAGAGTTCTATAAAACATTTTATAGTGCAGTGGCACAAATCTTAGCTCATACACTAAACTATACTATGAACAATAAATTAATGACATTCATTTTACTCCATCCAAAACAATATTCATACCTAAAGAAAAAACTGATCTACAGAACCCGGACAACTACAGACCCATATCATTACTTAATTTAGATACCAAAATCTTAACATCTATTCTGGCCAACAGACTGAAAAGATTTACAGATATAATCATCTCAAATGAACAATCTGGTTTCTTAACAACTAGACAAACCAGTGACAATACACTAACACTACACACATTCATTTCCTATGCTAATCAATATAACCTAAACATATATGCACTGATTATAGATGCACAGAAGGCCTTTGATAGAGTTAACATAACATTTTTACTACAAATGTTCCCATATTTTAAAATTCCTCAAGAATTTGTTCTAACCCTGCAAGTACTATATAACAATCTGTATACAGCTCTATATATAAATAGAAGCTGGTCTAATAGAATACAAATTAAAAATGGTACTAGACAAGGATGCCCTCTATCTCCCTTATTGTTTAACCTATATTTAGAACCCTTATTCTTATATACCAAACACAATATATACCGTAATGCTCCAATAATATTTAACACGACAATATCCTTGTCAGCTTTCACTGATGATCTTTATATATATTGCACAACACCAGTCTCAGACACTGAGAAAATAATGTTGGCTATTAAAGACTTTTCTTCAGTATCAAACTATAAAATAAACACAAAAAAACCCCAACATTTTTCCATTAAAATCACCAAAACCCTTCTCAATTTTACCGCTGATAGGTCAAAAAAAATCTGAAGGAAGGATTAAATATTTAGGAATTATATTCTCCACAGATAATAAACATTTCTATCTTAATAACATTAAACAAAAGTGGGACCACATTCTACTGGATCTAAAAAGATGGATAAATCTAAAATTACCAGTATTAGCAAAAGTTTCAATTATCAAAATGAATATTTTGCCTAGATTATTATACATTTTTATGTCTTCACAGTTACCAATACCCAAGAAATTTTTAAGCAAATTCACACGGAATTCGCTAGATTCATTTGGGATCCGAAAAAATGTAGAATTTCATATAACAAACTGATGACACCTAAAAGTAAAGGTGGATTAGACCTTCCAAATTTTGAATATTATTACTTGATTATTAATGCAAATAGAACGCTAAGAATTGCAAATTACAATTCACAAGAAAATAGTTGGTCTCCATATTGGGTAAAACTAAACTTTAAATATATTCAAAGTTTGAATATAAACCCTAAAGCGCTACCTTTCTTAAATAGCGAAAATATCAAAACACATAATTTAATGGAACCCCTCAAAAACTCTGTTTTACTAACACAGAACCTATTCAAAACAATGGGTCTTTTTCAACCTATGATGACTCTACAGCCCATTCACAAAAACCCTAACTTGAAAATTAATAATAAGCTAATAGACCTGAAAAAATTTCCACTTATAACTCATATCACAATTCAAGATTTACACCCATATTTAAATTGTTCAGCTCAATAAATAAGAACTCAGTTGGGCCTTCCAAAGGTGTATTTGTCGATTCTAAATCAGATTAAAGAATTATGTATAGGTGTATTTGAATGATACTAAGGTTAATAAAGATGATCTAAGGAAATGTAACCTACTATGGCAAACTCATACAAAATAAGAAATTTATATCATGCTCATACAAACTAATAAAAGAGCTGAAATTTCAAGATGATATACTCATATCTAAGTATTGGAGAGATAAACTACCATTGATAGACAACCATAGAATAGAGCAAGCAATTAATTTAACTATAAAATCCACAGCACTTCAAAAACTAACATTTACCCAACTCATGATATATAATAATGCTTATTACACATGTCTTAGATTACATAAATTTAACCCCAAAAACTCCCAAATGTGTCCACTTTGTAAAGATGAAACAGCTGACCTTCTGCACATGTTCTGGAGTTGTAAATGTGTTTTCAAACTTTGGAACTCACTGAAATTACAACTTCAAAAAATGGGTTACCAAATGTCAACACTCAATTGGGAATTTACGATTTTACATATCTCGCCAAATAATTTATCAAAAAAACAGAAATCCATTCTCATAAATATTTTCTTATTAATAAAACTTTACATAGCAACCAACTGGTTAACACCATCTACGCTTTCATGGAAGAGCTTTAGGACTTTAGCGATAAAACATATATTAGCTCACAAATACATATTAAATAAACATAACCAAAAACATATGAGTTTGACACTTTGGGAACAAATTTTCAACATTATACTTGCATGAATCATCAAATAGGGGTTGCATTGATAATATACACAATTATCACCCACAATAAGATGTAGTAGTACTTGATAGGAAGGGTAATGCAAATAAAAAAGAAGGTTTTATCTTTTGTAATATCACTAAGTGTTGAAAGCATTCTTGTAAATAGTGTAAATATGATGTAAGTGTTATTAATGTTTAAACCAACTGTATAAAAGCTGTATTTCCTCTTGTGAAATGTTGTGATATGAATGGGAAAAACAATAAAAAATATTATTGAAAAAAAAATATATATAATACATGTGTTTGGCCGGCTGACATGGCAGCAATTTTATGTTTGCAGTAATGTAAACTGTTTTTTACGGTTTACATTTCGGCATGCTTACACTAAGACTGCACTACTTCCTGGATCACAAAATACCCTCATTTGCATGTTATACTGCTGCAAATGGGGTGATTAGCATACAGGTGCCAAGAGCTGTGCCGGCGTAGCGTATGCAGGTAGTGCACGTGAAAACAGCTCGTACATGCATCGCTCGGCAGCCATATTTGGTGTTGGAACACCAACGCTACTCCTGCACCTGGCGCAAGCTTCGTGAATTCCAGGGAAACAATCTGGGGTAGGGCAGATTGCTGGCAGACATCAAGGATAAAAATTAGACAAAAAAAGAAAACAATTAACAGGTTAACTGTATCCTATAGGGGTAGAATTTCAGGCTGGAGATCCTTTGTAAGCTCAGTGGCCCCATGTTTTCTATCGTACAAGAAGACTTTTCAGTCTAGTACTTTTTTTAGATTAATAACATATGCACATTTTTTTATTTTCTTTTTTTAATTATAAAATAAAAAAATGGACATTTTCACAGCAGATTTAGTACCCTTACTGAGGGAAATGTATTTACTGTATAATATAAAGACTCTCTTATAGAATCCAAGTATATAGTCTAAAGCCGAATGAGTTCTGTGCAATTTCATAATCACCATTATATCAGTGCCTGGACTGATATTTAGAAGAACTACAGTTACATACATAGCTCACAAGATCACATTACCTCCTTTTTATTATAGAAAGGTTAATAATTTACTGAGTTGAAATGACCATCTCAATGTTTTATTATGTATTTGTTACAGTACATAAGATGAGTTAGCTAACTCTAATTTAATTTATAGTCAGTACATTAATAGAGTCAATAAAATAAGAGCTCTTAATGTGCTGACACACTGGTTGTTTCCTAACCCACTTTTATTTTCATATTTTTGGCAAAGGTCTATAGAGTTTCAGAAAAAAAATCATGACTGGAAACTGAAAAAATAGATATTTAAAATATCAGCATAGTTACTATCCAGGACATCTGAATGTGGATTATGTTTTAAAGTCTACATTTTCCATAATATCAAAGTCTAAAGTGGTCAGAATTGATCCTGTAAAAAAACTCTTCCAAAAATGGACTGATAAAGTAAGAAACTGTATGGATAATCTTGTTCTTTTTAGTTAGACAGATGTCTGTTTTTTAGTTAGACAGATGTCTGTTTTTTAGTTAGACAGATATCTGTTTTTTTAAGTATTTAATTGAACAACTGGTAATGCTATTTTGTATCACACTGAAGAAGGGTCTAGTATCTGAAAGCTTTGTGGATTTGTATGTTTTAATAAAACCATTATACACTTTCTTACTTCATCAGTCCATTTTTTTGAAGTTGCTTTTGTTTCAGCTGTTGACTGTGTTTACACATTCCTTTCTTTTTGTACTTGGATTACCTGTAAAAAACTCCACAGTTAGTTACTTAAACTCTATTAAAAAGTGGGCATTTTCCACAATAACTGCCAGGATTTTTCTTAAACCCTTCCACAGTAGTATCACACAAACATGAAGAATATTCTAGATTGACATCCCTCATTTCTAATCTATTTTGCAAGCTGAAGCTTCAGCAATGGCCCCACTGAAACTCTGTATCCACTGATTCAGTCTTGTTATGATATGTATACCTAAGAATAATTCTGCTGGAGCTGTTCCTTGAGTAGTTGTAAACTAAGCAAAAATGTAAGATTTTTCTGTTTTCGAGAGATGAAATAATTGTTAACACTTTTTCCTCATAAAGGAACAAAATTACAACTTAGAACAGAAGCACTAAAAACGAACTAGGCAGCAGGAAAAATAATAAAATTTTATTGAGCGCTTTCATCACAAATTATTAATGACTTCTTCAGAATACATATCCCATTCCCACAATTCATTTATACTAACGTCAATCAACACATTGCCATATGTAATGAAGAGGTATACAAATTAAAAAAAAAACTGTATTGATTGTTTAAAAAGACAGACTCCCTTGTAATTATATTATAAACATTGCTAAAAAGGCTAAAAAAGCCAAAATGTTAACTAAAAAAGCAACAAGATTGATTGTACATCTAATGATAATATTAATAAATCTCCAACGTGAAATCAATAACACCTTTGTATACGTTATATATAATTCCCATTACAAACAAAAATCAGCCTTTAATTTCAACAGGCTGCTAAGAGAAACCATTTCATTAAGTCCTGGATTAGTGGTGGCATTTACTCTCAATTGCCATAATAATTCTTTAAATTCTAGCAAATGATCTATAGGACCACCTCTCTCATCCACAATAAGATGTCCCAAAACTGTAAACTTAAAGTGATGACCTGGGTGAGTACTGATATGTTTTGCCAGTGCATTTTTCAAATTGCATTTCCCAATGTCATATAAATGCTGGTATATGTGTGTTCTAAAGGCATTCTTAGTTTTGCCAATGTAAAAATTAAAACACACCTGACATATACCTGCATACACAACATTCTTGGTGCCACAATTATTGTTCTGTTGTAACCACACCCAGCCGTACCCCATCAAGAAGACCTTATCACCCTCTAATATATTTTTACACTGGGTACACTGCCCACATTTAATCATTTTACCCATACCATTCGTGGTATTCCTCCCTTTATTTCTCTCTAATATGTTCTTGATGCTGATATCCTTTTTGTATACTACAACAGGTGCTTCACCTACTTTATCACCTATGGTCGCATCACTTCTAAGAATGAACCAGTTCTTAAGAATAATGTCACGAATCAGTTGGAATAGTGGAGTGTATGTGAGTATTAACCCTTTACTATAAAACTAGTTGTTGATATACTGTTCTCCATTGGTACACAACCTGGATATATCAATCCCTAACAAAAGATAAAAATGCCCCTCCACTCTATTTTCTGGTCACTTCACCCAAGAGTGGTTTTACAAACTGTTCAGGGTAGCATCTCTTCATCAACATACTCAATAAAACATCCCTTTCCTTGTAAAAATCATCCAATTTACTAATCATGCGGACCATTCTCACACCCTGGACCTTGACCAAGGAGCGTTTTTGGTGCACAGGGTGTCCGCTCTCAAAATGAAGAAGTATGTTGGCTTACAGAAAATGGTGGAGCAAAATTGATTGGTGATGTAATCTTTGCTGATCAAAATATCTAAATAACTAATGAAGTCGGTGTGTGTCACCATTGTGAATTTCAAAAATGAAATACTGGAATTTAGGAACAGTAAAAATTTAGACAACTGGTCATGGCTACCTTTCCAAAAAATCAGGATGTCATCTAAATATCATCCATAAAACCTAACATGTGACATCCCTGAAGATGTAAACACACTGCACAATTCCCACTGAGTAAGAAAAATATTCGCAGAAATTGGTGCACAAGCTGCACCCATGGCTATACCCGAACATTGTTTGAAAATGTGCCCCTCAAAAGTCAAAAAAATCTTTTCTAAAACCAATTCCATCAGTGTCCTCAATGTCAATATTTTAGTATGTGAGAAAGTAGTATGCTGACATAAAAAGTCATAGAACAACTCTTTGTCCTCATTATGAGGGTGGCATTAAATAAATCTTTAACATCAATGGTGATGAATATTAAATCACCACAAAAATATTCCTGTTTAATTTTCTTTAAACAGTCCCAGGAGTCCTTAATAATATGGGTGAAAGAACCCAAACAGTTCTTTAACTGGTGGTCCAAAAATTTAGCTATTGAGATGGTTTTAGAACTTTTTGCATCAACTATAGGTCTAAGTGGGGGGTGCATGATATTTTTACGGATCCTGGGGATCCGAAATATATTTTTTCCTCTTAAGTTTTAAATATGATATATACTGGTATATCAGAAGAATGGATCATTTCAGTTTATAAAATAATGATGCTACATAGACACACATTATGATACAGTGTCAGCTACAGTATGTTTAGGCAAGCCATAGTTCAAATGATGGGTACATAAGATCAGTTTTCAAATGTATGGTCCACTGGTGTTTAAAAGAAGCTTGATAACTAGACTCGTATAATGATATCTTTATTTTAAAGATATGTACAACTTTATTTTTCATGCAAGGTAATAAGTGATATTTTAATTATAAGGAGACATTTCAATAACTATAGAAATAATTATGTTTTTCTACAAGTGGCAATTATATTTAGCATTATTTTACATAATCTGCTGTTAGTGCTCCATTAATGCATTCTAGACATAAGCTTCCAAACAGAACTGAATCAGACATTGCTCTTTAGACCAGTCAGTGATCACCTATTAGTAAACTATAATAAACAGAAAGTAGTAACAGTTCCTGAAGTTTAAAAAAATCAGGTCTTTCAACCTAGCAATGTTAATAAGGAATCCATTTGATGTTGTTTTATGATTACAAAATACAATATTTTATGCAACATGAAGTCAGTCAGTAAGATACAACGTGATGCAGTAATATTTCCAGAGTAACAAGGCATGCACTTTAGAATTAGGTGAACTATGGAATATTGTTTACTAATACTGATAGATACCCACTGGACAAAATGTACATTGTTGCCTAGCGCCATCTGTGGATGACAAGATCATTAATGATTATGTTGAGAGACAGTAACAAGAGTTGCTAATATGCAACATAACTGGACATTCTTCTAGTAAGTAAAGGCAATTGGGGTAAAATCAATGATTGCAAAGTCATCCCCAGTAGAACAGCTGGCCCACAGTGTAAACTACTGTTTACTAAACTCAGCTGCAAGTAGTAGTCAGAGAAGGTGCTAAGGTCAAATAAGACTAGACTGAAGACCTGGAAGTGGACTAGAGAGGGAAAGGACAAGAGCTCAAGGAAATACTCAGGACTGCAGAACCTCAGGGAGAATACGAACTAGGTGAAGTTGAGGAAGAGTGAATGGGTCTCAAAGCAACAAGTGTGAGGACTAGAAACCAGATATGTGGCTGAACCAGGTATAGATAAAAGGTACATAAAGAGACCTGGCAGTGTAATGCAGAAGTCCAGGCAGTCATCAAAAGAAAGGAGTACGGGAACAAGTGGGAAATTAAATTGATGGAAAAGATGGACAAGGCTAAGAAGGAATACTGGTTAAATAACAAAGAGGTTAGGTGACTAGCTGCAATAGCAAAGAACAAGGCATCAGAGAAACTCAGACCTCTCAACTGTCCCTGTTTTGGAAGAATGTTTTTATTTTCAGGCCTGATTTACCCTGGCACATGATGTACCTATTTTTGGAGGTAGTCCCTATTTTCAGTCTTGATTTACCCCTTTACACAATTTTCTGAACCTCCCTCATGACCAGCATCTGACGGCACCAATATTTTAAAGAAAGAGGGTGCACATTCTTACATCTCCCTTTTTCACAAGCAAAAATAAATGACCCTGTGTGGTAGAATTTTGCAATACAGTTCATTAACATATGCAGACTTTGCACTGTCTCATTGATAATGTGCTATCATTTTTTGTTTATCATTTTTGTCACTGTCTGCTTTTTAAATGTATGTTTATGAGTAGTATCCCACATTCATCCTGGAATCAGGAAAAGTTAAGCAGTATTTGATATTCAAAATTTTTGCTTATTACATGTCCAGATTTTTGTTGATGTTCCTACTATTTAAGGGCCTTTATACCTTTTTCAGTGTCTACAAATTGAAAGATATGGAGTCATTCTACCAGCTTCAGGAAAGCGACTGAGCAGATGGCACAATCGGACTCTATCAGGTTGCAAGGGAAAAACAGGAGGATAAAGAAGATAGTCATCAGACACACTTCATAAGGTATGCCAGCAACAATCTGTTCACCAGTTTAGAAAACATCAAAGGCTGATAGAAGGAAAACTTCTAGCAGCTTCTAATTGAAGAAAACCCTATAGGAGCTGCACTGCCCTCAACATAGCCTATAATGAGAAAAGAAGAACAGTTCGTCCTAGAAGTAAAAGCATCGCTGTTTAAAATTAAGGCAGGGAAATCAGCTGGCTCAGGTGAGGTCATAGCAGATTTATTCAAAACGTTGTTTAAGTTAGGGGAGAAATGGTTCCAAAGGGTAATCATAGCCATATGGAGAGAATAGCATATCACAGATGACTGGAAAATATTCATTCTAGTTCCAGTGTACAAAAATAAAGAGGACACTTACAGCTGTGGATAGTACTGCGGTATCAAACTTTTGCCACAGTGCATGACAGTTCAGGAGAGCCAGGAAAAAACTGTGTTAGTGATGCCTGTAGAAAAAATAATAACAATAAATGAAAGTGCTAAAACTCTATAGACAACCAATTCTTCAAATGAAATTACGAAAAAGAATCCACAAAGGAAACTTTTTAATAAACATAGGTCATAGAAGCAACATGCACCACATATAAGAATAACAAATCACTTTCATCCTAGTATTGTTAAATAACAGAGAACTAAAACAGTGTTACAAAGCCATGAAATTGAAACATAAGTATCCTTGTCATGTGACAAGTTTCACAACACATCAATTAGTTAAATGCAATTTTTGTAGCTATCACATTTACTTTATATTCTAGTACACACACATAAAAATTGAATTATACAATAAAGTGGTAAATATAAAACATACTTTAGAAAACTCGTTTAGTTAAATTCCAATACAAATAATTCTAAATGGAATGTAAATAATTTTTAAAAAGTTAATACAAAAACACAAAAACAACAGTCTGTGGATGCTTGAAAAAGCTTGTCGATGCTTCTATAACTTTGCTGCCTTCATTTTATTTTGGGCATTATAGGTGTATAATCGTTGATACCAAGGGGGGATGTGGCATTCAGTTTTCACTGCCAAAGCAGTTTTGTTTCCCATGAGTTACCTTGTGCATTATAGGATCATAGGAAATGACTTGGCTCTCGACCCAGAGTTCATTTCAAGCCTAGCCATTTCATCCCAATGTAGTACCATAAAATGCTAGTCAGTACCCAAGATTGCATTTAGTAATGATTGCCCATGTCTAGGAGGGTTATGTGTGCTATCCCTGGTAAGAATTTATGGTGCCCCATGTACTCATCCAGGTTTCTCTTGAACAGTGTCATAGAGGTGCTCTGTTTCACAAGAATTGGTAGCCTATTCCAAAGATGTGGCAGTTGCTGGGAGACAAATCTTTCTCTCCAGCATGTCCTATTTACATTGCAGGCCATATTTAGGTCCCTGGAATGGGTAGCTCTAGTCCCATTTGATTTATGGATTTGCAGCAAGTTTATTAGGTTTGGGTCTGAGATTGCTCTGCAATCCAGGCATAAGTCTCCCATTAGACGTCTATATGATGCAGGTTATAGTGACAGGGACTTTAGTCGGTCTGTGTAAGGCATGTGCTGGAGTCCCTTGATCTTCTTTGTTAGAAACCTGTGAAGTTTCTCCAGTTGCTGCATTTGCTCTGTACAGTACATGTCGAACAGGGTGTTGTACCCAATTATGGTCTGGATTAGTGCAGAGTATAGAGGGGGTTATAATATCCTTTGCTCTCGAGGTGATGCCTTAACTAAAAAAAAATCTGTGCTACATGGAAAGCCTTCCTTACTACAGTAGGAGATGGTGGTTGTTAAGGTCACATCAACTTATGATCCCAGATCCCTTACCACTTTGTAGATACTTAGGTGTTGTTGTTAACTTGATATTGTGAACGGACATTGTTTGTGCTGAAGGGAATGATGATGCGTTTCTTGGCATTCAGTTTGAGACCGTGACTAAGATACTAGTCATTGGTCTGTATGAGGCCATCCTGGAATATACTGACATCATTTGCGAATTCAGTAATTGCACCCCATTTGCAGTTGTTTGCAAACTTGGACAGCCACAACTCCTTAGTTTTGACCTAAACTTATGAAAAGTATATATCAAACAGTAGGGGGCCCTCTACTGACTCCTGTAGCACCCTGCTGGTGAAAGGTATGCTGGTTGAAGTGGAATAACTCACTTTGATAGTGTGTGTGTGTGTGTCCAATTTGTGAGCCAGTTGGCAACCCATCTTATAACAAAGGGGTCTACATTCAGTTTGTTAAGCTGTTTGGTAATTCCTGAGTGTGGGATTGTGTCAAAAGCCTCTGCCAAGTTGTAGTATGCTGTGTGCACAGACTTGCCCTTCATAATGGCCCTGGTCACATTTTCAAGGAAATCCACCAGTTTTAATAGGCAGGATTTACCCTTGGCAAAGCCAAATTGGGTTGGATCCAGGGATGAAGGCTGCCTATGTCTTTATTTATGAAGTCCAAAATGATACATTCAATGGCCTTACAGCTAAGGCTGGTCAGGCTTATGGGTCAGTAATTACCTAGGTCTCTTGCTAGGCTACCTTTGTGGAGGGGAATAACTGTTGCTGTTCTCCATTCTGTAGGAACAAAGCTTGTGGTTAGGCTATGATTGAAAAGGGTATTTAATGGTGATGCTACTTCATGTTTTACCCTATTTAGAAGACAGCCTGAGATGTTGTCTGGTCCAGTAGAGGATCTGCTTTTACCTTTGGGCAAAGCTTTAATGACCTGCTCTTCAGATATGTAGGTTTGGGGGAAAGATTGGGGGAAGGTTTGTGATAAATTTGGAGGGTATTAGGGAGAGAACTTTTTTGCCAAACCTATCTGCTAGCAGGTTTGCTATCTCTGTGGGGTCGGTGTGTGTGATATCATAGGTCACTAGTTCTGCACATACTTGGGTCCTACCTTTTAGGCATTATGGTTATCCTTGGCTATGCTTGATAACTCTTTTTCAAAGAAGCCCTTAGAGGATTTGACAAGTTATCTTATTTGCCTGTTGAGGTTGAGGAGTGTGTTTTTCCATTGTTGGAGCCTCACCTTTGTTTTCTTGGACAGCAGCTTTTTGCATTTATTGTAAAGTTTGTGGACACTGGATGTCTACCATGGTGACTTGTTTTTAGTTGGGGCTCTGGCTTTGATTCTTTCTGGTACAGCCTAGTCTGTACACTTATGCAAGTGATTGGACAGGGCTTTAGTGTAATCTATAGTGCAGTTACCACTTCCATCTGGGGGTGGGGCTTGGAATTCATTTATACTGTCATCTCAATGGGAATATTCAGCCTTGGTGAAGATTTTCTAGTCTGAGTATGCCCTTTGTGAGTTCTGGTGTTAGTGCCAGCTCGAAGGTGACTGATTTGTGGTCAGATTTAACTAATGAGGGTCTGATTGTTGTGACGGTACATCTGTTAGATATGTTAGTAAGGACCAGATCTAGTATGTTTGTTCCTCTTGTTGAGGTTTGAACAATTTGTTCCAGGGCATTTGAGTTAACAAGGTCAAGGAACTTTTGAGCTAGTGAGTTACGGCTACAGTAGGTATCCCAGTTGATGTTGAGATAATTGAAATCCACCATAACCAGAGTGTTCGGTAATATTAAGGTTGACTCCCATTTGGTCAAGTAAGCTTCATACACATCATGACCCATGGAGGTGGAGCTATAAATGGCTATGAATTTAATGGAGTCTTACCCACCGTAACTTGAATTTGGAGTAACTCCATTGAGTTGTCCAGTCTAACTAAAATGGAGGTGAATGTATGTCTATTATATATAGAAACACCGACTCTTTGATTCTCACATATTCGTTTTGTGGTCTGAAGGTGTGGAAGACATTGTAGCCTTGCAAGGCTGGGGAACTCTCTGAAGCCTTGAACCACTTTTTTTGTGAAGGCACAGACATTTACATCTTCCAGTGAGAGAAGTGCTTGCAGGGTGTGTAGTTTTAGTTTAAACTCCTAGAGTTTAACAGCATGACCCTTATTTTGTTATGACTGGCAGTTTCACATCAGTAAGTTTATTTTTGAGACCTTGCCAAAAACAAGCACTATTGAGGAGGCAACAGCATTTGCCAGCAGCCAAAAGACTAGTGGTGCTAGGTTCAAACCATCTCTAGCAAAGCAGTGAAGTTTGTAGACCATGGCTTTCCAGACTGACAGGAACTGGATCCCCTTTGAATAACACCAAAAACAAAGACAATTATTGAAATCAATCATTTCTTTGTTTGTACTGTGGCATCATTCTAGGTGAGAGTGTTATACTGCTCCAGGCTAGGGACATACCTGCCTAGGACACATACTCAGAGAGCTGAATCATGTCTCTCTTCATATAGTGCAGTGAGGTACATCTCAGGTCATTCACTCCAACATGAACTATGACAGAGTTATAATGGTATTTGTTGCTGTGAAACCTGAGTGCATGTATGATCTGATGAATCCTGGATCTGGACAGACAGCTGACTGTGACCTTCTCCTTGTCCAACCTGATGAGTGGAACATCTGTATGTCTCACTATGGAGTCTCCAATGACAAGAAAATTTGTTTTTTGAGTGTTATACCTTTCAGGCTTGGCAGGTGAGAGACTGGAGTTACTATGTGTTATGGCTACTGTGGGAACTCTGTTACTTGTAGCAGTCTTTTTTGGAGGTCTCTGGTGTTTCGGTAAGTTTTTTAAGAGAACATTTGTGTATGTTGATTTTTGTGTTTCATGCATACTATGTGCATGAGTTATGGTGGGTGGGTTGACAACCTCTTCAGTGTTACTGTTTCAAGTGCAAGAGAGCAGGGATTCAAGATTCCTGGTGTAGATACATCTTTTGCACTCTGTACTTGTTGTGTCTTTCAGCTTTTCCCAGTTAGGGGTCACCACAGTGGAACTCTGGTCCGCTAATGATTGGTAGTTGATTTTTACGTGCCGAGTTACCAGCCCTGATGCACAATCTTCAACGAAGTTACACCCATTCACGCATGTTTCCACGCAGAAGACGCTCTAGTTGAGAATCGAACTGGACAGCATCTTACTGTGAGGCTACAATGCTACCGCAGCACCACCACCATGGCTCTTCTCGCACTCTGTACTAGAATGAGTTATTACAAGAGATTTGTCAGTGTACATGAGGCAATTGCTATAATGCCTCAAGGGACCCAAGTCACCAAGGTCATGCATTCAGATCTACATTTCTTAATATGATAAAAAGGAACTTTGTAAACAATCTACAAGTAATTAAATGCCTGTAAAGAGCATTATTGCAATTTGCTTTTAGTATGCCAAGGGAATTTTCATAAATACTTTTTCTGAACATCGACATAGAAGGCTGGATATTCAGAACACTTAGCTAAATAAATTAGCTCTTTAGTAGCACAATTTCCCTTCTGTTGATCCACTTAAAGCTGATATAGCTGACAGATATTTATCCAGGATTAAATGAAACAGTATTAATTTAACCTGATTTGAAACATAGGCATATTAGATACATTTTATTGTGCTTTAATGACATGTGACTATGAATCCAATTTTTTTTTAAATTTAATTAATTATGCATTGTAATAATGTCTGAAGAAACAATTTCTGGTGTGCCATTTTGTTTATTATTCATTAGATTAATTATCTGGGAGTTACCTGAGCTGATCTTGTGTGTTCTGTACATAGACAAGATGGCATTGCAGACAGACCCTGAATGGAACATCTACAAATGATGGGGGAATGGAATGCAAATCTAAAGGCACATGGGATGAAACTGAGTAAGGATAAGACGGCTGTAATGGCAGCAAAAGAAATCAGAATAAGCTAAACAATGAGATAGAAGGCTATAGTGGAACAGGTCAACAGCTTTAAGTATATGGGAAGGCTGGCTGAGTAGCAGGGAAGTTTGAATGAGGAGGTCAAAGCTAGAATCAAAGTGGCTGCAGCCAACTGATATAGAGTTTCAGGGTTATTATGTGAAAGAGGAATGCCAAAGAAGCTGAAAAGTAAGGAGTACAAATTGGTGGTGTGACCTCAACTACAGTATTGTATGGAAACATGATCAGTCAAGATAGAGCAATTGATGAAGCTAGAGATAATTGAAATGAAATGCCTGAGATGGGTAGTAGGATGCACATTGTGAGACAGATGAAGAAATGAGGCATCACAACAGAAATCCAAGTTTCTCCAATTGCAGAAAAGGTAAAAGAGAACAGATTACAGTGTTCTGGGCACATGCAGGAAAGCAGAAGATAATCTGGTGAAGAAGGCAGACAGGAAGAAGGCAAGAGTAAACGGGAGTATTCAACAAAGAAATGGATGGATAGTGTGATAACAGATCAGCGACAGTCAGGCATGACTGTTAAAGACTGTAGGGGACTGTCACTGAATCAAGAGAGGGAGATAGAGAGAGATGGCAAAGGGTAGCTCAGTGTCCTGAGCCCTGGCAGAAAATGTGAAAAATGGAATTGATGATGATGATGATTTAAATGAGATGTAAAATCTTTCATCCAAGTTTTAGTTATTGGTTTTCAAGCTACATATTGTAACTGTGATTCAGAAAAGGGATCACTGCTCTCAGTAATTGCTTACTGCAGGTAGGCCAATCACCACATCTGTGAGAATATATAATTCAGGTACAGCTATGGCTGCGATGAGAAATATCTCATTATTAGTTCATTAACATGTCTTTGAATCAAACAAAAACAAGCACTAATGCTTTCAGAGCTGACAGCAGTAGTGTCTTCCCTAGTGGGCTAAACATTAGGTTGGCAGAGCCGCATACAGACTCACACACGGACACACACACACACACACACACACACACACACACACACACACACACACACACACACACACACACACACACAGTAAGAGTGAATGGATGATCCCCATCTTTTGAAGATTTTTACTCCCTCCTGCAACAGTGAAATATTCCATCAATAGCAGAATAAATCAGGGGTCACTACTATTTACGGGGTAGACTAAATGACTTATCAGCATTAAACACTCCCCCAGATCGCCAAACTAGCATTCAGCTTTGCCCACTAGACCACAACCCTCGCTGAGACCTCCAGTCCTCACTGAGGCCCCAACTAGATGGAGAATGACCATGCCAAGGATTCCACCTTGCAGTAAGACTTTCTGAATCTCAACCATTATAAACCAAAGTAGAGAACAGTGAGCATTGGTTACATTAACAGAAAATAAGATATAAAATAAAATAATTGTTTTGGGAAGACATATTTGCCTAGTGGTAATGTCTGACAAAGCACTGAAAGTCTAAGCAAAATTAATGTAGAACTACACAGGCACAACAATATGATGCCAATCTATTTAGTTTAAGGTTTAAAATCTCTAATATGCAGTCCTCTCCTTATTAAATAGTTCACAAAATTTATGTGGTATATGAAAGGCTATCCAAGGAATTTTCAAGTCATGATTTCCATTAGAGAGAAGAAAGATTTTTTTCCATAGTGAAAATATCAAGGACTTACCATTTTCTGAGAAAATGAGATTATTTGCTTGATGCACATGATTCCAGGGAGGATTGTATATAGTTTCATTAAATGATTATATTGTTATTGTTGTTGTTATTATTATTATTATTATCATCATATATCTTGGAGAGATATGATTCTGATATTACTTTGATAAAGTAGAATTAATATATTCTGTTTTTCTGATTATGTCATATTATGCAAGATTGAAAATATAAATTGGCTATTTTTTTAACTATTGGACATTTATTAACATCTTTATCATATTTTGTATAATATTGTGTCATTGTTTGGAATAGAATTGCTCTTCAGGCTATTAAACCAAAATACCAGTTTCTATTAAGCTAGAAGTTTCAGAAATTTGGCTGACATGGTGGTGCATAATTTTTTTGTTCCACCAGATGTCAGCATTAGAAGGAATAGTTTGGTAAGTAAAGACACTACACCTTGTAATAAATGTTCAATCTATAAGCAATTATTTTATTTTTCTTTTTCATTTATTAATAATGCGAGGTTTGTGCCTAATGGCACTTATACGTGTAGTAAAGGAGTTATATATGCTCATAGGTATACCTGTAATTTATATTATATTGGGGAAACATCAAGAAGTTTAAAGGTATGCCTGCAAGAGCATGTTAGGGATATAAAAAACAAAAAATCAGATAGTCCTTTAGGGGGCATTTTTTATCTTTGCATAATTCCAATCCTGAAGATTTACAAGCTTGTGTTCTGGAAAAAGTTGAGGTAGGCTTATGGGAATGTGTTAACTTAAAGGATAAACTTTCAAAAAAATAAACTCTTTTTATTTTGAAATATAGCACTTTAGAGACCTTAGTACTCAACAAGGAATGTAATTGGAGGTATGTAATTTAATGGTAGTAATTTAATGATTGTTTAATTGTTTTTTTAATTGTTTAATTGTGATTGTTGCAGATATTTAAACTGTTTTGAAACTGATGCATTCTACTCTTGGAAGGCTTCTTTGCCAAAGAGCTAAGTTTTATTCGTAAATCCTTTGGCCTTGTGGCCGTTGTGGTTTTGCTTGCTTTTCTTCATTTTGGTGTGTTGTATTCTTGCTTTTTTATGGCCATGGTCCAGTGAATAACATACCTCGGGTGTTTCAAGATGACTCGGTTGATGGTAGTCAAAGATCTATGGAGCAGTATGTTTTACAATGTAATGAGAAGGGTTCCAGAAATGAGGATGTGAATACTGCTCATGCTATGAAACTGTCTAATGGCCTTTCTGCATTTGGCACTGCAGCTTCTGGTACTGTATGGGATCGTTTTATAGGGGAGCATAATCGTCCCTTCACTAACCCCTTTGTAGTAGTGGGTTCTGCTAATATAGTGGTGCTTTCAGCAGAGGTACATACCTTGAAGGATAAGTTAGAATCACTGTTACTTAAATAAACTAGCATCCATATGAACATTTTATGCCTGCAACATTATATACAATGTAATATTACCCCTAGAGGTCTTAGAGCCTTTCGGGCTCCAACCCCACCTTTTAATGAGGAGAATCCAGATGATGCCACCTTTCTTAAAAGGTTGATTGAGGCAGCACACCGATGTTCAACTGAAAGGGTGCATATTCTAATTGAGAGTGACCATCTTAAGAAGTGCGGGCTGAAGGAAGAAATTATGTCCTCAAGTACTGAACTGCAAAAACATATTTCCTCTGCTAAATTGGATGAAGTATTGCATGATATGAACAGTAGATTAGAAGATTTGGAAGTGGAATTGGTGGAATGCAAAACAAGGAAGATTAATAGAGATATTAAAGATGATAGTCTTGACAAAGCATTATAGTCTTGACAAAGCATTCCTATGGAAATCTCATGTGATATATCCTTTTCCAGTCGGGGGAAGGGACAAAGTTATAATAATATCTCTAGCAGAAGCTCAGTCTCCTTTGCAAACTCGGAAGAAGCTGAAAGTAGCACAAAATCCGGCAGATATGAATAAATGTTTTTGGAGCAATGATAATGGCAAATCTTTTAACAACAATAACAACAAGAAATGAGGTCGCAATGATGGGGGACAATTTAAGAACTTTGGAGAAATCACAGAAACCAGAGGAATAAAAAAATGCGATGGAACTGACAGGTTTAATTTTTTACAGGACTCACTAGTAGTTAATTTGTCTAAATGTGAGATTTCTGATGTTGTTTTATCTGTGTTAAAGTTGGAGCTTAAATTCATTCCTAAAGCCTTACCTTGACTACATGTATTAAAAAGTGAGATTTTTCTTTTAAGTAGAAAATTGCATCTTACTGATCATTTCTTAAGATATGATGTTAATGAACAAACTAATGTGGATTTGAATTCAGATGATGATTCCTTTTATTCCTGTTGGTTAGTCCTGAGGAATGTATTGATTATACTTATAGTAATTTGAATACTAACTTTGTTAATGTGAAAAATTCTTTCATACCTCCATTTGTTAATAATAATATACAAAATTATATTTCAACTTTAAATTTTGAGGTTGAAAAATTATATTGGCATTGTATAAATAACAAAACTGAAGGATGTTATAATTTAAGTGTGGAACAATGGCTAGCTTCTTCTGATTTTTGCAAGGACAGAAATCTGGTGGTTAAGCCATCGGATAAAGGGAGCCAAATTATTATTCTACATTATACCCAATATTTGGATATGTGTTATGCTCACTTGAATAACAAAGAAATATATGAGAAATGCAATATCTCGAAATATTATGAATCTATTAAGGAATATAAAGGTCTTCTTGAAAAGGGGCACAGGTTAGGTTATTTTTCCACTTATGATCTTGAAAATAAGTTCAATGTTGAACACAACAGTATTGCTGTGTACTATTGTCTACCCAAAATACATAAAGATTTTGAAAATTTAAGTGGTAGACCAATTGTTTCAGTGGAAAAATATTTTTTGAAAAATGCTGGCATTTTATTGCATGAATATTTGAAAACATATGCAGTGGGTATCCCTTCTTGTATTAGAGACACCCAGGATTTTTTGGAAAAAATTAGGAAATTGACTTGGAATAGTAGTATGTGCTGGCTTAGTCTTGATGTAAAAAGTCTTTATACCAACATTAAGAACAGTGTAGGAATGCAAGCCTTGTTCTGTTTTTTTTGGTGACCACCCTAGGTCCCACTTTTTAATGGATTTGCTTTTGTTCCCACTGAAAAATAATTTATTTTTGTATAATGGGGATATTTTTCACCTACTACAAGGTACTGCTATGGGGGCAGCTTTCGACCCCATGTATGCTAACCTAGTTATAGCTATGTTTGAGGAGGGCTATATATATCCCCATAATTTCTATAAATCTAGGGTAATATTTTATTTCAGGTTTACAGATGATTTGATTTTTTTATGTCAGGGGGAACAAAATAGGGCATCTTCTTTTGTTAATGACTTACAGGTGAATAATATGGGTCTTCAGTTTGATGCTATCTAGATGGGTACCCAAGTAAACTTTCTGGATATCCACCTTAATGGAGTGAATAATCACATATATAGAAAATTAGATCAGAGAAATGTATTTCTTTTTGGGAATAGTTGTCACACACGTCATTTAATTTCAGTACTGCCATATAATGAATTTTTAAGGATTGATAAATTGTGTAGTAATGACAATATTTTTAACAAAAAAATTTTAGGGAGAAAAAAAAAGTTTATCGAGAGTGGATATGATATGAAGTGAGGCAAAACTTAAAATTATGAATAAAGGATTTGGAAATAGGAATATTATTTGTAATAAAGGAACTAATAGGAATTTGGAGGTGGTTTATAAGAAGGGAAATAGGATGGGTAGTAGTGAAATACAAAATATACAAGATAAAAAGGACATTTATTTTGTTACCACATTGAATGTAATAACGAATGAGGTGGTCAGTAAAGTTAGAAAATTCTGGCCTATGTTATTAAGGGTAGGAATAGTAGGAATAGTTTAGTAAGTAAAGGTACTACATGTTGTAATAAATGTTCAATCTGTATGCAGTTATTTCTTTTTCATTTATTAATAATGTGAGGTTTGTGTCTAATGGCACTTATATGTGTAGTACAGAAGGAGTTTTATATGCTCATAGGCGTACCCATAATTTATATTATAGTGGGGAAACATCAAGAAGTTTAAAAGTACACCTGCAAGAGCATGTTAGAGATATAAAAAACAAAAAAAATTAGATAGTCCTTTACGGGAGCATTTTTTTTATTTTTGCGTCATTCCAATCCTGAAGATTTACAAGGCTGTGTTCTGGAAAAAGTTGAGGAAGGCTTAGAGAATGTGTTAACTTAAAGGATAAACTTAAAAAAAAGAAACTCTTTTTATTTTGAAATATAGCACTTTAGAGCCCTTAGGACTCAACAAGGAATGTAATTGGAGGTATGTAATTTAGTGGTACTAATTTTATGATTGTTTAATTGTTTTTTTAACTGTTTAATTGTGATTGTTGCAGCTATTTAAACTGTTTTGTAAATGATGCTTTCTACTCTTGGAAGGCTTCTTTGCTGAGGCACTAAGTTTTATTAAATCGTTAGTCATTTGGACTTGTGGCCGTAGTGGTTTTATTAGCTTTTCTTCATTTTGGTGTGTTGTGTTCTTATTAAACCAAAATTCCAGTTTCTATTAAAGCTAGAAGTTTTGGAAATATTATGACCTTCAGTAAAACCTGGTGTAAGTAAAAATAGGATAAAGAGGAAAACACATATTGGATATTTGCAAATTAAATTCTTGAAATACTTCATGATTATATTTATGGATGTTGATGATGTGGGTTCAGAATTTAATATATATATATATATATATATATATATATATATATGTGTGTGTGTGTGTGTGTGTGTTTGTGTGTGTGTGTGTATATATATATATATATATATATATATATATATATATTTATATATATTCTGTGAACATAACATCTCAATGACTAAAAAATATAGATTGTGTAGAAGTTCTTAATTTAGCATCCTCACATATCCTTTTATATTCTTCTGTTATATGTCTGCCCACTCACAATAGAAGCAATTTCATTTACACTTACAATCTGTAAACATTTAATAACAATTCCTAGAGAAATTGTCTTTATAATAAATATAATTCACAGTCTCAATCTTCTGGATTAACAAAGATGTTTTCTATTAAAATTCAGACATAATTTGGTCATTGTAGGCAATCAAATGCCTTCTGTATATCTCTGATAATGGCAGCCATAAGAGAGCTGCTATAGCTTTTTCTACAGAACTCTGTCATGTTCACACATAAAAATACCGTGTGCTCTGTTAATAATCTGTTGGTGTGTCTAATGCATTAAAAAAGGAAGTATTTTCTCCAAACGTTTAGCCAAGATTCTAGCATAAAATGCAATTTATATGTGCAGCAAATGTACTGGTCAATTATCCTGAGAAGAAGGGTTCTAGTTATTATTGTTGTGCAGGAGACTAATCATGGCCATGTTAGGCATAAAAAGGAAATACCCATCAGTTTCTGATGAATGGTCAGTTTTAAGAGGAGTTTTTCCAGAACTGATTTTAAGCATGCAGACCATATGGGCAAGGAACTTTGCCTTTGGGAAAATGTTATTTATTTTATTTATTTATTTGACATTTGTTTACCGCGGTGGTCTGAATGGGTCTACAGAGCCCATTTTCAGCAGAGGCCTAGGGAGAAAAGCTTGACATACAGTAAAATAAAAATACAGTAAAATCCAATACAGTACAAATCACATTAGAAATACTATACAAAATAAGTTAAAACAAACTATGTTACAAGATGTTACAATATATACTATACAGCTAGACAATTCTATAGAGTTAAAAACATTATAGACAATAATAGTCACTCTCACTATACATAATGTAGTGTCCAAAAATAGTATGTAGGTAGAGCAATGTGTGACATTGACTGCTATAGTACATGAAAAAAAAAAACAAATAAATAAATAGAATGTTAGTTTCAGTTAGGAAAATAATAGCCAGAAAGTTAGTGATGCAGAAAGATACCTATGCTAACTTGGTTCTTTCCTGTTGGGAAAGGAATTTTATATTGAGAAATGAGGATTGGAAGAATCATGTTGTAGTTTATACTCGTTTTGTAGATGATATGTTTATGTTTTGGAGGGGTGACCATATATCACTAAAAAATTGTTTAGACTATCTACATTCGACCACCTCTTTCTTAAGATTTACCCTGACCTATTCAGAACACAGTATTAACTTTTTAGATGTTAACTTAATGCGAACCAGTGAAGGATTTTCTTCAGGCTTGCAAAGGAAAGAATGTTGGAAAAATAGCCTGCTGAATTTTGATAGCATGCACCCCCGGTATATGTTTTCCAATATTGTACAGGGACAAGTTTGTAGAACATCCAGACTAAGTATGGATGAGTCAAACTTTCAAAAAGAGATTATAGGGTTAAAAGAGTGTTTTCAGAACAGGGGGTATAATGAACACTTAGTGGAGAAAGTAGTGGCTAAAGGAACGAAGAGCAGAAATAATAGATATAAACCATGGTTGAGATGTGAGGACAGTGAGATGTTAGTAGAAGGTAGCTCCAGAGTAGGGGTAGGGTTTCCCAAGTTATATTTTACTTATAGTAGTAATATAAGTGATATAAGGGGAATAGTGAACAAAAATTGGAACATTCTTAGAAGTGATAAAAATTTGAGGGAAATTGTAGGGCCTGTCCCTAAGTATGGCTACAGACGTAACAAAAACCTTAAGGATCTGTTATGTGGGGAAAAGAACTTGATGGTTTCTAGGCAGCCCACTAGCAAGATGGGCAGCATCCCCTGTGGTAATTGCAAAGCTTGCTCACACATTAACAAAAGTAATAATATTTTTATACACCCTGTTAGTGGCAAGATATTTGAATTCAAAGGTAGAGCCACTTGTAAAACTTCTAATATAGTGTACATAGCGGAGTGCACTCTATGCACCTGTTTTTATGTGGGCATGACAAACAAAATGTTTAAGGTTAGGATATTACAACATTTGTGTTCTATTAGGAACAAGGACGTCCACAATGCCTTGTATAAACATATTGAGGTTTGCCCTTCACATTCTTTTTTATTTAGAGCAGTGGCCAATGTTGTACTGAATAACCGAGGAGGGGACATAAAAGCCCTTACTGAATCTCTTGAGTCACGCTGGATTATAGAACTGCAGGCGCACAGGGAACCAGGTCTTAATGATTTGGTCCCTTTAAAACCGGCCTTACAGAGGAGGCGTGTTTTTTATTAATGTTTGATTGGCTGTTTTAATGTTGTGTCATTGATTGTGGTATATTTAAATAAGTGGTTTGAATTTTTTAAACTGTCTGAAGAAGGGTGTTATCCCAAAAGCGATCACCTCTGGATTTTATTGTGTTTTATTAAACGAAGACTACACAGCAGTGTCCTGCCTTTCTTTTGTTTGCTGATGCAGAAAGATAGTAAGAGAGTTAAAAATAATAGAATCAATACAGCCTAAGCAGTAGCTTAAGGATATGGTATAGAAACAGAGAAAGAGTTAGATTAGAAGAGCCTTAGGATCTTGCAGACTGTGAAGGATTGAAATGTGACAGAAGAGGAGAATGAGGCTTGCATGGAAGAAGAGGAAGTGCTGAGCATCAGGCAGGCTTTAGCAGGAGCAGAGCCATGTATTTTTGAGATGATTTTTTTAAAGAGGCTTTGAAATGGGTCAGGCCAGGCATAGACCAGGTAGCTAGAGGTAGTGAATTCCAAGTATACAGATGGAGTATGAATATAACAAGTGACCTGGTTTTCTTGCGCGTTTTGGGAGAGCTAAGAGAATTTTGTCTTCTGATCGTATGGATCAATTTAGTGTGTACGGGGTGACTAGATTGGTTAATGCAAGGCAGTAAGTAGGCTTGAAAATAAGGTTGTGCAAGGAGGATTGCTGAATTAAGGCAAGTTGGTTGGGAAGTTTAAGCCAGTTTAATTCTAGGAGTGGTTTACAGTGGTGTGTGTGATATTTAGAGTTTGTAGCAAACTTTGCAACTTTGTTGTAGCACTGTACCATCTTGTTTATGGTAAAAGTTCGTAAGTTAGTTAGGATAGGGGCACCATAAAGAAGGGAGGGAAGTAAAAATGGTTTTGAAAGGGTAGTTTTGGTTGCTGCAGTAAGGAAATGTTTGTTTCTATATAAGAGTCCTAGTTTTTGATTAATTTTCTTTATATTTTGGTGTATATAGGGATCAGATGAAAGCTTATTGTCAATTTGTGATGGAGGGATATCAGGTAATCTCTATTTGTTCCAGGGTTAAGAGAGAAGATATGGAGTCCCAACATTTATTGGGGTTGATTTTATGTTGGAGGTGAAGCTGGGAATAATATGACTTCTTATCTCTGTTGATTAGTTTTGTCACTTTGTTATGTAGTGTTTTGAAATTAACATGATTTTGTTCATTTTTGTTTTATTTCCAGGTTGACCAGGCAAGGCCCCTTTGCTTCATCAGATGTTTACATTCCTTAGAGAGTCATGGTGCTGAGGTCTTTTTGATTCTTTTCAAATGAATGGGAGCTGGTGTATTAACTATGTGAAGGAAGATGTTATTAAAGTATAGTACAGCAACATTAAGGGGCAGTCGTTTAAGGGGTGTCCAGTCTATTTCATGCAGGAGATTGTTGAATTTATGCTGACAAAAATTAGTTGAGTTCCTAACTAATTTTACAGTGTGTATTCTTAGTTGTTGGGAGTTTGTTCTAAGGGAATAAGCTTGCAGCTGATCACTGAGGGAGCTTGACAGTATACTGGAAGAGAGGTAATTGGTGGCGTGGGATACTAGGATCCAGTCAAGGGTAGATTGACAGGTAAGATCTTTGCAGTATCTTTTTGGAGTATTGATAAGCTGAGAAAAAACATACAGATTTATAGTATTTGTGGGAGAGTTGGAAGCTATGGTTTGCCAATCTTTATTTACGTGTCCTAAGATTATTGTTTCCATGTTTATTGTTTGGGATATCCAGGAAAAAATATTTTCCAACACTGGTATATTGTTACCTGGTGGGATATATATTACCATTATGAACATTCTTTCTGATATACCGAGGATCAAAAAATAGATTAGTAATTCAGCATTGGAAAAGGTGGGTATATTATTGGTGTAGGGTGATGATCATAGAGGGATATTGAAGGTATATCCCTCCCCCCTTTTTTAGATCTATCTCTTCTGGTTATTGCAAAGTTTGCAGGTATTATTTCTGAGTCTTTTACACCAGGATGTAGCCATGTTTCTGTAAGGGCTAGTATGCCAGGTTTATTTTAATCAATCCAGGCATGCAGTGGGGCTATTTTATTACATATACTTCTAAGGTTCAGTGTAAATATGTTTAAATCTTTGAGGTTATTCTTGTGGTTAGGATTAGAAGGTGGGCCTGGGTTAGGATGTATGTCTCCACATTTGAGTAGGTAGGTAATGAGGAAGGCGTACCATTGGAAGTGTTTTTTATTCCAAGGTAATGGTATTGGTATCAGGTGTGGTTTCATAGGAGGTGAGCAGGCCAGTTTGTGGCTTGAATAATATCGGAGGGTATAGGGGAAAAGATGGGAGGATATATGTGAGAAGCTGTGTTGTTTATCGGGGTGATGATTGGAGTAAGTTGTTGATGTGTATTGGTGTTTGGGGGTATGCTAGGATAGCTGTAGCAAGAGTGAGAATTAAAAGTAAATAAGCTAGGCATATCAACTGTGATAGTAGGTTTAAAAATAGTAAACGTTGTATTTATATGTTAGAATGTAATATCAGGTGTAAACAAAGATTAGGTTATCTTGAGATATGTGTGCAGCTAAAGGCAAGGTTGGAAATATTTTGACTTGAGCATTGGCTTTGACAATGAGCTTATGAGTTTTGCCCTGTGGTTCGAGATAGGAGGTGTGGGGGAGATGTGACTGGTCAGTAGTAAAATTATGGTGTAATGTTAGTTTGTGTATATAATAGAAGAGAAGGTGGTAAGCCTGGAGTTAATGTAAGACAGTTTGAGGTGGCAATAGTATTGTGATGGTAAAGCAGAGTAAGATGCAAAGAATTATAGCAGGGAATGAGAATTCAAGATAATGGATGTAAGGGAAAGCAGATACGTTTGGTTAAATAAAAGTAGGTAAGGTGTGACTGAAATGTGGGTGTGGACAAGGTAGAGTTGTATATAATTGGATCATAGCAACAAAGGGGAGTGGTTTGCTTGGCATATGAGTAAAGGTGCTGGGAGAGGGTGGGATATGGGGAAGGGCAGGGGAGTGGAGTGAGCAAAGTGAACAGAGTGGGAAGAACCCCTCCAGGGGCAGGGGAGCAGAGTCAGTGAAGTGAATGGAGTGGGAAGACCCCCCCCAGATGGTTTACCACCATAAACAATCAGTGAGGTAGAATGTTCATGGATAGAAAGCATACCTCTCAAGTGTACCTCATTATGAGGAACATTCCTCATTTGTGGTCTTAAAAAGTTCATGCTCCTCAAAGTTCCATATAGAAAGTGTCTGTCACACATTCAGTGTTAGCAAAATTTTAATGGATATCCATGATAACTAGAAATGCATCATATTAATTCATTAAAATAATTATTCCATAAGTAAAAATATCAGATTTTAACTAACCTATCAGCTTCCAAGCTGAAGTTGTTTGTAAGCTGTTAGTAAGTGTTCCAAATGTTGCCCTTTTGTTCCATATTATGAGAGCTAATGTTCCTCATTTTGTAGATGGAAATTTGAGAGCTATGACAAGGTGACTGAACTCTAAAATCTTGACTCAAGTCACAGCATCTAATTCTATAGTTATGGGCTTTTCAATGTCTTATGCTGAAGTGTTAATGTAGATTCACCTTCAGCAGTAAAAGGCCTGTGAGTGTGGGTGAGAAAGTGGGGATGGCGATATCCTTCCAGCTGATTCAACACTACAAACAGAATACACTAACTCATGACTTAACAAATTAAATTACTAGTTCGACTCTTGGAAATTGTCTTACATGGATTTAACTCAGTGCATTTTTTCCTTGTGAACTTTTGCAACTGCGGGTGAAATTCAACTGTGCAAGTTCTTTAGGTAGTTGGGATATGATAACGTATGGAGCATCACAAGTCAGACTTACTATGTGCTTGTT
>NC_056728.1:1525892624-1526000124 GCF_019279795.1 Protopterus annectens | reverse complement strand
GATGTGTTGTGAAGTACTTTGTTTTGAAAGAATACAATGAGCTGTCACAGGAATCATAGCCCTTATCTTATTCACCTCTAATGACTCTGCCAGGTGCTTTGCTAAGAAAAGAAGAGAGATATTTCTTAATGTCCTGCATTGCCTGCTCAGATATTCAGAAGCTGCCTAAAAGTGTCCAGTATAAGTGAGGTTAGTTAAACAGCATGTAACCTATCAAGATTACTACTTGCAGTTATTACTTCACAAAGTATTAATGCTTCCATGTTATTGAACTGCTGACATTAAAACAATGCATACATAAAAAAAACAAATGTTTTACCCACACCAATCACTGTTACATCATACTAGGATGGAGTTTTGTATTATTTCCTATGGCTTTTCTCACTTCATAACATACATTTTACAGATGCTTTCCCAGAAAAAGGTATTACCACCTGGTTAAGTCATCCATTTTGAACACATGCAGTATCTTCATTTTTGTATTAATAATTGTAAAAATGGGTGTCATACATGCTAGTAGTGGAATGCTATAGCTTAATGCATACTTGATAGGCTAAACTGTTTCTAGGGACAATTGACCATTTTCTACTTTATCAATGAGATATCAGGTATTTTATAAGAACCTTAAATTTCCAGAACTGCTGTTCTCAGAACAGCGAGACTGAATTTTTTTTTTTTGGAGGGGGGTGCATACTATGTTCAAGGTCGTGGTATATTCGAGAAGTCACCCTAAACCAAGGCACGGGAATCACAGAGTTAGTATTTATAAACAGCAGATGTGCTTTGTGTGTAGCATAACACATGAGGACATGCAAACAATGTCTAATGGCATTTAAATAAGGTTCAGCTGCTAAAATATTTCTTTTAGAAAAGTGGTTTATTTTTCTAAGTTGTAGAACTCACAGGTGTAAGATGCATATTTCTAATACTGAGTCATGTTTTACATATAGTTAAATACACAAATGATTAATATTGCCATACCTTTATAAATATTTCAGCAGACAAGCATTACTAGCAAGTCTATATACCTTATTTTAAAACCCTCTGAATGTGCAGAAAGTGCTATTGACTTGCTATCTAGATTGAATGGTTATCACAATAACTATATTTGTTTCCAGAATGTAAAACATTGCAATTCGCTGTGCATTTTGTGACTTATTAAACAAAGTTCACAATTTGGAAAGTAATGAATGTTTCTGCTTTAATGATGAAATTGTGCCGAACATTTTTGCTCTTTATAATTTATTTCTGGTAATTACAGTTTGAGGAATGCAAACATTTGCCATAGCTATGAGATTACATCTTGATTACATTGATAGGCTGAAAAGAAACCATTATTTTGATGCAGGAAGTCAGAGCATGCAATGTCAGAGTTCTTTTAAAGGCAAACAGTTAACATCTGACAATATCTCATTACTGTGCACTTCAGGAAGCATCACATGAGAGCATCTCAGTCAGTATGCGCTGCAGAGGTCCTGTTATACGTCTTGGACTTTGCGAATTTTGCACTACTTTGCTTACTCTTTTCCTGCAGCTTGCAGGATTAGACAGAACCTGTGTAGCACGTTTTGTACTCATCATAGTATCAATGCCTATTGATGCCTGACTGGCTTGCAAATAATTTTTTTTTTCTCTTGATGACACAATAGACAGTTATGATTTCAGTAACATGTTGCCACTCTGCCTTATAAGAAATATAGTGCCGTCTCATTGCTGCATTCTGGCTTGGTATAGCTCATTCACCCATTTCTTTCCCCTTTGGTCAATGCCTTCAAGCATCAACATGCACTGTTCATAACTACACTCTAAACAGATTTGCATTTTGAGTTCTAGTGATTGCTGCAGATAGTCCTTCTCTTTCATCTCTACTTTTTTCAATGTAAATATGAAGAAACTAGAGATCTGGAAGTACATTTGTCATCTATTTGTGCAATATCCTGATATGTTCCTTAAAACCGATAGAATTGGATTAAATTCATTCTCAGACTCAGTTTGCATGCCTTCACATTCTTCTCACATTTTCTGTGTCTTAAATACAGCAACCAAAAGATACTAATTTACACTGATTGTATATTTTATGCATAGCATTAGTAATTTTCTTACAATGAAGTGACAGAAATAATTTATTCAGCTTGTTTTCATGTGACACATTTGTTTCTATCTTCCGTATAGAAACTTTTAAAAAATAAGCGATAACTAAAACATGGGAGATTATGACTGCTTTAATAATGCAAATATAATGCTGTAAAACAACAGACACAATAACATTAGCACAGCTGAAAACATTTATCTGCAGTACCTTTTCCTTTTTGCACTAGAAGTGCATTTATTATAATTGTATGCGCTGATTCTAAAGGCCATCTCAATTCAAATAATGCTAAATGTCAATTCAGTTATAAAAGGCAATTTTGTATTCTTCTGACAGATTTTTTTCGTTCACATTCAATTATTCACAGTGCAATCCCATTTTGTAATTCCTTATTTTCTTACTGGAATGTAAAGAGGACTTTAACCATAACAATGGCCATATGACCATTGACAACAACTGAAGATTAAAGTAATTTCAGTGCCGCCCTCTTTCCTAAGTCATGATGTTTCAAGTGCCTATACAATGGAAATACAATTGATCTTGAGTATCTTATTAAACAGTCGCAAATATTTTTTTTTTGTTTGTTTGTTTATTTAGCAAGAGGGCTTTAATTTCTGTGTATGTCAATAAGACTCTTTAATGGAAGACAAATGAACAATACAATGCCAGTGTCTGAGATATTTATCAAACATAAACTGTGATATTCATGTTTCACCATCATTATTATACAGAAACTAATTTCTACATTGATACTAACTCAATAACCAAATTTGAAGTAAAATAAGTTATGATATGTTCTGTTAATCTAGCTGATTTTGAAGTAACACAAGTATTTTAGTCTACATGTAAAAAATTATTTTAAAAGTTTGAAGAATCTCTGAAACCATACAGCAGATTAAATAATACTGGGAATTCAATAAACTTCATGTAGGCTTAGCGCTTACAGAAATACAAGCACCGTTTTGTAGCCTGCAACAGTGTTGCTAGCCAGGAAACTGCATAAAGCACCACAAACTCCTGCAGACATGCAAACCCATGTACCTATGGGCAAACTAGTTTTGCAGGATTGCGCGGACAGCCATAATGACTACCAGGATTTAATATAAGGTAATGTGTAATTGTGCAATTCTAACACATTATATGAAAGTGTAGTCAGTGAAGAGTACTGTGCCAAACTGTTTTAGGTATACTGAATAAAAGTGTTGGTAGTGATCAGCAAGGGTACATAGACTGCATTATAAATAATTATTCAGGTGAAGTGTGTGTATATTGAAAAGGACTACACACATGAATTGTAGGAATGAACAAAAGGGAAGAGGAGAAGTGAAGCATGCTAATATATAACAAATGAGGGCATGTCAAAGTATATACATTACAAAGACAAGACAGTTGTACCATGAACAGGAATCATATATCTACATGATACAGTACATACTGCTGTGTACACCTCCTGTGTGGGTATAGTCATATCATCACTCAGTTATTGTATATTATGCAACTATCACAAAAGGTGACATATAGCATTCAAAGATGGCTGCCATTCTGTGAACACTGCTGAACTGCAGCTCTTCATATAACCTGAGAAAATCTAAACCCTGAAGTGATACCAAGAACTTTTTAACAACAAATCTTCGAAAACATAATTATAACTTCACTCAACTATCCTGCAGGAAGAGAAAAAACTGAAGAATAAGACAATATTTAACAGGATTATGTTAGATTAGCTGGCTCTGAAGAGAGAATCAAACAAAGAAACCATTTGCTCTTTACACTTTAAGCTTCTGTACTGGGATAAAATGTCGAAAGAGGAAAAAAATATGGACACAACTACTACTAAAACAAAGCTTTCAGAACTACAGTCACCGGAGAAAGATGTAATTTCCAAAAGATAAAAAGTTATAAAGCAACAGGAACAACAAAAGCCAGGGATTAAAACTAAAGCTGATCAAGTGTTAAACATGGAAGACATCAAGACTGCTCTGTTACCCATTCAAGAATCTCTGAAAGAACTTACTACCCAAATACAAACGTTTGGAATTTCCTGCACTCAAATTCTTGAAAGAATGGACAAGACTGAAGCTCGGATATCAGAAAATGAAGATAAACTAACTTTACTTGCAAAAAAGTCAGATACACATGATCTGGACATTCTGGCTATTCAAACAAAGATTACTGATTTAGAAGCAAGATCCAGGAGAAACAATATAATTATTAGAGGAATTCCAGAATCCATACAGTATAATGAGTTAATCTCATCTATAACACAAATACTTACAGTGCTTCTTAATGACTCTGACATGGTAAAACAAATAATCATAGAAAGGGCACATAGAGCGTTGAGAGAATCACAAGCATTGAATAGCCCAAGACCTGTGTATGTTAAAATACTTAATTACCAAGATGTCAGCAAAATCCTTATAACAGCAAAAAAAAGTGGTGGACATATTATGTGGAATAATAATAGAATTTCTCTGGCACAGGATTTGCCCTTACAAGTCAGACAAGCTAGACAGTCTTTATCTCCATACTGTAAGTTTCTTATTGATAAACATATTACATTTCAAATGAAATATCCTAATATGTTAATATTTACAATAGATGGGTCTAAATACTCTGTTTCAATGAAAAATGAGGCAAAAATCGTCTTTTTGAAAGTTTTTAAGTGTTTACCTGCTTCTGAGACTTGATCTGGCTTTCTGTTGAGACTAACATGCTGTCCGAGGTCGGATTCATCTGTTGCTGTGGCTCGAGGTCTTGGTAATCCTTTGTTTTCATTTTAAATGCTTTAGGCCTCTTTTGGAATAGATAAGAGCTTTGTTTTGTTGATCCTGGTTATCTGCGTCTGTTTTCCAAAGTTTTATGACTTTCACGAAGTGTTTACATCGACGAGGAGACAGGAAATGCCTTGGATGCTGCTGAGGGGAAGGATTTTACTGTGGCACTTCTGGAAGTCCGTCTGCATTAACTGTCCCCCATCGTGAGCGTTCTGTAAGGTTTCCAGGCTTGGAAATCCAAAGTGAACTGTTTTAAGCATTGGAAAGTATGATTAACATTAAAAAATGATGTTTCACAGCAATTTAAGCACATAGGAACATTTGATTATACTTGCTTTTCATATAACAAAAAAAGTCTTGTAGTATATAATAAATAATTGGGGTATAGTGAATATTTGTTTCTTTCTTTTCCTTTTTTTTGTTTTTTTTTAAATAAATAGGTATTGGTTTACTATTTCAGAACTAATCTGAAAGGACATGTTGAGTTTTTTTAATGTTAGTGAGGGATACATATATAGAAACTACAATTAATATTCTATATAAATAGAACATATAATTAAACTCATATATTATTAATTAGATGTGACATAGTTATATACTACACTAGTTAGACATAATTTTATAATATTAGGAGATAGAGCTGACCTGAAGTATATAAATAATGAAGGACCTAACATATTCATTAGGAAAGTTAATTAATTTTCTGTTTTTTATGTTTGTACCTCTTTTTATATAGGGTTACAATACAGTATGAATAAGATGTGTTTTTTTTTTCTCTCTCTCTTCATTTGATACATATATGATAAAGAACAATGTTGTCCCTATGTTGGACTCTTATTTTCAGAATGACAATTGTCGATTATCTTATTTGATTCATGTTGTTTATGTACAGCTAGCTAATCAAAATGACTGAAAGTTTATGTTAATGTTATAACTTCAGTATGATCTACTTAAATAACAGTTAACAAAAGAGATGTAGATGCACAGTAGTGTTTGGTAGGGAATGTTTAGATTAGACTTTGTAGAAGTAAAATTAGTTTATATAGGTCCTATCTCTGGGAAGTTTTTGAGTTGTTGTAACCTGATGACATTACACATGTTTACTTTTTGACCCTTTCAGTTTTTTACGTTATACACGACCTATATATGTCCTGGTCGGGGGATAGAGTGGGTAGGCACTGGTATAGGACAGGATGTCAAGAATGCTTCCAAATTACATATGTCTTTAAACTCACTTTGACTTTATATTATGTTTTTCCCTTTAAACCTCTATTATACAAAATAACTCATTAAATGTGGGAAATAGACTCATGGAACATAAAAGGGCTCCAGAACTTAAAGAAAAAAAAGTTATTTTTACATTTATTATTGCAGGCTAGGGCGTCGTTTATACTTCTTCAAGAAACGCATTTAACTAATGATCAATGGGCTGACATTAGGAAAAGGAAATGGATTAGAGAAATTGTAGCCTCAAAAGGTAAAACTAATAGTGCTGGGGTAGCTATACTTATTAAAAATCAATATCAAGAGAAGATTTTAGACTCTAAATCAGATAAAGAAGGAAGATGGTGTTATGTTATTCTTTCTTCTACTCGACTTGATAAACCTATTTTAATTTTAAATGTTTATGCGCCTTGCAATAATCAATAACTTTTCATAGCATCACTTTATCCGATTTTGTCACAATATGATAAATATTATATAATTATTGGAGGGGACTGGAACTCTTATCAAAATCCGAAGTTGGATAGATCTTGTCCACAAAGAGCATTTAATAAACAAGCAGTAATAGCAATAAGTGATATAATGGAAGATTTCCAATTATATGACCCCTTTAAGTATTTAAATAACCCTGGTAATACAAATAATTATACTTTTTATTCAACATGTCATAAAATGTGGTCCAGATTGGATTTTTTTTATTTCAGCAACAATGATTAATTTTGAACCTTTAGTCTCTATACATGCACGTTATTTATCAGACCACTCAAAAATCTCATTAAGTTTTGCTAAAGAACCTAGAGATACCATGCGGCAAAGAGGTTATAATTGGTCTCTTAACCCAAATCTGTTAAATAAAGAGGAAATAATACATGAAATTACAGATTACCTCAAAGACCTATTGGCTAGATTAGAGAAACAACAACATACACCTGATATCAAATGGGCGACAGTTAAAGCACAAGTAAGAGGGATCTTTTTGCAAAAAGCTTCATATTATAAAAAAATACAGATTAGAGATATTCAGGAATTGGAAGCTAAAATTAAGACACTTGACCAAGAATTGATTCAAAATTATAATACTCAAACAGAAATGGAATTACTTAAATGCCAAAAAGACCTCTTCTTAATTCAAAATAGTAGATTGACATTTCAGGAACATAGAATGTTAGCGAGGTATGCCAACCATGTTCAAACACCATCAAGGGCATTAGCTAGAATTATTAATCAATCGAGAACAGCAGTACAAATTTCGGAAATACAATTTAAGAATACAATTTACTCTAAAACGGAAGATATTATTAATATTTTCGAACAGATATATACGAATATACATGGTGACCAAAAATATCTACCCTCACATAGGACCAATGAAGATTTCTTACAAACAATTAATTTTCTGAAAATAGATGACAATATGCAGAAGGATTTGGTTAAATCGATATCTGATGAAGAAGTAATATATATAATTAAACATATGAAATCACATAAAGCACCAGGTCCTGATGGTTTGACGGTGGAATTTTATAAAGTTTTTGATGATATTTTTGGTAAAATACTCTCGCATGTATTTAACTATATAATTAAGAATAAAATAAATGATCCTCATTTTAGTGCCTCAAAAACTATTCTTACACCTAAAGTTAATTCTGACCCCCAAAACCCTGACAATTATAGACCAATATCATTAATAAATGTAGATATGAAAATTTTGACCTCTATTCTATCCAGTAGATTAAAAAAATAATGAATAAAATAATATCTAAGGAACAAGCCGGTTTTATGGCAACTAGACAAACTAGTAATAATACACTTACACTTCATACACTGATAGCTTATGCTAAACAGAAAAATCTTAATATTTATGCACTTATTATTGATGCACAGAAGGCTTTTGACAGGGTTGACATAAGTTTTTTGCTTGATACTCTACCATATTTTAATATATCCCAAGAATTTGTTCGAGTGTTAAAAATCTTATATAGCAATCCTTATACAACTTTATACATTAATAAAATGCTCTCTAAAAGAATACAGATTAAACATGGAACACGTCAGGGTTGTCCGCAGTCCCTGTTATTATTTAATATATATCTGGAACCCTTATTCTTATATATTAAACAGAAGGTATACCATAATGCCCCAATAATTTATGGAACAAAAATATCAATGACGGTGTTTGCGGATGATCTCCATATATATTGTACAACTTCAATTTCAGACACTAAAAAATTATTAAAAGCAGATGACTTTGCAGAAATATCTAATTATAAAATTAATCTTAAAAAAACAAATATTTTCCCCTTAAGAACTCCCAAACCTTTCTCGCTTTTGCCACTGGTGGGACAGGTAATGCTCAAAGATAATATTAAATACTTGGGTATTGTTTTCTCTACAGATGATAAAGATTTTTATACTATTAACATTAAAACAGTTTGGGATCAAATAATATCTGACTTTGGGAGATGGAATAATTTAAGATTACCAGTATTGGCGAAGGTCTCAATTATTAAAATGAATATATTACCAATATTATTATATATTTTTAGATCTGCTCAAGCAGCAATTCCGAATAAATTTTTTAAACAAATTCATAAAGAATCGGCTAAATTTATTTGGGAGCCAAGGAAAACAAGGATATTGTATGATAAATTAATGACACTAAAAAATAGAGGGGGATTGGATTTACCAAATTTTGAAATTTACTATTTAATAATAAACTCTAATAGACTCCTAAGAATTGCTAATTATGATGTATGTAGCACTAAGTGGGCACCAACATGGGTAATCTTGAATTATAAACATATATTAAATTTGAGTATTAATCCTAAAACATTACCCTTTCTAGGAAAAGATAAGCTGAAATTATATGGGCTAATGGACCACATTAAAGTATATATGACATCTATAAAAAATCTATTTCAATCATTAGATCTTGCTCAACATATGATGGTTTTTCAACCCTTTCATAGGAACCCTAATTTGAGATTAAATAATCAATTTATAGATCTTAAAAAATTCCCATTAATAGTTAATTTAACTTTAATTGACATTTACACATATCTCAAATTTTCAGCTAATCAGATAAGACAAGAATTAAACTTACCTAAAAATTATCTAGTTATATTGAGACAAATTAGGGAACTCTCTATAAGATACTTTAAGAATTTTAAACCCAGAGATGAGGATTTAACCAAATGCTCAAATTTGTGGCAAGCTCTTCAACAAGATGTTAAATTTATAACCGCATCAAATAAATTAATAAAAGAGTTTAAATTTCAGGATAAGGTTCTTTTATCAAAATATTGGAAAGAGAAAATCCCACTGATAGAAGAAAGTCAAATAATAAAAGCAATAGATTTAACAACAAAATCTATCTCTCTTCAAAAGTTGATGTATACTCAGCTTATGATATGGAATAATGCGTATTATACACGCCTTAGCCTGCATAAATTCAATTCTAAAAACTCCCCAAATTGTCCATTCTGTAAAGACCAACCTGCTGATCTTCTTCATATGTTCTGGAGCTGCAAATGCATTTATAAACTTTGGAACTCTTTAAAAATACAACTTCAAAAAATGGGTTATCAAAGTACAACACTTTCATGGAAATTTATGATTTTGCATATCGCTCCAAAAGAACTTTCTAGATCACAAAGTATCATAATTATTAATATCTTCTTATTAATGAAACTATATATAGCTACTAATTGGTTAAACCCTTCCCAAACTTCATGGGATAACTTTAAAATTCTAGCTATGAGACATATATCAGCCCACAAATTACTTCTACATCAACACAATAAAAATATCAATAACCCGAAAATATGGGAACAAGTGTTTAATATCATATTAGCGTAATATTTTAAGCCTAAATCTATTATGAGTTATTTATACTCTGTAAGAGAACTTTGTAACAACAAATTGTGTAATACTTGAACTAATCTCAATTATTTTTATCTTTTTGTATAAACTTATGTTGCAGGTGGAAGCATTCATGTAAATATTGTATATATGTTATGGTGTTATTGTTAGATACATTAGTTGGTTTTTATTTTCAATCTTCTATTTGTTTGGAATTTGTATTGAAAATGATAAAACAATAAAGATTTATTATTGAAAAAAAAAACAAAAGGTGACATATCAATGGAGAAGATTTTTGTGATATAAGCATCCTGATGTGATCACTGGAAAGGACATTTATCAAGAATGGTATATAAAATAGGGGGTAGGTGCATATTGTGAAGATGTGCAAAATGAGTTGCCTGAATATAAATGTAATGTCAGCATAGGTCTTAGTTAAGCAGGACACATTGCAGCAGGCTCATGGACAACACTAGACAGAAGCACGCACAATCATGGACAATAATAGAATAAAATCAACGTTAATCTGGGTCATTGACATAAAATATGTGATTGTGAATTAAAATACATGGTTCTGCAAGAACACACTTGTACAACTGTCATGATTTGTCAATAATCTATAAGAGGAATTAAGCAATACCTTGCTCAAAAATTACATCTCTTGTAGGTGCTAAAAGGGACAGATATACCTGCAGTTTAAATTACGAGCAATCCGGTCTAGTTCAAAGGTTTGCATAGCATGTATATGCCACAATCCATGCTTTCACAAATATAACCCAAGCCATAAATTTTGTGAATCAGATATTTATTTACTGTGTGCATCATAGGAACATCTATCACACATGCATCTTGTATAACAGCTTGAATGGGTTTCTGCATTGTCAACTTCTAATGGTTATGCAACAAAAACAATACTTGTTTAGGCCAATAAGATGTCTGGGTGTTGACTATGGCAAAAGTGATACAATTGAGTAAATCATCCCTGGAAGATCTGTTGGGAGGTACATGCAAAACGGTGGATTGGTGTGATGAGGGCTTAGAACAATGGGACTATAATGCCCATTGATGTAGATGTCCTGCATATATTCAGGAATTGTGCTATATACAAGGGACTAGACACCACAGTGGGCACATGCTGGTGGATGTTCTGCATATCATCTACCTCAGTACACAGGTCACATACCACTTGGTCTGCTCATAGGGGTGTGCTGTTTATATTGTAATTAGCTTGTGTATTTGCTTTCATAAAGGAAGTACTTCCCCCATGATTTTTGTTCATCTACTATGTCTCCATGGTTTTGGCAACAATCCTTTGTGTGTGTTTATTGTCTGCATTATACCATCACAAATGTTTGATTCAATTATTGTCCACAATTTGCAGTCCTCCAAAAAGATGGTTAGACAGAAGACATGTAGTTAGTCTTGAGTTCTGAGACTTACATACCGAACGGGAAAGAAGTTAGTACAGAATCCTGAGGTACATACCTGATCTCTGGACTCTAGCTAGAGGTGATGATTTCACACACTTCGACATTATCTATTCATGCATGTGATCCAGTTGTCTATCCATTTGGTGATATAGGTGTCCGTGTTCACTTGAGACAGTTTCTCTGTTATATGTGATTGTGGATTTGTGTCAATTGTATAGGCCAGGTCAAGTTATGCAGGAAGATAGTGTTTTTCTCATGCATGCCCTTGGTGACCTTCTTAAGGACATCAAACATGTAGCAGACATGATGTAGCCTTAACAACTCAGACATGGGTTTGGTACACAGTCAAGAGATTACCTGTGTCCAATTTGATAGGGTCAATGATGACTCCCTGGTCTGCTTCACAGATGAGGAGAGTCAGGAGTATGGGTCTATAATGCCATGCGTCAGATGATTGTTGCTGTACACCCTTCTAAGAGAACATAGGCAGTCTGAAGGCTGTGTTGAAGTAGTAATCCAACTGTGTCTACTAGGCCAGGTTTTAAGGCATGCTATAGGCAACCTATGGTGTTGTCAGGACCCATTCATTCTGTATTATTAGCCATAGATACTGCACAGATGAACTGCCCTCCTGAGAATAAAAACTGACTAATGTTTGCACATATACTTTGGCTGATAGCCAGTGGTGACAGGAGGTTGAAATGTGAGACAAACTGTCAGCGACCAGACTGTCTATTTCCACCACTTGAATATGTCTGCTGGCATCCACAAACAGCTCTTTGCCTAGTTGTGTAACCCACCTTAACAATTCACATTTCTTGAAATAAATGATTTCTGACAACACTTCCAAATACAGCCTTGGTCATGCATCACATTCCACACACTGGTGCTGTTCACACTGTCATACAGATCTACCAGTGTTATATAATTACATCAATTGCACAACATTTGCCTATATGTGTTTCATATGAAAGCTGAATTTGAGTGGCATGATGACATATACGGACACATTACAGATCAGTTGTTTGAGACTCATGCAGAACATTTCCTGACACAAATGCTAATAGTCACACAAAGGTGCTGCTGACCACCTCAATGATCCTTTGGAATAGCAACCCAACTGCACATACCATGAATTCCACAAGGCTGCAATTGAATCAAAACATATGCCATTGTTGTGTATATCGCAGCATTGCAACATGTGGATAAAACAAGACTTATTTGAACATGTAATCAGTATGAATTTATACTGATGTCTGCCACAGACCATTTAATGATGGTAGGTAGACACATGCCCACCTGAACCATACTGCAAGTGTCACTGTGATGGTAAAGTGAGAACTCTGCAGAATGCTGATCTGCTCCACTACAACACATGTCTTAATAAGCCAACAACATACATAGAAGTATATAATTCCATGTCAACAGCTCTCAGGGGGCATATTACTAAAGCTGTTACAGAAGGAGCATGTAATGCAATGGCAGCAATGGTCATCAATACATTAGCTCACATCACAGATTATAATACCCTCTTTTAGCAATACTGTACATCCACACCTCAACATAGCCCATGTCAATGATTGCAACACTGACAAGTCAAACGTTCTTACAGTCATAAGACATTATTAGGCTAACGGCCAGCATCACATAAAATCCTAACCATTATTATACTGGTTAAAACAAACTCCCTATATGCATATGATGGAAAATAATAAGGCTGTTGTGCATATGTGTGTATATACTGGATTGCATTACGTACTGCCACTGTCCATATGAGAAATGTACACCGCACCATGACAGAATTAACAATCATACATGCAGTGGTCTGGAGATGGCTTGCAGAGGCTCATGGAAGCATTCTGCTTAATGATGTCTTTGCATATTTGACATGAGGATATCCTCCAGTCCTCTTCAGGAAGGATGTCATGTGGCCATAGGACAAAACAGGATAGTGGATGCATGAGGCTATGTTAAATGTTCTGCTAAGTGGTAGTGAAATGAAGAGTAATTTCAAAGATCATACAGTGACCATAATGTATCACCAACCACAAACACACACACACACACACACACACACACACACACACACACACACACACACACACACACACACACACACACACACACACACACACACACACACACGCACACACACACGCACACACACACACACACACACGCACACACACACACACACACACACACACACACACACACACACACACACACACACACACACACACACACACACACACACACACACACACCAGTTGATTGGGCCTGATTTGAACATTACACCTGTGTAGATATAGAAGATGAGTGCCATGCAATGTAACACATCACATATGCCTGACTTTAACACTGTTATACTTCATTTTATGCTGAGTAGAACACGTTGTAAGGAGTGTCTGACATGGATGTGAAGTCACATCTCTGTGCAGAATTGTCTCAGAAGTAATATTTGCCTGCATACATACTCATAGGTTCATAGGTTCATAGGTTGGTACTAGGCTATCGGCCCAAGGACGTATATAAGCCTAGCCATAACAATTCCCTGGATATTTCTTCCCACAATGTTTTCTTCCCTGGATCCCTGTCTAGCAAGATGACTGACATGATCCCTGGGGTGAATTTCCTATCTCCCACCTAATAGTCAAGGTTCCTTTTGAAGAGGGCCAATGAGGGGCTCTGCTTGACATGTATGGGCAGTCTATTCCAGAGTATGGGGAGTCTCTGGGTCAGGAACCTATCCCTCTAGAATGTTTTGTTAATTGTGATGACAAGATTTAGATCCCTGGAGCTTGTGACTCTGAGGGATTGGGATTTCTTTAAGTGGAGCATGTCCAACAGCTCAGGGTTTGACATGGCCTTATATGCTAAGCAGAGATCACCTCTGAGTAGATGCTATGCCACAGAGTATAGTTGGAGTTCTTTTAGATGGTCAGCATAGGGCATCTGCTTTAGGCCTGTGATTCTTTTAGTGAGGTATTTCTGCAGCCTTTCCAGCTATTGCAGATGTCTTGTGAGGTACATATCAAATGGGGCGTTGTACTCTATATTGGGTCTAATGAGGGATGAGTACAGTAAGACAATGACCTCCTTTTTTCTGGATGAAAAGCCCTTAGTGATATGGTGTGCCACATAGAAGGATTTCCTGATTGTTGTGGTGATGTGGTTATCAAAGGTGAGACCACTGTCCACCTGTGTCTCTAAGTCTCTCATCACATTTTCAGTGTTTAGTGTACTGCCACCTATGTGGTAATTCATGGGTACATGTTTTTTCACAAAGGGGATAACTGTTTCGTAAAGCCCTTTTGTAGAATATATACATCATTTGGGGATTCAATAATGGCTCCCAGTTCACAGCCATCTGCAAACTTTGTTAGCCAGAGTCCCTTAGTGTTGGCCTATGCTTCAGAGAACTAGATGCCAAACAAGAGCGGTCCCAGGACTGAACCCTGAGGTACTCCACTTGTCACTTGTCTGGAGCTGGATTTGGAGTTGGCTACTTTTATAGTCTGGGTTCTGTCAGTAAGCCAGTTGGCAACCCATCGAGTGGCATATGGATTTATGCCCAGCTTAGTAAGTTTATTTATGATTCCAAAATGGAAGATGGTGTCAAAGGCCTTGGTAAGGTCCAGATAGGCTGTGTGGACCACCTTACCCTCGTCCACAGCTCTGGAGACTGATTCGAAGAAGTCACTCAGGTTCAGGGGACACAATCAGCCCGTCATGAACCCTAACTGGGTGGGTCCAGTGTTTGAAGGTTGCCAATGTCTTTGTTTATAAGTTCCATGATAATGCGTTTCGTGCCCTTGCAGATCAAACTCGTCAGACTGATGGGACAGTAGTTCCCAGGATCCATCGTGGATCCTCCCTTGTGGAGCGGGATAACTGTAGCTGTGTACCACTCAGTGGGCACAAAGCCTGAGATAAGGCTATGATTAAACATGACACTTAGGTGAGGTGCCAGATCATTTTGTAGTTCATGTAGTTCACAACCTGGGATGTCATCTAGTCCCATGGATGCTGTATTCTTAGCTTTGGAGAGTGTGGTTTCTACCTGTGTGGCTGTGATTACTGGAATTTGGTAATCTTTTAGTATTGAGAGGGGGTGAGATGGGGTGAAGTTGACACTAAATTGATCTGCCAGGATATTGGCAATATCCTTGGGAACAGTATATTTAATGCCATTCTGTTGTAGCTCAGAGCAGATCTGAGCATTGCCATTTAGATTTTTAACATAACTATAGAATGCCTTGTGGTTGTCTTTGGAATCTTTGGCAATTTTATTTTTGTAACTAGCTTTGGAGGATTTTATGAGGGATCTCAGCTTCTTACTGAGGCTGGTAAGGGACTTTTTTTGCATCCTGGGATTTTCCTCTTTTCTGCAACAGTTTCTTCCTTCTGTTGTATAGTTTGTTTATGGCAGGGGACCACCAGATTGGCTTCCTTTTTTTGGAGGAGAGCGTCTTAGTTCTATTTGGTATGGCACAATTCATGCACAAGTGGATGTGGTCACAGAGTGCCTTGGTGTTGGATTCAGCAGTCAAACTTTCAGCTCCCATCTGCATGGGTGTCATGATGTTTGTCACTTCTGTCTTGAGTAGCATGAAGTTGGCTTTGGAGATGTTTTTTACAGAGGTTTCCTTACTGCGGAGTTGGGGTGGGATGTGGATGTCAAGGGTGATTTGCTTATGGTCAGACCTGACCAAGGAGGGGGTGACCACTACTGTGGAGCATCTATCTCCCATGTTGGTAATGACAAGGTTTAGGATATTGGAGCCCCTGGTGGGACAATGGATTAGTTGATCCAGGGTGTTGGAATTTATGAATTCCAAGAACCGTTGGGAAAAGGTGTTGGTAGCTGAGTAGTTTTCCCAGAGTAGTTGAAATCACCCAGTATTAGGTTGGTTGGTTGTATCTTAATATTTTCCAGTATGGTTAGAAAGGTGTAGTGAGAATCTTGGGGCATGGTCGGGGATCTGTAGCAAGCTACAATTTGGATTGCAGTCTTACCTAATGTTAGTTGCACCTGGAGAATTTCAGATGCATTGTGTTGGGCAACTAGCCTGGAGGTGTGAATATCCTTGGTGAATATGGACACTCCTTTACCTTTAGTACCTCAATCTGCCTGCTGTCAGATTAGAACCCCTAAATATCTAGTTACAGAAGCTGGAGAACATGGTACTTAACATTAGTGTCACAGCACAAGTTTGACATAAAAAATGTCAGAGTGCACTTAATACAGGGTGATAGTATCAATGTATGTTACAAGAAGATGTTCAGAGGATGGTCTGACATTGCTTTGGATTCACGTCATTCTAAAATTGTCACCATTATGATTATTGAACACACACACAAAGCAGATGAGAGTGGAATCCCTGCCTGACTATCTACAGAGCACAGTATTTATTGCAAGTGCCACAGCACAACTCTGGCTTCTATAGTGTCAGGCAACACTTTACAGCAGATGACAAGAGCAGTGTCTTTTGAGAAGAGGATAGTAGTAAGAGTGTCTCACCTGCTGGTCTAAAACGGTCTCTTGACTGTCAACCAAGTGAACACAAACAGACATACATACACACACACACCAGTTGACAGCAGTGAGAGTAGAACCCCTACCTATTTACAGAGCACATTATTTAACTTAAGCACCACTGCACTAATCTGACTTATAGATGATGACTTCAGCAGTGTGTGGGGAGAGGAAGATGGTAGTAGGAGTGTCTTGTGCTGGTCTAAAATGGTCTCTTGAATATCAACCAAGTGAACACAAACATAAGCACACAAATTGACTGCAGTGAGAGTAGAACCCCTATCTAACTATTTAGGGTGGATAGTACTTAATGCAAGTGTCTCAGAACAAGTCTTGATTTTAGAATGTCAGTCAACACCTTATAGCTCATGACACCAGCTTTGTCCAGTGAGCAGAAAATGGTAGAGTGTAAAGTGTCAGATATGATGACATCAGCTGTGTCTGGTTAGAAAAATATGGTAGTATGAGTTTCTCTTGCTGGTCTTAAAAATTCTATTGAATGTAAACCAAGTGTACATACACACCAATTGACTGCAGTAAGATTAGAACCCCTAACTAGCTAAATACACCTATTAGAGAACTCAATACTTAATGTAATCACCACCGCACAAGTCTGACTTTTGCAGTCCTGCTGGACAATGTATAGATGATGACATCATCATCGTATGTTTGAGAGAAGATGCTGGGAGGCCTGTATGAAATGGATGTGTAGACACGTACAAGTATCAAAATATTTGTACTCCATAGGACTGCATTGCTACTGGTAGGATAGACATTTACAATCTTCTGACTACACATACGTGCATGCACACACACACACACACACACACACACACACACACACATCTGTTGACCACAGTGAGATTAGAACCTCTACCTAAGTACACCACTGACTGAACACAGTACTTAATGCAAGCACCATGACACATGTCTGACATTTATAAGGCTGCAGGACAATTACTAGTGCGTAACATCACTGCATGTTTGAGTGATGATGTTGGGAGGCCAGTATGAAATGGATGGGTAGCCATGTAAGACTGTCAAGATATTAGTTCTGCATGGGACTAGATTGATGATAGTAAGAAACAGACTGATGTTCCTGTGACTATGCACACACACACACGCACACACGCACACACGCACACACACACGCACACACTCACACACACACACACACACGCGTGCGCGCGCGCACTTACACATACATAGAAACACATAAATAATGTGGCTGCTGTGATAATTTATTTATATATTTTACATTTTAAAAAAGCAGGTAAAGGAGGTTCCAGACCACAACTGTACAGCACATAAAATGGTTTAATAAAATTAAATCAAGTACGAGGTGAGCACTTTCGTGGCCCAAGCCACTTCATTAGGCAATGCAAAATCCTACTCTCCACAATTTATAGTCAGCACTTCAATTAATTATGCAAATCATCTGCACCTTTTAAGTAGAGTTAAAGTCACATAACAATAAATAAAACATCACATATAAATCATGGCATAGAAAACAAATCAGACAATCATGCCTAGGCACTGCCTTATAAAAACATTCCTACAAATACTCATTTGTTAATCATAAAAATACACCCATAGTTATTACAGATATATACACCATCCCTTTCAAACAACTTTATGTGACATATGAAGAGAAGAAAAAACAATTCTAACTATCTTATAAAAACATTCCTACAGATATTAGTATAAATACATTATTATGCATATATAAACAAAATAAGGACAATTCTATCTTACTTAATTATAACACTTGCAAACAATACTTAACAGGCTATAATATAACAGTGCAGGGAGCCATACCATATAAAAATCTTGTATTGTTAACCCTATCCCACACAGAAAACTTCCAGGCTAATGAACTGGGGTGGAAAATGGGTCTATCTAAATCCTGTAACACTTGACATTACTACTGAATAACGAAGATATAGTCACTTAGAGGCAAGAAAGTCCTCATTCAGCATGCAGTTGGGGGGGGTATATGTTAGTCAGGGGTAAAGCAAGGACATAGCTATCATGTTTGAAGGTATTGTATAAGATTTGTTTTTGAATTGGGCTAAAGAGGGTTCTGAAGTTAGGTCAGCAGGAAGTGAATTCCATGTTTTACCAACAGAGCTGGGAAACAGAGCTTCCCCAGATGAGTTGTTAGTTTTTAATGTGTAGACTAACATTTTGTTGGATGATTGGAGTGTCTTGAGATTCTGGTAGGGGGTGATAAGACTTTTAAGAACAGGCAAATATTCGGACTGGTAGAGAATCATATGGGCAATTACTACTTGGTTCACCTGAAGTAGGTTAGGTAGTTTAATTCACCCTAAAGATTAAGGTTAAGTCAGTGGTGGGTTCTATAGGCTGTACTAGTGGCAAATCTAGCAATGTGATTATAGTAGCTAGTGAACTTGTTCAGGTCAGCTTTTGTGAATAAGGGGAGGCATGGAAGAGCATAGGGAGTAAGTGTGTATGAGCAATAACAATCTTAACTAGGGGAGTTAAGAAGGATTTAATCCTATATAGAGAGCCTAGTCTTGTATTAACTGCTTTAATCATGTGATTAATGTGCAAGTCAAGCTTCAGGTTATTGTCAACTATTACACCTAGGAGCTTGTTAGAGGGATCTGGAGAAATAATGGTGCCGTTGATAGATTTTACAGAGAAGGTTGGGGTGAACCTTCGAGATGGAGAGAACAGCAGCAGCTTAGTTTTGTTGGGATTTAATATGATATGGCAATTAAGGAGCCAATTTTCAACAGTATTAAAAGTGTTTTTGTGATGAAGACTCCAGCACTGTTGGGGATGTGGCCGAACATATTAGGGTCAAGTCATCCAAGTATTGAATACTGGTAGCATCTGGGATGACCTTGTGCAGGTCATTAATAAATATGGAAAATTGGAGGGGCCCTAAGACAGATCCCTGCTGGACAATGTATAGATGATGACATCATCATCGTATGTTTGAGAGAAGATGCTGGGAGGCCTGTATGAAATGGATGTGTAGACACGTACAAGTATCAAAATATTTGTACTCCATAGGACTGCATTGCTACTGGTAGGATAGACATTTACAATCTTCTGACTACACATACGCGCATGCACACACACACACACACACACACACACACACACACACACACACACACACACACACACACACACACACACACACACACATCTGTTGACCACAGTGAGATTAGAACCTCTACCTAAGTACACCACTGACTGAACACAGTACTTAATGCAAGCACCATGACACATGTCTGACTTTTATAAGGCTGCAGGACAATTACTAGTGGGTAACATCACTGCATGTTTGAGTGATGATGTTGGGAGGCCAGTATGAAATGGATGGGTAGCCATGTAAGACTGTCAAGATATTAGTTCTGCATGGGACTAGATTGATGATAGTAAGAAACAGACTGATGTTCCTGTGACTATGCACACACACACGCACACACGCACACACGCACACACGCACACACACACACACACGCACACACACACACACACACACACACGCGTGCGCGCGCGCGCACTTACACATACATAGAAACACATAAATAATGTGGCTGCTGTGATAATTTATTTATTTATTTTACATTTTAAAAAAGCAGGTAAAGGAGGTTCCAGACCACAACTGTACAGCACATAAAATGGTTTAATAAAATTAAATCAAGTACGAGGTGAGCACTTTCGTGGCCCAAGCCACTTCATTAGGCAATGCAAAATCCTACTCTCCACAATTTATAGTCAGCACTTCAATTAATTATGCAAATCATCTGCACCTTTTAAGTAGAGTTAAAGTCACATAACAATAAATAAAAACATCACATATAAATCATGGCATAGAAAACAAATCAGACAATCATGCCTAGGCACTGCCTTATAAAAACATTCCTACAAATACTCATTTGTTAATCATAAAAATACACCCATAGTTATTACAGATATATACACCATCCCTTTCAAACAACTTTATGTGACATATGAAGAGAAGAAAAAACAATTCTAACTATCTTATAAAAACATTCCTACAGATATTAGTATAAATACATTATTATGCATATATAAACAAAATAAGGACAATTCTATCTTACTTAATTATAACACTTGCAAACAATACTTAACAGGCTATAATATAACAGTGCAGGGAGCCATACCATATAAAAATCTTGTATTGTTAACCCTATCCCACACAGAAAACTTCCAGGCTAATGAACTGGGGTGGAAAATGGGTCTATCTAAATCCTGTAACACTTGACATTACTACTGAATAACGAAGATATAGTCACTTAGAGGCAAGAAAGTCCTCATTCAGCATGCAGTTGGGGGGGGTATATGTTAGTCAGGGGTAAAGCAAGGACATAGCTATCATGTTTGAAGGTATTGTATAAGATTTGTTTTTGAATTGGGCTAAAGAGGGTTCTGAAGTTAGGTCAGCAGGAAGTGAATTCCATGTTTTACCAACAGAGCTGGGAAACAGAGCTTCCCAGATGAGTTGTTAGTTTTAATGTGTAGACTAACATTTTGTTGGATGATTGGAGTGTCTTGAGATTCTGGTAGGGGGTGATAAGACTTTTAAGAACAGGCAAATATTCAGACTGGTAGAGAATCATATGGGCAATTACTACTTGGTTCACCTGAAGTAGGTTAGATAGTTTAATTCACCCTAAAGATTAAGGTTAAGTCAGTGGTGGGTTCTATAGGCTGTACTAGTGGCAAATCTAGCAATGTGATTATAGTAGCTAGTGAACTTGTTCAGGTCAGCTTTTGTGAATAAGGGGAGGCATGGAGGAGCATAGGGAGTAAGTGTGTATGAGCAATAACAATCTTAACTAGGGGAGTTAAGAAGGATTTAATCCTATATAGAGAGCCTAGTCTTGTATTAACTGCTTTAATCATGTGATTAATGTGCAAGTCAAGCTTCAGGTTATTGTCAACTATTACACCTAGGAGCTTGTTAAAGGGATCTGGAGTAATAATGGTGCCGTTGATAGATTTTACAGAGAAGGTTGGGGTGAACCTTCGAGATGGAGAGAACAGCAGCAGCTTAGTTTTGTTGGGATTTAATATGATATGGCAATTAAGGAGCCAATTTTCAACAGTATTAAAAGTGTTTTTGTGATGAAGACTCCAGCACTGTTGGGGATGTGGCCGAACATATTAGGGTCAAGTCATCCAAGTATTGAATACTGGTAGCATCTGGGATGACCTTGTGCAGGTCATTAATAAATATGGAAAATAGGAGGGGCCCTAAGACAGATCCCTGGAGGACTCCAGGCATAATAGGTAAATGGGTGGATAGGTTCTCCTTCCATTGGACTGCCTGTTGTCTACCACTCAGATAAGATTGGAACCACTGGATAGCCTGGGTGTCTAGGGAAATTGTTTCCAGTGTTTGTATAAGTAGTTGGTGGTTTACCATGTTAAAAGCCTTGGAATGATCTGAACATATGGCTGAGGAAAGTTTATTACTATTTTGGTTTTGATTTATGACATGAGTGAAGGGGAGAAGGGCAGTGGTGGTACTGTGGTAAGGTCTAAAACCATGTTGAGAGTTTGTTAGGAGATTGTTCTTGGTAAGATAGTTCAGGAGTTGTCTATGGATGCATTTTTCCATAATTGTGGCTAGTGGTGACAGAATAGCTATGGGTCTGTAATTTGAGAGCTCAGTGGAGCTGCCTCCTTTATGGAGTGGAATAACATGGGATATCTTCCAGATGGAGGGGATGGAAGCTTCAGATATAGTTCTATTGATCAGAATGGATATTGCGTAGGCTATGGCATCATCTGCTTTTTGTAAGTACTCTGCTGGGAGGGGATCTCCAGATAGGGTAGTTGATTTTAATTTTTTGATTAGTATTTGGATAAATGATGTTGAGACTGGTTGAAAATTAAAGGTAGTTTTGGCACTGGGTGTAGTAGTAATTGGGTTTGGGGAGTTGGGGGATAATTGATTAGCTAGATGCTGGATAGTTTCTGTAAATAAGCTATTGAAAGAATTGGCTACCTCGACTGGAGGATTTTCGTTAATAGTTGATGGAGTAGTGGTGGTGGCTTGTCCTGGGTGGAAAAGTTTATTTATGCCTGCCCAAAATTTGGGGGTTTATTTTGGTGTTTCTGTTGTAAGTGGCAATAATAGTTTTTTTGTCAGTTATAGCATATTTTTGTATCATTCCTTAGCTGTCTATTACTAAGTTGATCTGAGGGGGCTTTTGTGGCTCGACAAGTGGCCCAGGCTTTGTTTCTAAGTAAGATTATTTTCTGGTTTCTTCTGACAGCCATGGGTCAGCTTTAGTTTTAGTTCTAATAGTGTGTGTGCTGGTGCGTGGGTATCTAGGATGGCTAAGAATTCACTATTATAGTATTTTACAGCTTCTTCTAGTGACAGATGTTTTAGGACTGACCAGTTACAGAGTATGAGTTCATTTTGGAAATTATTGAGGTTAAAGTTTTTCTTGTTCCTAATTGTTTTATAAGTGGGTTAACACCTATGTAAGTATTTTGTTCCCATCTGTAAAACACAGTATTTCTTAATTGCAACATCCCTGAGTTATGTATTTACCTTGTCACAGTGATCTTTAAGGATTATGCCATCATCATTATATGATGTGGTTAACATATTATGCTATGACAGTGGTGTGCCAAGTGTATATGTACTATTTGCTGTTGTGTTTCCAATGTCCAGGTATACTTTAAGAGACAGCTTGTCAAACTACATGCAAAAAGCAGTCAAAATGCATGTATCAGAAATGAAACCTATGCAGCTGTTTCCTGGTATGGTGTGTAGATTATACACTCAAATTGTCATATACAGATGCACACATTTTTGTGATCATATTTGTGTGTTCATATTTGTGAATAATTGCTGTCCACATTAACACATTTATAAGACAATCTAAATGTCTATTGTCATTATAAAGGTGTGCATGGTATGTAACAATGTAGTTTTGCTATTTATTTCTGTAGGGTAATAGTCATCTGGGAACAAGTACTGACATACCAAGTTTCAAGTGCATGGATGCAGGTAACACATGACTGAGTGTAAATATGTGTTCAGTCATTAAAATGTGCCTTCCCTTTGGCTGTGTTTTTACATGGAATTTAATGTGATGAAGACTAAATGGGCAGTAAACATAACTTATACATGCTAGCAACCACTTTCCATAGTGTACCGCTAATCAGTTGGTTTGTGCGATTGATGGCAAATTGTGCATGCGAGATAACATTTAATGACTTCCATTTGAACTTGACAAGTACTTAGCCATACTGGCTATGGTAGACAAAGCTAAGAAAACTAGTTCATATTGGAAATGTTGTCTCATAAATTGTATAACCTTAAAAAGGTATTTATACTGCTTTACCTATTTGTGTATAGTTAAACAATGTGCAAACGTGGGTCTCTGTTTCATTCAGAACATGATAAGAGTTTCATTGGTTCACTTTCCTCTGCAAACACACTAGGCCAGGCAGTCAGCACTTTGGACAGTACTGAGTGTAAGAAACACACTTTCTGTGTAGCTGAAACTGTGGCAACAGGTGTAATAGAACTGAGTTTTTGTTTTGAGTGCAAATTATACAGGGTTTAAATCCAGCTGTACCTAATTTATTCCATATGTATTTATGATGTAATTAAATATTTACATGTCATTGTTATTGGAAATGTACTAGAGAATGACTACAGTGAAGTACTGTATGAAAAACAGTACTGAAGTGATTTATGTCAACAGTACACATATGCAGATTTACATATTTTTACAGTCTAATTTATTCCATATGTATTTATGATGTAATTAAATATTTACATGTCATTGTTATTGGAAATGTACTAGAGAATGACTACAGTGAAGTACTGTATGAAAAACAGTACTGAAGTGATTTATGTCAACAGTACACATATGCAGATTTACATATTTTTACAGTCTTCTTCTCCTTTTAGCTGCTTCCGTTAGGGGTCGCCACAGCAGATCATTGTTCCACAGAATGAGTGGCAGTCGAGTTTTACAGTGTCGAGTTGCCAGCCTGGTGCCCAAACTCCTTCATACATTTTAATACAATCATGAGTCTAAATAATGGCAGAAATAGCCACCCGGTGGTGTAAACCTTGGCTTGAGATTATTGCCACTGTTGAAGTGACACCCTGACCCCATGTGCACAAAAATGGGAAAAAGGAATTGAGGATGGATGAATGGATCCATCTAAATAAAATTTCATATGAAATGTTTATTAGGAGTGTCTTTATTCTGCTGTAGTTGTGCATTTCCTTAGCACAGTGAGTTTAAGTAGCATTACGCAGAGGTAACTACACCATGCCATATGATATGAAGAGCCATCCACCATCACTAGGCACTGGTGCATGATGCCAAACTCTGTGCAAATGCAGAGGATAAACAGTGAAGGGCTTCACTGTGGAGTCTTTATTTATGTGTGTGTGGTGTGTCATTCTATTTTTTCACCAGATTAAAGATGTGAAATGGGGTAGATAGGAAAGTGGTGAAATGGGGGGCAAGCAAGAGAAGAACAAAGGGAAATTGATATAGGAACATTCAGGACAGAATTAGAAAAGAACCACAGCTATCCACTTCTTTATCAGTGTAAAATGAACTTGGACTGTCACCTCAACAAAGATGGGCGACAACAACGCAGTAATGGTGGCTATCCAATTGGATTGGATCAAGTGTATCATGAAGACATGTGTGAAGTGGAGAGCTATATAAGAGATGATATCTTTCTATCTATCTATATATGTATGGATCTACTTTGAAAACTCAAATTACCAGAATTGCGAACTTCATATCCCCAAAAAGAAAATGCTGACTTGTCAAAAGACTGAAAGTTTACAATACCGAACCACAAAATATCGAAAACGTATAGAACAACTTAAACCAAAGCCTTGAAAGAGGTATGTATACCTTTAATAACTTGTTCTACTTACCTTTCTAACATGGTGTACATCACGTTCAACACACCAGGAAGTGAAACAACACTATATTCACCACTGTCTTGCAAAAACAGTAAGGAAGTGGTAGCAATTTCATGATGCGTTTACCATGTGGAAAATAGTTTAAAAGACAAGATATATTGGTTGTGTAAGTATTTATCTTCACTAAAATGGTAAGGACAAATACTCAGTATTCCTTTGTTGAATGTTCCTCTTTTGCAAAGTTTAGCAAGGTTGTTTAAGTTATATAACATTTATGTAATCTACTAGTAGATTTAATATAAATGTTGGACATCAAATTATCAAGAACTAAAATGTACTTATAAAAACACAATGTTTTGGTTATGAAATATTTAAATATATCATATTTAATGAATACTATACTGGTGCAGACATACAAACAAAATATATACAACATTATTTTCAATATTGTGTGGATCGGTATTGTAAACCTTCAGTCTTTTGACAAGTCAGCTTTTTTGTCTCAGTGATATGAAGTTCGCGATTCTGGTAATTCAGGTTTTCAAAGTAGATCCCTATATCTCTATAAATCAATATCAATCTATATCTAAATCTATATTTATATATATATATATATATATATATATATATATATATATATATATGGCTCCACTATGTAATTTCAAAATACTTAATCCCGAATTTCAGTATTTTCAAATTTCATAGCCGAAAACCCAAGCACAACTCACAATTCTGAAAACACACAACTGCAAAATTCAAAATCCTGAAAATACACTACACATACAATACACACATAAACAAACACAACCCCCCCACAATCAAATAAATGCAACTACACTATAGATAAGCAGGGGGACAAGCCCTCCTGCACCCCTAAATATGAGATCGCACAAACAGAAACACAAACAAAACTCACACACACACACATCTTACAGTCCCTCACACAAACATCACAGTCACAGCCCACACACTTACACACACACTAAAGCCCCTAACCAATTACACACACAAACTTACCTAAATTCAACCAATAAATACACAAACCGCACCAGTGGAAGCGGAAAGTCAACATCTCTGTGCTTCGGGATTTTGAATTTTGCGCTTCTGCCAGTTTCGGAACTTTGAGTTTTCAGCTATGTAATTTCAAAATACTGAAAATCAGGATTTCAGCATTTTGAAATTACATAGTGGACCCATATTATACATATATATATATATATATATATATATATATATATATATATATATATATATATATATATACATATATATATATATATATATATATATATATATATATATATATATATATATTTATTTTATTTTTTAAGTTTTTGAATTTTTGAGTTTTTATTTCAGCAATAGAGGAATGTTGAGTAAGGGATGTAAGTATGTAAGTATGTCAGGGACAGGTACATAGGGTAGGGTAGGTAAGGAAGCGGATACATGCAAACAGATCAAACAAGACAAGAAACAGGGATGGTGAGGTAGACAACAGGTTGGGGACACCATGATTGGTGATCGGGAGGGGACATTGAGTGCCAGTGTCTGTCAAACTTGGGAACAGTGAGAATCTAGTCCTCACCCTCAGAACTGTCATCACTGTCCCCTTCCTCAGCTTGCTGTTGGACTGCCTGACATTTTCTTTTGCCCAACAACCAGAAAGCATCTTCTCTAGCTGGAAAAGGTGTGCACCACTGGTACTTTCCACAACCTCACGCACCATGCTGGCATATCCTGGAGGGTGACAAAATCACCACCTCTTCCAATACTTCTGGAGGGTACCACTGCACCAGCTGCTGGGGTAATTCTACCTGATGTGGAGGTCACAAGCACTGCAGGGGCTGCAAAGGAAGTACTGCTAGGTTGGGTTCCAGATGTATGGGGACTGGTGCAGCAGCAGTTGGGGGGCAGGCTGTGCTGAAGTGGTTAGCATACCTCCCTGTGTTGTAAATCATTTTGATAGTTGTCAGAAACTGATGACATCAGAACATAGCGACCACACATGTAAAAATAAAAAAGAGAGATAAGGGTGGGGTAAGAGATAAAATAAGAAGATAATTAGTGCCATCATATGTGGCATACAATAAATTAGTACAATATTTGCTTTTGGACACTCCTTCCTGTCCCATCTCATTTGATCACTCATCTGAGTGCAGTGAGATCATTTGGGTAGGACTACACCCTTAGTTCCTTAATCCTGTGCTATCTTCTGTTTCCTCCATCTCCACTTAAAAAAAGACAAAACATTTTTTTTGCACTTTATTCAGCTGTTTTGACTGTAATAGTGTTCCTCCTACTTTATTACCTTATTTTTGCTGTGTGGTCTTAAGTGTTCAAGTGCTTTTATTCTGCTACATTTATTACTGCTTGTTAGTAGCCTGATTATGGTTTTAGCACTTGTGCTTCAGGCAAGTTACTTTACATTTAAGAAGGTTCCTGTAGTCTATACTGGTGTGGACAAACCCTTATTAAAACCGTCTCTCAGTAAGTCTGCCCAAGCATTCAAAACACTATGTCTGGACAATTCTCATCAGTTTCTCCTGCCAGCCTGGTTGACATGGGCATACTGAGACAGTGTAGCAACTGCCTCATGTTTATTGACGGCCCTCTATTCCTAGCACATAATTCTTCTACTTGTGAGAAATTCATGTACATCAGTAACCTGGTGTCCATGCTCTCTCACACCACAGCCAGTACTCCTGACAAGGAGGAGATTGCCAGCTCAAACACCACACCATGCATATCACATAGCCAGTCACAACACACACACACACACACACCTGTGCAGAGATCCTCAATAAAAACTTATCTAAACAGCAGAGACCTCCAAGACACACTCAGAAACACCACACACACAACACCAAACACATCACACACAGTAGACAACACACCAGTGTCTCATAAACACAGCCCATAAGTCAAAACAATAAACCATCACAGCTCAAAAGATATAACAATAAACCAAACATGCTAGTCATTGGTGACTCAGTTATGAGACACACTGATGTCCCCCTCACCAGGCTCAACAAGGAGAAGGTCACAGTCAGTTGCCTGTCTGGTGCCAGAATCCCCCACATCACGCACGCACGCACTTAAGACTCTCCACAACAAGTACAAGAACAACTCTGTTATTGTCCATGTTGGTGTATGACTTGAGATGTACCTCCCTGGACTGTATGAAGAGTGATATCATTGAGCTCTCAGAGTATGTGTCCCAGGCAGGTATGACCATAGCCATAAGCAGCATCCTACCTTCACCAAGAATGATGCCACAATACCAACAAAAAATAATTGACTTCAACAATTGGCTTGTTTTCTGCTTACATTCTAAGGGGATCCAGTATCTGTCTGCCTGGGATGACATTGTCAACAAGCCTTGACACATTGGCAGAGATGGCCTCCACCTGTCACCACTGAGTTTCTGGATCCTGGCCAAGACTCTCGCCACCCACATTGTGCCTCTTTTAGGCAATGTCTTAAAGACAAATCTTCCAACATAAAAGATCTGTCAAAAAGCAAATTGAAAGTCATGCTGTTTAATGCTAGGATCCTTAACCTAAAAATGCACTCACTGTAGGCTCTCCTTGTACTGGAAGATGCTGATGTCTGTGTGGTCACGAATACCTGGTTCAGGGCTGCTGAGAGCATCCATGCCTTACCAGGCTATAACTCATTCCACACATTCCAACCGCAAAATGATGTCGGAAATACTAAAGGTGGTGGAGTCTCTATCTTCATTAAGGACAGGCACATCTCCAGACTGGTTTGCCAGCATGATGCACTGCAACTACTCCAGGTTTACTCCAGGTGCAACTGATAGTTGGCAAGACACCCATCCAAGTTATAACCAGCTATAGACCCCTCTCCATGACTCAGGATACCCATTCCTCTTACCTGGATCTACTTGACTCCATTAAGGTACTCCACCTAACACCCTGTCCTTGGTGACTTCAACTACCCCACCATAGACTAGATGAACTATTCCTGCACTAATGCACTCACTCAATGATTCCTTGACTTCATCAATTCTAACACACCACACCAGCTTGTCTCATCCCCCACAAAGGGAGATAACATTCTGTAATTGGCTCTAACCAACATGGGTGACCTCTGCACCACTCCCATAGTATTTTCTTCCCTGTTGAGATCAGATCATCGGACCATCTCATTCAAAGTTTCTCTCCCACCCAACCCCCCCAACTGAAATCAACCTAAAAAACTTCTCAAAAGCTGACTACAACCTCCTAAGGGAGGGTATCTGTAGCTTCAGATCACTGTCCTCCCCTCAGAGGATGCAGGCAACTATGCTGAACGGTATGCCAGTGCAGTTTACCAGCAACTGTACAACTGCATGGACTCAGCCATACCCAACAGAAGTAAACTTCAACCCCTATCCCCCCAAAGGCCTTTTCAACATCCTCAATACTTCTCCTGAACCTCACATCTCCATAGATCAAGTGCTAAAGGCCCTATCCAAGGCAAAGGACACAGCTTTCGTGGGACCTGATAGTATCCCAGGGGGTATTCTGCACCATCTCCAGCAAGAACTGGCTTTGCCATTGAGCACCCTATTCAACCAAATCCTAAGTACAGGCTTCATTCCACAGAGTGGAGAACTGCCACTGTCATCCCCTTGCACAAAGCTGCTGCCACTACTGACCCTAGAAACTATCGCTCCATTAGCTTGACAAGTCTGATCTGTAAATCTATGGAGCATATTAATATGGATCTCATAAACAAGGACAACAGGCAATCTCAAAGCACTTGACCCCACCCAGATTGGATTCATCAAGGGCGGATCTTGCCTGTTGAACCTGGTTGACTTCTTTGAGACTGTCACCAAGGCCCTGGATGAGGGCAAGTTAGTACATACAGCTTACTTTGACCTGACCAAGGCCTTTGAGACATTCCCCCACTTGGGCATCATTGAAAAGCTAACACAACTTGTGGTAAATTCCTAACTCATTAGAAGGGTGGCCAACTGGCTCACTGACAGGATCCTCAAAGTCAAAATAAGCACCTCCACCTCCAATAGCAAACCTGTCAGTAGTGGGTTTCCCCAGGAATCTGCCCTGGGACCCCTACTGTTTGACATCTACTTCTCAGAGGTCAAGGCAAAGACGAAAGGCCTGCGGCTGACCAAGTTTGTGGATGACTGTAAGTCGGGTGCTGTCATTGACTCCCCAAATTATGTTAACATACTTGCAAGAGGGTCTCACAGCAACTAATCACTGGTGCCAAAGTCATGGCCTCAAGCTAAATGAAAAAAAAATGTATCATCATACCATTCAGAAACAACACAGCCCCTACTGATTACCACATAACAGCAACCCCATAAGCACATAACCTGTGGTGAGAGACCCGGGCACTCAGGCTGATAACAACCTCACATTCGACCATCATGTAATGGCAGTGGTTAGAAAAGCCTTTTACTTGATTCATCTCATAAGTAAAGGGATTGCATCTAGAAAAAAGGAGGTGATTACTTCTCTATACTCCTCCCTCATTAGACCAATAATTGAGTATAGTGCCCCATTTGGTATGTACCTCTCCAAATATCTGCACCAACTGGAAAAGCCACTGAAATACCTCACAAAGAGAATCCATGGCCTCCAATACCTGTCCTATGTGAACAGGCTCAAATCACTATTACTCTATTCGGTATCATACAGATTGCTCAGGGGTGATCTGTGTCTCGCCTAGAAGGCAATCTCGGACCCTGCTCTACTAGAGATGCTCCATATCCGTAAGTCTAACTCCTCACACAGTATCTGCTTGAAAGGCCTGAATTTAATATGCAACATCAACAAAACCTGCTGAAGAGACAGGTTTGTCTCCCAGAGACTGTCCCTTTTTTGGAATAGACTTCCCATACATGTCAAATACAGCCCCTTGGTGATGCTCTTCAAGCACAACCTTAATGAGTGGATGGGAAGCCACACATTTGTCCCAGGGGTTACACCTGTGTCCCTCACTGATAGGGGCAAAAGGTGCTGACTGAGGTTTCATTCTGGGGATAAACTCTTGGCTAGGCTTGTAAGGGCCCCAGGGCCATTAGCCTAATAACCTCCTATGATTCTATGATCCTATGATAAATAAAAATAATTTTACTTTTACATTAAGTTTACTTTTTAACAGCTACAAACTATGACTGATGTTTTTTCCAAGTAATCCTTACAATATGCATATACTACACATATGCTTGATCAAATAATACAAAAATTAAGTTAACAGCATGGCATAATTTTCTTGAAATTATTATATAATATCTTAAAATTATTTTCCTATATAGTTATCTGTGGGATTTGAACCCCCAACATCTCAATACACAATTACAATTGACTCCTACATTTGACTTGAGCGACAGACTAAAGCTTGATTTTACTGTTAAGGTATGTACACTTAACATGCTATTTATGTACAAGAGTGATACTTTAGATAAATAATATTCTTTTGTGCTGCATACATACCCTTTGGTTCTCTCAGCCTTTCCAAACACTCAGCATGGGCATCTCTGTTTGCTGCTATTTCCTGAATGGCTATAAAAGAAAAAGGAAAGAAAAAGAGAAGAGCATTCTGCATACCAGTTTTGGTGCTATCCAGCTTTGTATCTAATTTAAATTATCTGTATCTGTATACTTACACCACTGAGAGATGTCAGCAATCCTAACTCATACAGCCACTGGTTGAAATGCCTTTTCAAGTTGTTATAGTGGTGCCTGCATTGCTGTCCAGTGCATGGAATGCCAGTTTCACTGGAGATAGGCTTAGCCAGACTATTCCAAACCTCACTATACTAAGCTATTGAGACCTGGTATAGTCCACCTCCAGTAGCCAACGATTGTGGCACTTTACAAGGAGTCCAGTGAATATTCTGAACTCCTCTACACCCTATCTTTGAGCCCTAAATTGGGCACCTTCCCTTCTAGCTCCTGCCATATCCATAGAGGTCCAACAGCAACCATTAGAGTATTTTCCTGCCAATTCGAGATATCGCACTTTACAGTTAGTGCGCAGACCCAAGCAACCATGCCAACCATATTTGCGTGGTGTTAAGTGGGGAACAACATTAACAAACAGAGAAGAAGGCATTTTATTAAACTGGAAGGGTAATGTGAAAGTTAGCATTGGTTTTTATTTTAGATGTTGCTGTACCTGTTAGTTGATTTAACTTTTCAAACATATTAGGGTTATAAATTTTATGATCTGACACATTTTTGGTGTGCTTTGCACACAGATAAAAGGAATTTGTGCAATGTAGGATTCAAACCTATGTAAAATAGGCAACACATATTCTTCCACATAAGTGTTTTTTTCATTCTTGCCACAGAAGAAGAGCTTGTCAGACTTGCTTATTAATTATATATACACATGACAGAGTGAGGGGTTAACCATGTATCTGTGTGACCTGACATTGTCTTGATTTTTACATTCATGTGTGTATGACTATCATTATAGTATTAAATCCATCCAAGGCCAGAAAACACAATTGTAATTAAAGAAACATAATTGTCAGTATATCCTCAGTCACATGTATAATTCATATGAACTCCAGTGCTCTACACAATTATACTTATTTATAATTATGTTTACATTGTTTTTTTATTATTTTTTTTAATTGAGTGGACAAGCTTTAATAAAATTGGGAGTGTGCTAGATTAGAACCCTGGCTCACCTCTATTGTTAGCATTAACTTATACCAGTTGTCACAGGGAAGTTTGGGCTACATGTGTAGTTTTTACATTCATTACTGTGCAGAGTGATCAATGCAAGTGAGATCTTGCCTGTCAAAACCACCCCTTAGTTATACATACATAGTTGTAGAACCATAATTCTACTGATACATACAGTTACACATTTAATATATATGTGATATCCTGTGTATGCTCAATGTTAATTTTATATAAAGTAAACTGGAACAGCAGTAATAAATGTTTGTTGTATTAAAGCCCAGGTTCACCTGCATTGTAGCCCTTAACATATTCCTTCTTCCACAGGAACAACTAGGTAGCAGCTATATTATTTTCACATTAATTACTATGTATGTATGCTAACTGCTGCTCAAAGCCTCTTAGTGTGTTTGCATGGTGGCAAACAACATATGATAGAATGTATTCATTTTGAAATTGACAAGTGTCTGCTTGGTGTGTGCAGGTGTTTTGGACTTGCAGATGTTGTGGACCATCATGCAATTCCACATAGCGGATTTGTGCGATGGTAAGAAAAAGATGCAAAAATATATCCTTTTTGAAACTGACAAGTGTCTGCCTATTGTCTGCAGGTATTCTGGACCTGCAGGTGTTGTGGAAGCTTGCTGACCATCGCTCAACGGTGCTTAGCGGTGTTGATTGATGGAAAGCAAAAGATGTAACAAAGTATTCTTACTGAAACTGGCAATGTCTGCTTGTTGTCTGGGCCATTAGACCATGTTTGCATGAAGGTAAGCAGCATGCAAACATGACAGGCAAAGCTAAACATGCATTATTTTATAAGAAGTGTTTATTAGGTTTCAGTATTAAAAGATAAATGTGAGACTTGAACCATGATATAATGACACTATATACTATGCTCTTGGTCATGTTTACCAGGGGTGCTACACACACACACACACACACACACACACACACAGTCGATTCACAGCTGTCATTTATGCAGTCTTTATCATACAAGTATTTATCTGTTTCACTGTGTTTGCGCTAAGCTGCATGCTGCACAAATATTAATATTATAAAAAACAAGGAAACAAATTCAAAAAAATTGCACGCATCACAGATTTCTATTCAGCTGTGAATTTGAACTGTCAGACTACTGTACCTACAAAACACAGTAAGGGTTTTTAATCTCTTTCTGCCACAAAAACAGTTTTGCAGCAGGAATGAAAGTCATTGTGCATATAATCAAGATCCATTTCCACTACAGTATTATACAGTCATATACCACTTGTACACTCACAGTTGTTTATACAATCACTACTTATATATTTAGTGCAATGAAGGATCACACAACCATTTATGAGTATTGTTTGCACCAGTGCAGCTCTGTCTTCTCGTTATATTGTGTTCATTCTTCTCTTATGTACTCTCAGACATGCAGTCTATAGGGCATTTTGTTATCATCGTCCTTAAAATGTATAACAATATTACATGACAGTAAAATAAAATTTTCATTAAAGGAAGGAGAGTTTGGCTATCAGTGCACAGAAACTGAGAAATGTGTGCTGCTCACTTCCATTTCAAAGCTTGCTACAATTACTTTCACACGTTGTTAGTCTATCCTGACTGACACACCCACTGCAGGTAGGGAGTCTGAATTGTTTTGTATCCCCCCCCCCACTAATTATTCACAGTTGCAATCCATTAGCAACAAACATTGAGATTGTACATACACTATGTTTATATCTACAACACAAATCCAAAAGTTTGTCTTTCCACAATTCAAATAAATTCACACCTCACATGCATCTTCCCCATGCTCATAGGCCTGAATCTACACCACAAGAAAGTAACTATTTATCTAGGGAACTTGAAGGTGAGGGGACGTGTATTCGTAGAACATGATATTCCTTTTGTTGTTGTTGCAAAGATACAGTTGGGTTTTGTATAAGTACATGCTTTATTTGTTTACATGTTATACACACTCACACGTATACAAACACACACACACACACACACACACACACACACACACACACACACACACACACACACACACACACACACACACACACACACATATATATAACTAGCTATATGTGTATTATAACTCACTCCTGGCATAGGTATTTTTGACATGCATTGACCTTTACAGATAGACAGCCTTTTTAACTGACATTATAATTGTCATTGTTAAAACTGGTTACCTTACATTATTCTATCTTATTCTATGGAAATGTAAAGTACTGTACTGTCAATGACATAGGGGTGTTATGCTTGTAAGATAGCACACAGACACCACCAGGGGAGTGCTGGCCTCAGTGAGAGGAGACTAGCAAGTTGACTTTGTGTTTTGAACGTGTACACATTCTGTGAGAATTGTGTGGAAAGCATTTTTTAAAACACGCATTATGTGTTATTCCTTGGATTGTATAAACTGGTATCTTCCGGTTGTTTTGGGGGTGGGAGAACCAAATACTATTTGTGAGTTGCCACAGCAAAAGTTGGATTTCAAGAGTTTTACTCTTGCAATTGCGTAGTTATCCTGGTATTTCTATGGGGTGGTAAACAATATAGTACTCCACTGGTATTCCTTTTTTGGATTAAACATTGGCTTATGTGTGAATGTAATATGTTACAAACACAACAACCTTATATCACACACCTTATACTTAATTACATCAGCAGGTAACAGTATGCAAGGCTCTGTCATTCATTTTTGTTCTTAGACATTTATTGTCATATTTCATATTCAGCACTTACCTTGATAGTCCAGCGGTAACAAGCGTTTTACTTCAGGCTTGAGTCTGTGTGATGCTAGCAGTACACAGCCATTACATGGGTAAGTAACAATTGTTAGTGTTGCCTGGCATCAGTGTTACAGTATGTATGTGCATAGGATAGAGGTTTTAACCCCCCTTAGGTGGGTACCATGTGTGCTATCCATTGTCTCTTGACCAGGGTGAGGGCATATTGTGCATGCCTACATCTACCTACACCCACAGCACTGCTGGTTCCCCTTCTGACTCCTCTCCTGTGTGTGGTTGTGGTGACCTTGCCAGTTGTGGTGGGATGTGTGCCCCTTCCCCTTGGTGCTCCTGCTGCAGTTGTTTTCTCGGAATAATATTTTGAAGGACGGCACAGACAGTGAACATTTCAGCAGAAGTATGGGGACTAAACTGCAGGTCTCCCCTTGATGTATCTAGGCAACATGACTTCAGCAACCCAAGCACATGCTCTATAATATTTCTTGTTTGTGCTTGTGCCTCAATGTAGTGTTCTTCAGTGGATGGGTGTGCATTTCTGATGGGTGTCATCAACCATGGCTCTAGTGCATCCCCTGTATCCCCAAGTAAATGACCTATGGGATATCAGCCCTGGGAAACTTGTGATAGAGTTGGGGGTTGTGCCAGATATGTGAGTCATGGTAACTGCCAGAGTTGCCAGCACACACACACATATTCAAGATGATTCCCTTAGCAATGCACACAACCTGGCATTTAGTGGAGGGGAAGCACTTTCTGTTTAGACACACCCTTCCCTGTTCCCTTGGTGGTGCATTGATATGAATGTGCATGCAGTCTATGGCACCTTGTCTTCTGAGAAGTGTACTACAGGGTGGCACAGCTGCTGCTCTGTCCTCAGGTACATGGGGAAACTGTATATAATCATTGGCATTTTGTAGCATACCATTCAGGAATTGATGTAGGATCCTGGATGCTGATTTCTGTGAAACCCCCATCATATCCCCTGTTGGCCTGTAAAAGGTTCCTGTAGCTAATATTCTAAGCGCTACAAATACCTTAGGCTTCACATGTATTGGTTTTCATTGGTTTGCCCTTGCTCTCAGTTGTGGACGACAGAGGTCACATAGTTCCTGCAGTGTGTCTGTATTCACCCTGTAGCTCTCTACAGTTTCCACCTCATGCTGACCATGGAAAGTTAAGCAAGGTCTAAACAGCCTTCTCCTTTTTAGCTGAAGTCTATTAGCAGCAGCAACATAGACTTGGGCCTGTTGCACATACACATGTATAAGAGGAACTACAGTCTCTAACATTGTTTCTGTGTACAGAAGTTTCCATGGTTGTATTCCAATAGGTTTTGGAATTTGCAGGGAAAACCTACACTGAGTCTACATGATTGCTTTATAGCTTGTTGCATAGCTCCTCCATCTTTGATTGGTTGAGTAGTATACAATTCAGCATCTTATGCAGTAATTAGCATGCTGTGATGTTTTTCTGTTGCTCTACATGCCATATTGAACTACTTACTGAATATAAAACAGTGAGCAACCATGTACTAGTCAATCCATTATGCGCACATTGTCTTAGAGGAACATATAGCCTTTACTGAATCTGCACCAGTGTTTAAATAATGCATAATTTCTGTTAATGTTTTTAAACATTCTGTTTTTATCTCCCTTCTCCATATAATGGAAAAGAAGTTTCTTTTCCCATATGGGTGCAAATTCAGTAAAGCTTACATAGTCATTTTTTTCCGTGCTCGCATCGCAGTATGATGCGAACACATGCACAGCGGGTTATACATTCAGTAAACTCCATGTAGTGGTGTAGAAGTATGAACATTCACATGCACCAACAGAAAGTTTTGAGGCATGCAAATGTCAGCATAAGTAGCTCAATTTTATTCTAATGAAGCAAACTAATATGGAGGAGTGATCCTACAACCCTACTCACAACTGTATAGGCTTCGTGTCCATGCTGGAAGTGTATGTGAAAATTTTCCATGTACAGGAGCCTACACGGAAGCAAGGGCATACAGAAGTTCTGAAATATGGGCAGAATGCCCATAAAAAAGTAAAAGCAGGTATTTACTGGCAGAGGATGCCCAAAAGGATCAGAAATATGTGTCAAATCATGATAAATATTATAATTTTTATTTTAGCACAACTTTGCACAATATGCCACTATGAGCAAAATGTTTTAAAGACAATAATACAAATATAATTAAAAAGTTTGAAATTATATATTATCACAATTACAGTAATACTTTGCATTGTATCTTTAACTCTGTGTTCCCGTGCTGTTGCTCACCTTACATGGCTACTATTCATGTAGTTTCCATGCTGTCAGCACTGTTATTATGTAAATGATGTAAAAAAATCAGTTAATTTGTTGAATCACAAAAAGCAGGGACCATGCAGGGCTGTACACTCCATGTAAGCTCCTACACTGCATGTGTTTTCCATAGACAAGAACTTCTGAGCATTGAGCAAACCTGGTAATTGGGACTACAGTCAGCTAATCCTATCTAGTCCTGTGATGATGACTGTTCAGTGCTGGACTAGATTGCAGATGAAGGTTCAAGTACAACCTATGTCAACTTTTAATCATACTGTGCTGGCATTGTAGATTATAGAAATTAAGTGCAATTATCTGTAATTAGCATATTCTGTAAGCATCATGACAAAAGAGATGATATTATAAAATGTTTTACATGATTTGCTGTCACTATGCATAGCTGCACTCTGCTGCACATTGGTGCACAGAGCGAAACAATGTGCACTGCAGCAGGAGTTCTAAATCTTGTCAAATATACCCTAAGCAGGTGAATGTTATTTAAAGCAGCCAATACCAGATGGTGGTCCTAATCAAGAAATATATACATGCAGCCTACAGTCAGATTTTCCCTTAGTACTTCAACAACATTGGAGTTGAGACTTGGAACTTTTAACTGACATAATGCTAGGGGCTGCTGCAGCTATTCTACATCTTTATGTGCTAGATTCTGAAATCAATGTGGCTGCTGGTGATGACAATAGGCCTAGGCAGAGAAGGAGAAAGAGTGTTCAGGCCTAGGTTAACCTACCAGGTACTACATGAGCTGGAGACTGCAGAGCACTACAGGGTGGACAGGGACACATTACAAGAACTTTGTGAGCTCTGCCAGCCTTAACTCAAACCCAGAACAGGAAACCCATCCCAGTGGAAACTAAGGTATGTGTAGCCATTAGAATATTAACTACATGTACTTTTCAAAGACCAACTGGGGACATGCTGGTGGTGTCACAGGTATCAGCACCCAGGATGGTCCACCAATTCCTGGATGCTATGCTCATACATGCCAGTGAACACATATGTTTTACCCTTTCTGCTAAGAAGAGGACCACCAATATGCAACACTTCTATTGTGTAGCACACTACACAGAAGTACTGGGTGCCATAGATTGCACTCATGTACACATCAAGACACCACCTGGTCAACAGGGTAGAATCTACATTAATTGCAAGGGATACCATTCCAACTGCCAGGTCATGTGTAGTGTCTAGGAGATTATCTTGAATGTGTGTGCTGGCAACCGTGGCAGTTATCATAACTCCCAAATCTGGCACACATCACAGCTGTAACAGATGTGTGCTAGGGGGGACATCCCACAGGGCCATTTACTGGGGGATGCTGGCTACACCCTGGAACCATGGATGAAAACACCCATCAGAAATGCACATGCACCCATGGAAGAATGCTATAATGAGGCACAAGCACAAACTAGGGACATCATTGAGCATGTGTTTGGGCTTCTGAGTTCAGGGTTCCAGTGCCTAGATATATCCAGTTGAAACTTGCAGTATATTCCAAACACATGCACACAACTGTTCACAGTTTGTGCTATACTGCACATTCTGATCCTGTGGAAACAGCTAAAGCAGGATCGACAAGGGAAATGGGCACCCCCCCCCACCAATGCCTAGGTCACCACAGCCACATTCAGAAGAGGACTTGCAGGAGGAACCCCAAGCTGCTGTCCCTGTAGGTAGACATAGGTATGCTCAGTATGACCTTGCTTTGGCTAAGAGAAAATGCATAGTACATTCACTGACCACCTAGGGTCTAACACCTTCCTCCTACATATATATATATATATATATATATATATATATATATATATATATATATATATATATTAAAATTGATGTCAGGCAACTTACACAACCTTTATCTAAACACGTATTGGCTATGTACTGCTTGCATCAGACAGAGTCAACCCTGAACCTTGAATTTGTGGCAGCCAGTGTGTATGCAAGGTAAGGCATGAACCTAGACTGTAGTGTTGAACACTATTATGACATATTCTTGTATGTGTCTTACCTTATTACAGTATGCAAATAAATACTGATGCTTTTTAGATAACTTAAGTTAACATGCAAGTACACACACTTATATTACTACCATGTTACCATATGTAATTGTTATGCATCAGGCATGAAACCCACATTCAACCACAGCTGAATAATGTTGCATCATGCAAGAGAGAAGTCAGGAAGTGACTCCACTCCATTGCAGTTTCTGACTTCAAGCTACTTTGTATCCTAACAGGAAATGTGTATAGTTATAATCATATTTTTGAAAGCAACCCAAATGTAAGCCATAGAAGTACTTGTACAGTAATCTGTGCATGGTTTGCTAGCAGTGTACAGTTTTTATGAAGGTGGTTGTGTAAGGAATTATATGAGTTTAGAATGCAGCTTCTGTGGCCAAAAGGACTAAGGCAGCTATTTTGCTTGATGAAGCGTTAATGGTGTTTTGGGTTCTAACCCTGATGTAAGCTGATGTTTTGAAAGTGTTTTTGCTATAGTTTGTGTTTTTTATGGACTGTGACTTTGTGTCCCATAACATTTTCATCTTTATATTTTTAGTACACATTAAGAAAATATGCAGATAATAGTTATAGATTGCCCATAGCAACTGTGAAATCATGGCCTGGAGTCCTGAGAGGAGCGAGCTGCAGTAAGACATAAACATTACATATAGGGAAGCCTGGATGTTAGCAATGCCTCTTGTGTTTGCGTACTGCTAAACATCACGCAAATAGGTAGAAGACTCAAACACGCATGTGTGTACACTTAGTGCAATACTCATTGCATTTTTGCTATCCCTAACTGTCATAGTTCTCAACTGTTCAGATTTATGAAGAATGTCCATATTGTGACATAATAATTGGAGTCTGTTCCCCATAAAATGTTGCTTTCCTCAAAATTGTTGCAAAATCATTGAGAATTAAGCAGAAATTAATTACATACACTTTATTTGTGGAGGTCATACCCTTCAGAAAATCCATGCTGATGCAAAACCTGTCATTTCAACAACATTGTAGGTTTGTAAGGGCAATAATTCAACATTTGTTATATTAATTATGGTTTTGTGCAAATTTTGTGCTCTAGGTGGTTGAGAGTTATGCTAACTATTACATCACATAAATAGATCTGTGGTCTTATTATTCTATATTTCCAAGATTTGGAAACATTGCAAACTGAGGGTACAGTATAAATATCTGGACAGACAGTTAATAAACATCCATGTATTTCATTACAACTAACCTCAACAGCAATCAGTATAACCATGGGATCTCCTTAATTCTATAACACATGCATCTAATACAAAACAAAGGTGCAATATATAATGCTGTATGGTCTCTCATGGGCATGGTGATAAAGTTGTGCTCACAGGCTTACACTGCCAAAGAAAAATATCCTAATATGCTCAATAAGGGATCCCTGCTGTTACACAGCTATAGCTTCTGAAAGTATACTACTGTTAGTGTACTAACCTCAATAAGGACTGATGTGCCTCCCAAGCTGATGTTCCTACATCCCTTGATGATGTCATCTACTATATGTTCACATGCAGTAGGATTAAAATCAAACTTGTGTAGTGGTGCTTACATTAAAAACTGTATTCTTTAGTCTGTTCTCACTGTAGTGTGTTTATGTGTGTGTGTGTGAGTGTGTGTGTGTGTGTGTGTGTGTGTGTGTGTGTGTGTGTGTGTGTGTGTGTGTGTGTGTGTGTGTGTGTGTGTGTGTGTGTGTGTCTCCATAAAGAATAGTGTTAGTGTGAGTCCAACACTGCCTTGGAAACTGGCATGGTGTTTGCTTTGTTTTGTGTTTGCAAAAAAACATATAATCTAGCAGTCCTCCAACCTCTTATCCCCCACAGGGCATGCTGATGTCATTTACTATAAGATCAATGCTGTCCTATTAAAGTCAGACTTGTGCCATTGGGCATGCATCATTTACTGTGTTCTGGAGTCTGTAAATTTAGATAGGAAGGGGTTCTAATCTCATTGCAGTGAAATTGGTATATGTGTGTATATCTCCATAAAGAAGACTGTGAGAGTGTATTCAACACTGCCTTGAAAAACAGGATGGTTTTGCAATGGTTTTGTGCTTGCAGAAAACATCCATGTCCAGCAGTCCTCCAACCTCTTGTCCCATCAGGGCCTGCTGATGTCATTTACTATAAGGTCAACTGCAGTCCTGTTAAAATCAGACTTATGCCATGGCATGTGCATTAAGTGTTGTGTTGTCTAGCCAATAAACCTAGATAGGTAGGGGTTCTAATCTCACTCCCATCAACTTGTGTGTGTGTGTGTGTGTGTGTGTGTGTGTGTGTGTGTGTGTGTGTGTGTGTGTGTGTGTGTGTGTGTGTGTGTGTGTGTGTGTGTGTGAGATGCTGGTGGGTGTTACATACAACATTTTACCGCATCCTATGGTATACTGTACTCATGTCTTAAACAGACACTGCTGATGTCATCAGCTATAGCAGATATTTGGATTTGTATTGCTTACAACAGACCATGGGCACACAGTAGCCTAGCAGCCAGGTAGATGTCACCTCATGCAATATAAGACAGACAATAGTGACACTTTTTTATGCTATGTACAAACATCATGACATCCCTTTGCAATGGTGATGGACAGGTTGACACAGGAGAGACTTTGATGTTTATGGATGGTACTGTGATCAGGGAACAAGTTTAGGAGCTCCTGGAGAGGTGGAGTTATACTGCACAGAGATGAGCAATGAATGGCATAATGACTAATACAGAATATATGTCTGTGAAAGAGAGGGAGAATAGAGGAATTGTGAGACTGCAGGAAGTACAGTTGGTGAAAGTGTATAATTTTAAATACTTGGAAGCCAAAGTTCACAGTAACAATGAGTGTGGAAGGGAAATGAAGAAGATAGTGCTTGCATGATGGAGTGGATGTACAAGAGTGTCAGGAGTGATTTGTGGTAGACGGGTGCCAATAACACTGAAAGGGAAGGTCTACAAAATATATTGATAACAGCTATGTGATATGGTTTGGAGATGGTGGCACTGACAAACATTCAGGAGTCATAACAAGAGCTGGAAGAGTTCCATATGTTAGTTTTTGCATTGGGTCTGCTGAGGATAGACAGAATTACTAATCAGTGTATTAAAGCATCAGCTCAAGGTTGTACAGTATGGACAAAAGTCCAGAGAGGTGAGATTGTTTTGCTTTGAATATTTACTTAGGAGAGATGCTGGGTATATTTGGAGATGGAACTTGAGGATGGAGCTGGCAGGTACAAGGAAAACAGAAAGGCCTAATATTAGGTTCATAAATGAGGTGACTGGGAATATGCAGGTGGCTGGTGTGACAGAACAAGATGCAGAGGAAAGGAGAAACTGGAAGCAGATGAAGTGCTATGGCAACCAATCATGGTAGTAGCTAAAATAATAAGAACAGTAGGATGCCACCTGCTTTTATAGAAATCATACCTATACACTTCTGGCATGTGTGTACAGTAGGAGTATCTATTTTAAGGTTACTGTTTCTGGATCCATTGCAAGCTTTGACAGTGTTTCCTAGGATTACCTGGTCTGTTGTGGTTTATGTAAAGAACCCTTAACATGTTGCCCTCATATGTACAGAAATGACAATACACTAATTTTCAAATAAAATCATCATCTGCTACATAGCAGAGCAGATTCTCAACAGCTCTAACTAGCTATCATACATTCTGTTATATAACAACCAGCAATTAAAACACTTACAGATCAATGACAGAACTATAGATCCACCGTAAGAAAGACCTCCAACTGTACACAACATAGGTTACTCCCCAGAAAATATGATTCAGATCAAATATACCCCTACTTTTAGCATTCTCTATGCAGATATGAGGTTCAAACCTCCCATCCTCACCTGTCAGTTTCCCTCTGTTTCCTCTACAAGAGTACTTGACATTAATTTTTTGACCAGTGCATATAATGCCTCACGTGGATAATTATAGGAGGACAAACTCACTTGCACAAACATAACTGAATTTTTCAAATGAAATGACATGGAATAAATAGTGTGCCATCCCACAAGGGTCTTGTTCATCAGTAATATGAGTGAACAATGTAATGGCACATGTGTAGTGCCTACACTGTCAATCCAACTATAAAACAGCATGTGTAGAATTTGGAATGCCTAATGAACTCCCTAAAGGAGGTCTCTGGTTCAAAAACATTATCCAAGGTAACTACATCTTCCTAAGGGATGGGATACTCAATGTCCAAGCTCAGGTTTCCACACAGGACATTGACAGATGAGGTAAGTTAAACTCTGATACCTTGTATACAAATCTACACAAATGCATACACACAGTCATGCCTGATATGCTCAAAGATACATCCACCAGGGAATATAGTCCATACCTGTATAAGTCTGTCATTACTACATTCTACAGTAAGTGACAGAAGCTGCTGTGTACAAGTACAACATGTTAAAAACAAGGCCACTCACATCAGTGCACCCTGCACCACTAGTCACTTTGAAGAACCCTCATATAGCAACTATGCTAATAATAAGACACATATCCAGGAATAACTATAAGCCTGTCGTCATTTACATCTGCAAAATAAAAATGTATTTTAAATTAATTCTGTATAGTAATACACAGACTGACTGACTGTAAATTTCAAACTTGCTAGCAGACACAGGTGGCTGTAAAGTGTCTCCCCCCCCTCACAACAAGCTTACTACATTTTTGCATAGTCTCCACCAAAATGTGGTATCTACAAAAAGCAAGTTATCACTGCTCAGTATAATACATGAAGCACAGAATCCATGGCACCAGATGACATTCTGTCCTGTGTTCTTCATTTGCTGCAACAGTGAGCTACTGCACTAGGCACCATACTCATCCACCGTCTCAGTACAGCTGTTGTCTGCAATTAATGGAATGCAACAACCATTTTCCACCCACATATTGTAAGATAGGCAACATACAACTGGAATTATAGTCCCATAACTCTACTGAATACTCACTTTAAGGTAATGGAAACAATATGCATGCATTTCACACAAAAAGGACATAGGTGACCTCCAAACAGCAGATTTCTTCCAGTTAGCTGTTCCCATGGATAGCTTGTGTCTGCAAAAACTGTGAGAAATCCTGACTGTGAGCAGAGACATATACAAGGCTGTGTGATTATCCAACTTGACTTGGCAAGGCACTTCAACACAATCTAACATTTGTTCTCAGTGAGAAATTAACCAAGGTGAATATCACACCTTCTGTTAAAAGGTGGGTTGCAAATCGGATCACAGACCAACAATACACATTCAAAGTGGTAGACTTCACCTTAAGCAGCTGACCAGTCAATTGTGTGGTAACAGATGTGTCAGTGCTGTCTCCCCTCTTGTTTGCCATACACATATCAAAAGGCCCAAATGAAAGCACAGGATGTGTGGCAAAACATCTTTTTGCCACTAATGATTGCTGACAAAGCCATGGGTTTTATAACAACTGCACAAATATGCATCAGCATACCCTGTGTTAATATATGTTCCTGCTTATTTAAAAATAACCCAGAGTACAGTATTCTCCAATTATGCATTAATATACCTTGGCGCACATGTTGACTGCAAAATGTGTGTACTGTGTGGAGGAATGTGTTACCTATATTACATTCAATTAGCAAAGGCATTACATTGACAACAGTTTTTGCAAATTCCGTATACTCATCCATCATCCATCATCAGCCCTATTAATGTCTGTAATCCTCCTTATTGCCCCAGACACTTGCAGGAAGTTGAGAGATATCACACATCTCTGAGTAATGAAACATCAGAGGGTCTCCAACATGTCCCTTCTGTGGGTAGAATGAAGTAGCTGTCAGTGTATGCAGCATCAGATATATAGCTTTGAGCTCTGGCATTACATGGCTGTCTTTAGGCCAAATGAGATTAATATGCTACACATCCTTAAGTCACATGGGATGGCAGCCACCTGTTCCAGGGACCTCAATGTACAGTATGACATACATAGGGCATGCTGGATAGACACATACATGTCTCAAAGATAGTCAGTCATCTGCATTAGGATTCCAGTGTATGTCAAGTAGAGCACATCCATAAACTTGTCTGAGCACAGGCTGGCTGACTAGATGTGAACATATCTGCCATGGATCACTGCTAATTCTATGTGGTCTTTTCTGTAAGAATCATGGGCATGCATTATACTTGCCACTGTACATCAAATTGTGATGTATCAGCTACAGTTCTAAACACCATAAGGACAGTACCCTTGTCACAGCTTATGAACCTCCAAACCTATGGTGATGTGCATGAAAAAAAGCAAAATATTATACTCTATTACTAATTTGTGCTTTGTCTGCAGTGCTGACATACAATCCAGAGCTCAGAATCTGATGGGTGACTTTGGATGTGCGCACATAAGTTAGCACTAAACAATCCTCAAAAAGAAGTTTAGATATATTAATGAGACACATATCTTTGACTGACTTTGCTAGCCTTACAAAAGTTTCAGCTAGAAAGTACAGGAATTATTATGCTAGCAATTGTCTAACTAGCTATCTACAATATAGACTTACATTCTAATGAAGCATCACACCTTGTTTTTCCGCTCCCTTTTCGAGTGGAACAGAGACAGTCATGGAGTCCACATCAATCGACCAGAAAGAGGAAGAATTCAGGAGAACCCCACGAGTTCCAGAGGAAGACGCTGAAGCCCATAACAAGGACTTAGTGGTAAATCTCTCTAAGTACAAACTGACTGACTTTGAAAGAAAGTTATTGAATAAAGGCTTATCCTTTATTCCATCTCAAGATGTGGATGTTAGTGAGTTTGTAGTGGACATTAAATGCTTCACTAGAAATGTGGCGTTGAGTATGTTTTTTAAAAATGATAATGTTGCAAATGTTGAGAGTGCTGAGTTTAATATGTATAAGAAACCTTCTGTTTTTATTCCCAATATGCCTCCTTTGTTAGAGACCTTTGAGAAGGCATGTTCTAATGATTTACTTAAATATTTTGAAAGTAAAGATAAGAGACCTGATTTTTATAATTTATCTAAAGGTGAGAGGGAAGCCCTGTTTGCTTTACAATGCAACAACAGTATTACAATAAGGCCAGCCGATAAAGGTGGTGCTATAGTACTTTTAGATAGTGCTTTTTACAATGACAATATGTATACAATGCTATCTGATGGATCTACGTATAAGAAAATAGATAGAGTGAATTTAAATAAGTTAATTAGTTCAGTGCATGCTGATCTATATGATATGCTCATATGTGGAATAATTGATGAGAATTTGTATAAGTATTTTTTGATTGAAGATCCAGTTGTACCTGTTATTAGAAGTCTGCCAAAGATACACAAGACCATGATTAACCCCCCACTTAGACCCATAGTGTCAGGACGTGGGTGGATGACTGAAACCATCTCTATTTTCTTAGAGAAAACACTTAGACCTATGGTAGATTCCACTAGCTCTGTTCTATGAGACACTAAACAACTTCTAGAGACTCTGTCAATTCAGAATGGTAATATAGGTGTTATACAACCTGCTATACTTGTAACGTTAGATGTAGCCTCCCTCTTTACCTGTATTCCGAATGACATAGGAATAGATTATTTAAGGTTGTTCCTAATGAGGAAAGGGATGAATAATTCTGAAATTATAAGAGCTACTATATTATTGGATATTGTCCTGAGTAATAATGTTTTTCTCTTTAAAGATGAGTATTTTTTGCAAACTCAAGGTGTGGCAATGGGAACATCTTGCGCCAACTCATATGCCAACCTAGTGATGGCATATTGGGAGGTCACCTATATATTAGAGCACATCAATTATTCGAGACACATAACATATTACAGACGCTTTGTAGATGACATTCTTTTTATTTGGGAAGGTGATGTTGATACCTTTAATGATTTTATGACATATATTAATGGGACTACCACCTTCTTAAGGTTCACTAGTACAACTTCAGTTTCTCAGATAGATTTTTTGGATGTTACACTTAGGTTAGATGGAGGATATTTAACATCTGATATATTTAGGAAACCTTGTAGACGTAATGCTATTTTGCATAGGACCAGTATGCATCCACCACATATTCATAAAAATATAGTTAAGAATCAGATGACACGTTTTTCACGCATTATTAGTGAGGATGATACATTACTACAAGCGGTTGATACCATGCACTATGAATTCAGAGAAAGAGGATACTTAGACAAAGATTTATTACCTTTACAACAGACCAGAAGTGTACTGTACCAGCCATTATTAAAGATAGTAATATAACACATAAGCAAACTTTTAGATCTAAAGATATGAGAAAGAGGCTTTTGATTCCATATACCAATGTTAATAGCTCAGTTGTGGACATAATAAATAAGAATTGGAACATTTTGCTTTTAGATGACAGTATTAAGGGACTAGTGGGTGATAGACCTGCTATTAGTTACAGGAACACTAAATCTCTTAAACGTCATTTGTGTTATGAAAATAATAGGAGCGTTATGATCAACTCACAAAGGAAGGGTACTTATGCTTGTAGGAGCTGCAATCAATGTAACTTCATTATGAACTCTAATATATTTATACATCCAGACAATAATACTAGATATGAGTTCAATGAGTATGCAGATTGCAAGTCTAGGAATGTTATATACTTAGCGGTGTGCAAGAAGTGCCAAAGTTTCTATGTTGGAAAAACCAACAGAACTCTGAGGGAGAGAATAAGAGAACACATCTATGATAAACAGAGAGAATGAGGCTAATGCTTTGGCAAGACATGTTTTGCATAATGGATCTATACATACCTTTAGTTTTATGGTCATAGGACGACAGCAGTCAACAAATAGACTAGGTAATATTAGTAATAAAACCGAACAGGAAGAGATTAGATGGATTATCAAGCTCAGAGCGGACAAAGGCCATGGACTCAATGACAAATTGTCACTGAGACCTTTTTTAGTTGATAGACCCTATAAACGCTAATTTTAATATGTTATATATTCACATTTATTTATATTTGCATTTATTATTATTACTATCATTATTTCTACCATTTTCCTTTTAAACATACACATATACATGTAATTCGCTTCTTTACCTACCCATTCCTCCCTTCCTTTTAACACACATATACAGTGCTGCACCTATGCACTTTTCTTTTCATATGGATGTGTTTTTACATGTTATTCATATGGTATGTCTTTATATGGATATTTTAATGCATTTTAGAATATATATGGTAGAACCTATATTGTTTATACAGTCTATGAATATATTAGAGAATATATAACAAAGTTTTTATAAATATTTTATAAATATTGATATATATATATATTTTTGATTTTATATTTTTATTGGATTTGTGAGGAATATAAATAGACTGTAATACATATGACTTATTCAATGAATGTTATTCATGTGATTGTTTTAGCAAATTCTATTGGGTACTTTGAATAAGACGTGTAGGATTGGCTGTTCTCAAGTATAAAATTAGAGCCAGTACTGTTGTTTTTATTGAAGTCTGAAGAAGCGTTCTGGGTAACGCGAAAGTGCTCACTGTTCTAAGCAATAAAGGAGATTTACTTTACCTCTTGTATTTAGTTTCTGGTTGGCTTCGATTGTCCTGGAGTATTACCTCTATTTTTTTGGACTTTATTCTTGTATTTTGAGGTGATACCTTACCCTGTTGGTGTTTGTTTTATCAACTATCTACAATATAACTGACAGTTACAATAATCAGGACAGCAGCACAATTGGACATAGAAAAATCATTATTAAATGTAGGTAGTCACCCTGAGCATCAGACACATACCTTTAGTATCCCTGAAGCCAAAGGATAGACAACAGGGAAGTAGTACAGTCATCACTTTCACAGGGTGGTTTGTTGGAGTGTAGGACGCCTAGGCTGACACAAAAGGTTAGTGTGTGTGTGTGTGTGTGTGTGTGTGTGTGTGTGTGTGTGTGTGTGTGTGTGTGTGTGTGTGTGTGTGTGTGAGTCAGTAAGGGCAGCAGCCAACAGGAAACGTAACTTTAGCAAGTTTGACAGTAGGTGCCCTAAATGTGACATTGGTGTGTGAGTAACAAACAAAGTGCTCCACAAGGATAGCATGCAGGGTCAAACCAACAACGTAAAACCACCAACGACCAGCAAAAATGATAGTGAACACAGTATAATGAAGATTACTTTATTGTTGCTCCAAAACCATATTCAGACGGCTATTCAGCCTTTGTCAATGGATACAAAAAGATTTTTTGGTGTATGATAAAACAGCCTATATTTATAGTGAACTCTATGAATATAGGCTGTTTTATCATACACCAAAAAATCTTTTTATATCCATTGACAAAGACTGAATAGCCAAAACCGGTCTGGAATATGGTTTTGGAGCAACAATAAAGTAATCTTCATTATATTGTGTTCACTATTGTTTTGCTGGTCGTTGGTGGTTTTACATTGGTGTGTGAGTGCCTGCATGAACACAGCCAAGCTCAGTGCTAGTCTTACTTGTCTGTATGTTGGACAGCTGTGAGCCATGCATGCATTGTCTCTGTGCAAGACCATGAAAACTGGCTCTGCCAGGAGTTGCACTGGCAGCTCCATGCCCAAGGTCAGATAGTGTGCTACTACCTGAGGTTGACTGATGTCTGCTGGACATCCTCCCTTCATGGGAACAACCAGGACCAGGACTCCATGGCCTGCTATGTCTGGGTGTGGACAGCACACACTCTGATGGAGCAGTGGATGTCCTTCCACTACAGGAGGTTGATTGGGCATGGCCTTATTGACTCTCAACAGATGTAGTTGATGACCTACACCCACAAAGCCGACATTCCCATCCTAGCAGATGTTCCAGTACAGGCAATGTGCATTCCATGACAGATGCTCTGCACCCCCTCATGGCCACATTGCATTCATTTGTGTCATTGAACTGATCCAGTGCATTAATAACATGGTGGAGGCAGTCAAGGATATTAGACTGCGTCACATATAAAGCTCTGAGCATTCTCCTGGAGTGATTTTCTGAATGTGCTGTGCCTCCATTATGGCCCTAAACATACGTCGACTGACACATGAAGAAACACCTGCACCAGGTGGTGGAGGGACAGCAGCCTTCTGATGAGCACCCCTATCAATCTGGCTTTGTGGCACCTTTCCAACATTTTGGCTACAAACAGTGTCAACAAACACTGAAGCCATTGTAGTCACACTTCCCTGGTCTTTGTCCTTGCTCTCCAACTGTCCAATATGTGTGGCCTCAGTGGACTGAGTATGCATAGGCATAGTGGCTATGCTATGGGATCCTGAGTGTGGGTGCTGGATGTCAACTTCTATGTCAGATTCAGCCTCTGCAACCACTGACTGTGTCTCCCTTTGGCCATCATCATCATCAGACTCTGATGAGATACTGACATCAGGTGGTGCAGGGGACACAGAACTACTGCCATGTTCACCTGTGATAAAAAAATCAAGATGATATTAATACTTGCACTAGTATGGCACAATTTACACTACTATCACTATTACAGACATTTAAACCTGTCAATCACTTACAATAAGAAGTGTGGATATGCCATAAATAGTTGCTGTATATAGGTTAAAGAATATGGACAAATGTTACATAATATGCTTCTATAAACACATACAACTGATGGAATAACAGGTTTTGCTTCACCATAACATATCTGAAGAGTATGCACACACATACAGCTTGACAGAAATATATACATGGATCTACTTCACATGGTCGACATTTCAGAATGTCAAAGACCATATGATCAATATTCAAAATGTCAACCAAGGAATAAAAAAAAAAAAAAACACAACAAAAACTTACCTTCATGCTCCCATTCTGCACTGTACGGAGATGCCGTTTCTGAATGGTTGACATTTAGAATGTCGATCATTTGGTCTCGGCCATATGGTCTTCGACATTCTGAAATGTCGACCATGTGAAGGAGACCCATACACTTATGACACAATGCAGACCTATTTTATTGATGATGTAACAAAGCATTCCTGGCAGCCCCACATGTGATATAGGAGTGGCACCCAAATCCAGAACATATTGGCATAAGGGAGCTGTACTGTGTGTAAATGTGTGCCAGGAATCTCTCTGTGGCAGTTAAAGTACCTGAACACTGCAACTATCTCTTTTACACTCCACCAATAAAGCAACCTGCCATGCATTAAAACTATATACAGTATTACAGACTGACTCCAAGTGTATTCTACTGTTGATCTAACACAGCCTACCTGAATTCTCCTCTTGAGTAACAGGAGCGGCACCCACATCAAGGACAGACTGGTTGTTGTACTGCTAGGAGCTTTCCTGAGTGGCAATATTTGACAGGAATTCTTTGGTGGTGCTGAGGGGTTCTTCTGCTATAGGCACACCACCTGTGACCTCAGGATCATGTGCCAATTCAGCTGCATGCATCTTGGCTGCATGTATCATGTCAGTAGTTCTGTGACACACCTGCACATACGTGTCTGCCCACCCTGCAGATATTTCGGACAAGGTCATCCCAGAGTTCCGCACTCTCAGCCATTCTTGCCCCCATCTTGACAGCAGGACCTCATGGTGTTTTCTCAGTGCATCTGTAATCCGCTCATTTTCAGCTTCAGAGATTGGGGGTCTATGTCTTCAGGCATATTGTCTATTGAAAGACAAAACAATAGTAACACATATAAGGATCACATAAGTACAAATTATACAGATAATGTAGTAAAGGAAGTCTTGCATTACTCAAACATGGATTAAACTGTAAAGATTCAATACTGTGCAGTAAACAAGGGTGGTTACAAAACTAAGAGAATAACAAGAGTAGAATATAATTTATTGTGCCCTAACAGATACTGAACTATGTCCCCCACCCAACATAACATTCTACTCTAGCTTGCTCTATAGCAACCCCCAAAACATAACAAATAACAGGATCAGGAACAATGTTATTAAGCAAACAAATGGGAAATGTTAAAAGTACTATCAAAGGATCTTTCTATGGAGCATGTGTACATAGCACACAGCATTATACTTTATGCCTACAGTACAGCCTCTGTGTCTGTCACATTTCTGGTAAAGAAGGCCATGCAATGAGAATATTTGTAACAAATGCATACAAATTTACTTTACATGTATTGTTATCTAAATTCCAGCATATGTATTATTTAGGTCACAACATGAATACATAGATGGTGTGCAATACTCCTCTGTTAAAATATAGTGAATCTGAAGAAATGAGTATCTCAGTTACAATCAAGTCCTAGCTCTTATCACATCAGTTTACCGATCTACTCGTTTTCCATTTTATAATGGAGTACATCAATAACTGAGTGCATGTACCCTACTCAGTGCTTCAGGGATGCCAGTTATAGCATACACAGCTGAACTGCATGTTAATCAACCAATCCTGTAGAGCTAGTCCACAAGATATAAACGCATTCATATTGTCTCCACTTGCTTTTATATATATATTTTTTTTGTGGATTAAGGAAAATACTGGAATACAGACACAAAGTAGGCACAAATAGATAGACATTACCTGCTCCTTTTTGACAACTTCTGTCTGTAATACAGGCTAAGACACTGCTGCTTTTGGCAATAGCCATGCACAGAGAAAGTGAACATTTTCTAAGGCACATAGACACTGGAAGAAATAAACAAACTCTCTCATCATTGACTAACAGACAGAGATGAGTGCAGGAAACCATCCTAGTGGAAATTAAGTTATGTGTTTAAATGCTATATGTAGCCACAGGGACAATTCACAGTGTAACAGGGGACATGCTTGGTAAGTTACAGGCATCACCATCCACAATCTTTAAAACATCACTGCATGGTATGCTACAACATGGCAAACGTGAACATTATTTTTGAGTATATATTCAGAGGAGTGCTAGAATTGTATCATGTATTACATTATCCTCAGTTAATGTGTGCCTTACATTGGAGTCATGGATACATGGCAACAAGAAATAAGGAAGAGGATAGGGCCTACAATAACCATGAGGTGTACAACTCTGCCAAGGCATGTTGAACAGCAGGTATATCATCTGCCACATGTGTGCTGGCAAACCTGCCTGTTAAAAGGAATCCCATCTCTTCCCCTTTCCCAAATGCTCAAAATGTATGATCTGGGGAATATCTCACAATCTCACATAGGGTGGATGCTTTGGATCCACACACACAAAATGACAGTCAATGCTTGTTCTAGTGCACAATCCTATCCTCCATATCTGGCAACTCCACATAATTGATGTAAGCACCATCCCTGCCTCTGCTCCCAGAGGGGGCCATACGCCTGGTGTGGCAGATCTACTTGAGTGTTCAGGTAGGACAGGGGCAGCAGGGGGGGTGCCATCAGATGGCAGCCCAGAAGTGCTGGGCCTTGGTGCTGCAGCTGGTGGAGCAAGTGTAGTGGGATCACCTGGAACTGGCTTACCTTGCTGTGTAGTAAAAACAAAGAAAAATCAAAAAACAAAAAATTAAATAAAACATGAAACAAAATTAATCAAAGATTTTACAAAAAGTAAAAATATATAACAGATGTTATAAAAAAGGTTAAATAATATTAATGCAAACAGAATGATATATGATAAAGTTTAACAGAAATAGAAGATAAAATAATACATAATAAACAAAACGTGAGATAATGAAAATGACATAATAAAGTAAAATATGATTAAACAAATATTATAATAATAAGAAATAAATCATAATAAAAATAAGCAATACATAAATAACAGAAAGAAAATATGGGTGGGGTGAGAAAGAAAAAGGAGAACATTAACAACTTCACACATTATGCAATAAGCTTTCAAAAATAACTTTATTGCCTTCTGTTACAGTCTACTCTAAACAATAACAACTGCTAATACGTTCCTATATTATTTGGACTACATGTACAATGCTTACATGTCACAGCAGACCATTGTTAGCACAGGTCTGGAGGTCTGCACTTCAAATGCTATAATGATGATTACATAACAGAACTATATTTGTATTGATGAAAAGCTAACATAGTATTGTGATCAGATGATTTTTATATTTGGGGAATGTGGTATTACAAGCTACAAACAGTGCCTACTGTAATACTGTACATTCCATTGGAATACAAAATAATGCAAACTCTTTCTTTTTATATGTTATACACTCATGTGCCTGTTATCTGTGAATGTGCATCTGTTGCTTTGCATTTCAGACCACATCTCTTCACCTTTTAGAGCAGGATATCTGGACATATCATTAAATATTGGGTGTATAAGGACCCATATTTAGGAACATATTTCAAATATTGCTATTGCACACATGGTAAGCTGCATAGGATTTGTGTTAACATAAGTTTTCAACACTCATTTATTGACGTCTACATAAAGTACTTGTAAGATAACCATGAACCCTACAATGACCAGAGCAAAACAGTAATTCTCAAATCTGGATTTTCAGCAGATATAAGTACTATTGAAAGGTATTACACAGATGTGCATTTCCAAAATCATAACAAAGTATGATATAGCTACTAATCCTTCCATAAATGTTAAGGCTGCAATAGTAGTGCTTTATATAATTATTCTTACTTACCCCATGCTTGTCTCATCCTCTTCAGTCACCTAGCATGGGACCTCACATTCGAGCCCCTACCTTCTGCAGTTATGGAAAAGGGAATAGAAAAAGCATTATAAATACCAGTGTTTAACATAACCAGCTTGAGTATTTTCAGGTAATACATGTAAATCATACATACACATTACCAGGGTGTTCTACTCCTGTTAATCCCTGATCCACTGATCAAGGGTATACCTCGTTCTCCTACAGATGTCATCATAGTGGTGATGACACTGTTCACTGGTGCAGGGAATATGAGTATCACTGGTTCATAGGCTCATAGGTTCATAGGTAGGTACTAGGCTATTGGTCCAAGAGCCTAAGTAAGCCTAGCAAACAAGGTTTCCTGGCTTATGCCACCCAAGAAAGTTAATTTCCTGTACCCTTGTCGAGCAGAGCCACAGAAGTGATCCCCGGGGTATATTTCCTATTTCCCATCCACTCATCAAGATTTTTCTTGAAGAGTGCTAATGAGGAACTTTGCTTGACATAGATGGGTAGCTTGTTCCAGAGTATAGGCAGTCTCTGGGACAGGAATCTCTCCTTCCAGCATGTCCTGTTTATTGTGGTGACAAGGTTTAGGTCCCTAGGGCATGTAGCTTGGAGGAATTGGGATTTCTTAAGGTGTAGCATGTCCAACAGATCTGGGTTTAACATAGCTTTATATGTAAGGCAGAGATCTCTTCGGAATAGGCGATATGCTACAGAGTAAAGCTCTGGAGTTTTATGAGACGGTCAGTGTAGGGCATCTGTTTGAGATCAGTAATCCTCTTTGTGAGGTACTTCTTTGGCCTTTCCAGCTGCTGCAGATGTCTTGTGAGGTACATTCCAAAAAGGGGTATTGTACTCTATAATGGGTCTAATGAGTGCTGAGTAGAAGGGAACAATGACCTCTTTTTTCATGGATGAGAACCTTTTTGTGATGAGGTGTGCCACATAGAAGGATTTCCTGACTACTATGTGGCATATAGTGGATTATCAAAGAAGAGACTACTGTCCACCTGGGTCCTAAGGTCTCTTATCACACATTCGGTGTTAAGTAGACTGACGTTTATGTGGTAGTTCATGGGTACAGAGTTTTTACCAAAGAGGAAGACAATGCACTTTTTGGCATTGAGCTTGAGGCCATGCCTCTGACACCAAGCATCTGTCTCAGTGAGGCCCTTCTGTAGGATGTCCACATCATTTGGGGACTCGACTGTGGCTCCTAGTTTGCAGTCATCTGTGAACTTCGTTAGGCAGAGACTTTCTGTATTAGCCTGTACTTCATAGAAGTAGATACCAAACAGGAGGGGTCCCAGGACTAAACCCTGTGGTACTCCACTTGTCACTGGTTTGAAATCAAATTTAGAGTCAGCAGCTTTTACAGTGTGGGTTCTGTCAGTGAGCCAGCTGCCAACCCATCTTGTGAAGTAGGGATTTATACCTAGTTTAGTGAGTTAGCTATAATTCCAGAATGGGGGCTGGTGTCGAAAGCCTTGGCGAGGTCAAGATAGGCTGTGTGAACCACCTTACCCTCATCTACGGCTTTGGCGACTGCCTCAAAGAAGCCAATCAGGTTCAGAAGGCATGATCTGCCTTTCACAAACCAGAACTGGGTGGGGTCCAGAGTTTGGAGGTTACCAATGTCTTTGTTTATGAGTTCCATTATGATACGTTCCATGACTTTGCAGACTAGGCTTGTCAGGCTAGTAGGGTGATAGTTCCCAGGATCAATGGTGGCTCCCCCTTTGTGGAGTGGGATAACTGTTGATGTGCACCATTCAGTGGGCACAAAGCCTGACATGAGACTATGATAGAACATGGTGCTTAGGTGAGGAGCCAGTTTGTTCTGAAATTCTTGTAAAATGCAGTCTGGGATGTTGTCCAGTCCCATGGATGCTGTGTTTTGGGTTTTAGAGAGTGCAGCTTTTACCTGCATATATGTGATTACAGGGACTCTGCAGTTTTCCTGTATAGATATGAGCCCTTTAGGGGGTGAGAGGGGGGTAAAGTTAGCACTGATCCTATCTGCCAGGATGTTGGCAATATCAGTTGGTTCTGTAATTTTTGTGCTATTGTGCTGTAACTCAGAGCAGATCTGGGTGTTGCCATTGAGATTCTTGACATAGCTAGAGAATGCTTTCTGGTTGCCCATAGAATCAGTGGTGATTTTGTTTTCATAGCTAGCATTGGGGGATCTTATAAGGGATCTCAGCTTCTTACTGAGGCTGACCAGGGAGCTCCTCCACTCATGGGATTTTACTCTCTTTTGCAACAGTTTCTTCCTTCTGTTGTAGAGTTTGTTTATGGCAGAGGACCACCAGATTTGCTTCCTTTTTTTGGAGAATAGTGTCTTGGTTCTGTTTGGGATAGCATGATCCATGTACTCATGTAAGTGCTTATAGAGAGCATTAGTGTAGGATTCAGCAGTCATAACTGTATTGTCCATCTGCATGGGTGTCATGAAGTTCGCCACTACTGTCTTAAGAAGCATGAAGTTGGCTTTGGTTTCCTTAATGGTGGGTGGGGGATTCAGATATCTAGGGTGATTAGCTTATGGTTGGATCTGACCAAGGAGGAGTTGATTTCAGGTGTGGAAGACCGTTCACTCATGTTGGTAATGACTAGGTCTAGGATATTGCTGCCCCTGGTGGGGGTGTGGATAAGTTAATCCAGGGCATTAGAATTTATGAATTCCAGAAAGTGTTGAGCGAAGGAGTTGGTACATGAGTAGTTTTCCCATTTAATGGTGGGGTAGTTGAAATCGCCCATTATTAGGGTGTTTAGTTGAACCCTAATATTTTCCAGTATAGCAAGAAAAGAGGAGTGGGAGTCCTGGGGCTTGGTGGGGGATCTGTAGCAAGCTACAATTTGGATTGCAGTTTTTCCCAGAGTTAGTTACACTTGGATAACCTCAAATGCATTATGCTGTGCAACTAGCCTATAGGTGTGGATATCTTTATTGAGTATGGACACCCCCCCCCGCCTTGGATGTTCTGGTGCAGGTTAGATGGCCAAAATGTGTGGTATGAGTTATAGCTTTGTCAAACTTTCCCAGGCTTCTGCTTTGTACTGGGTGCCAGTATAGTCCTCCTGCAACAGGCATGGGCCATAATCCCTAACAAGGAGTCTAATAAAAACCTTGGACTCCAGGGTACCCCAGCACTGTGCCCTAAAATGCACACCTTGACCTGCTTCAGACATTGTTGCACAAGTCAAGCCTCAATGTATAAAGTGCAGTTCCCGGTATTTCTCCTTTAAATACCTTGGTTTCCCTCCATATGCACTAACTGATAGTGTGCACTGTGCACAATCTGATATATTTGGAAATGGTGCATGCCGCTTACTATCACACAAACCCTATAGTGTATAAATATATGTATAAAAACAAACTGATATTTGTATGATGCTAAGCGTCTGGCATCTTTTTGAAAAATATTGGCTAAAACCTTCAGCAAAACATTTCCATGGTTATTTACTTACATTACCAATTTATTTGGATATACCGCAATGTCAAACCATCATATAAAAAAATACACCATGCCTGGATTAGAACCCAGGACCATCTCCATGCCAGGTTAACACTTAAGCCATGTCACCACAAGAGTAGTGACATCATCAATGTAGTTTTACTAGTGTTATGCACTCCAATGCATGAGCGCAACGCAGCTCCGCTTAGTGGGTTTGCACTTCGCACAGCCTTGCACACTCATATTTATTGAAAGCATCCTGTTTCTATTTTTAGATGTCTGGGTCATGTCTGATACATGGGTGTTCCTGCTGTGCAAACCCGATAAGCATCTGCCAGCACCATGGTGCATTACTCAAACATGTGGGGAAAAAGAGGATTCAGGATGGGATAAGATTTGTGGATTTCAGGTAGTCATTCAGAATGGCTGGATTGACCGCATACTCATCTGGTGTTGAGAGATGAGGCCAGACTGTCGAGGCTTACATGACTTCATTATCCATGTGGTTCTGTGAAGTTTTGTGGCTAGTGCTTCTGGAAAACTCCATGCAACCTCACTTAGGCACAATGCACATCATGAATATGCAGCTTAAACCACCGATGGCACTTCATGGCCATGCACACCGATACACTCCATGTAGGCTCTACATTGAGTTTATTCAATCCTGGGAATAATCTTTAGATCAATACTGACTGGAACTTATGCTGCTACCTGAGACACTTCTGGTAAACTGGTCTAAGAGGAGACGCCAGACTAACAGTGATCTCAAATATCTCCATGGTGGTTCAATTTAGAAATCGGATAACCTTACTGAGTACAGGTTTTGTGGACAGACCTTTTTGGCCAGGCCATGGGGGTACTGAATGCCCATTAGTTGAGTGGCCCATGTAGCTTTTCTAGGATCAGACCAAAAAATCTGTATGGCGCTGCCATTTGAACTCCCCACTTATAAAGCAAGTGCTATAGTCTAATGTGATGCCAGTGATATGCAGTAAGGCATGGAATGGACAAAGGTTGGCTGGAAACTGGCAAAGGAAATTGACTTTTGAAATGTGGAATACCATCTCTCTGCTAGGGAAGGAACAGAAGACTGTGTGGGAGTTTGAACACTTACATTCAGCTTTAATTAGTCTTGCTCATATACTCAATTTAGGTTTTGAAACTCTGCTAATTTAATGGGGCTAGTTTCTCTCCTACTCAGGAATTGACCCTTGAGAAATCCATTTCCAGTTATGTGTAAGACTATCATGTCCCCATCAAGTAGTGATATACAGTTAGAACTTGTGCCAGTAAATGACAGGAGCATCATCATTCAGTTGTAAGATGCAGAAAGAAAAAAATTCCATTGTCTCAAAATGTGTAATGAACATCTACATAATAAATTGTTCCATTCTAGAGAGAGTGAGAAGTGCAGTCCTCAGTAGGCTGTGCATTGCAGAGGCTATGGATGCAGTTCTCAATAGGCTGCGTATTCTGCAGGCCATGAGTGCTGTGCTCAGTAGATCATGTATTTTGGAGGCCATGAGTGGAATTTTCAGTAGGCTGTTCATTCTAGAGGCAAGAAGTTCAGTGTTCTGTAGGTTGTGTATTCTACAGACTATGAGTGCCATGCTCAGTAGGCTGTGTTTTCTGGAGGCCATGAGTGCTTTGGTCATTAGGCTGTGCATTCTAGTGGAAAGGAGTGCAGCACTCAGTAGACTGTATATTCTAGAGGCCATGAGTATCATGCTCAGTAGGCTGTGTGTTCTGGAGTCCATGAGTGTTGTGCTCAGCAGACTCTGTATTCTGGTGGACATGAATGCAGTGCTCAGTAGGCTATGTATTCTAGAGGCAAGGAGTGCAGTGCTCAATAGGCTGTGTATTCTAGAGGCTATTAGTGCCCTGTTCAGTAGTCTCTGTATTCTGGAGCCCATGAGTGCTTCGTTCAATAAGCTGTGTATTCTAGAGGCCATGAGTACTGTGCTCAGTAGGATATCACCTATCTGTTCTGTAGTTCTACCTGGAAACTTCAATGTCGATCTCAGAAATAATGGATATACCTGGGGAGCATTATTATGAGAGCAGGCTTGTATGGTGAATTGTTTTTAGACTTTTGGGCTAACCATGGATTTACATAATGTTTGAAAGAAAATACGCTGATATGCCAGGAATCTGCATAAAAGATTGCCTCATTTGCAGGCCTGTCAGATATACAAGCACATTCTTACATGTGTTTGTACATACGTATGGTGTCACTGCTCTGACAACTACCCCTGTGTTACAAGGGTATAGTGCCTATTACTCTTTTGTTGCATCTGACTGCACTGGGCAGTGTCTGCGTTCATCTTCTGAAATATTAACTTTCTTCAGCTGCTTCAAGATTCTGAACTTAAACTCCTTATCATGTTGCTTAAATTAACAAAGTAAATTACCACACCATTGCCAACTAAAGATCCCATTCAATGTCACCTGGGAATCACAGTTAAGTATCTTGCCAAGTTGGATTCCATATGTTTTTTCCTGTTTCATTAATTCTATTCACCTTTAATTATCTGTCCATCAATTGAAAGTCTTATGGATTTACCAATAAATACATGTAGCAATTCATATATTGCATAATAGATATTTTAGAGGAGAATTATTCAGGTAAATAGGGAATTTAAAGACAGTCTGTTTAGCAGATTGTATAGCAATGAGAAATGCACTTAATGGTTCGCTCAGAGAGACACAGAGAGAGAGAGAGAGAGTGTCTGATGTCTGGAATAGACGACCACATTATAATAAAGTATGCACTAGCATGGATTCTTGAACTGCTGGGCACTTATATTGGAGATAACTGTTTTGGTATATTGACAGGCTAAAAGGGCATTATTGCCTTTGCTTGAAATATTTGTAAGTATGTATTTATGTCTGTATGTATGCATGTATGCATTACCATCTCCATATATCAAATTGCAAACATACCATCTGGATAACTCTGACAAGGACTGTTGGGAGGCTATAGACCTTAAAAAGATGTTTAAAAGGAAAGCAGTCATCATTAACAAATTATCTTGATTTCAACTTATCAATGATCTCCATTCTTTATTGAGGAGAGGCAAGCAGCTCTCAGCATAGGAATGCTATGCCACTATTTTAGAGGTCCAAAGTGAGCAAGGTTAGCAGAAAAAAATGTTTTTTAATATTTTTAATATCTGCAACCTCCTAACAGTCATTCTCAGGGCTAATATTTTGCTAATTTTACATTAGTTCCTTTTGTCTTAGCAAGGAGGTAGGAGATGGATAAGCAGGGGCCACGCCCTCAGGAGGTCTGTAGAATTTGGCACATAATCAAATTGTCCAAAATTGCAAAAATGAGACAAATATATTTGACATTCTGATTATAAATGTTGCCTTTCCATATAGGTTCATAGTTGTTTACTAGGCTAATGACCACAAGGGCCTTTTTAAGCTTAGCCATGCATCCCTAACCTCTGACAAGTTCTGATGCCCTTGATAAGTGTAAGCATGGACCTGGGAGATGAACCATTTTCAGGTTACATGTTTGCATCAGACACAGGTGTCATACCAGGGATGAATTTTCGGTTTCCATCCAATTGTCCAAGTTGCACTTGAATTGGATTAGGGAGGAACTCTGCTTCACATGGATGGGGGGCCTGTACCATAGATGGGGTAGTCTTTGGGATGCATACCTATCTCTCCAGCAGGTCCAATTTATATCACAGGCAAGGTTTAAGTCTTTAGAATGGGCAATTCTGGTGCTGTTTGTTTTGTGGATATGCAGGAGTTCTATCAGAGTGGAGTCTGACAGTGCCCTATATACCAGGCATACACATTCCCTACTCACTGACTAATGCTATCCTCTCCTTGTTAAAGTCTGAGCCCCAGATTGTCACTTTTTCCCTAAGAATTAATACCAAATTGTCAAAAATGTATCTACCTTCACTGACTACTCCAAAGCCAACATTAAATCCATATTTGAGGGCCTTAAGTACTTCACAAAGTAGTCTGTACTTTGTTAACCCAGTTTGTACAGTCACCACAATAAATGTTGACTTCTGCAGCTATCTATATTGATATATATCTACTTAGCATTAGTATGGTAGAAAATTCAGGGTAAATCTCTATGGTGGATTATACAGAAAAAAATGAAGTCAGTAATAGGAGGAAAGTCATAATGTTTTATTAAAAAAAACTCAGAATCAGTCAGAAGGAAGAGTATAAGCAGGTTGGCAATAATCTTTACATCCTTGGGAAAGTAAGGCTGAAAATGAATTGAGGCCAGCTAAGTCACTGAAGGATTGCAACAAGGCTTTTTTAACTATATTAGGATTATTAGAAGTAATGAACAATAAAGCACCAAACTCATTTAAAATGGTACTACCAATTCTGATACCAAATACACAGCAGATGTCCTAGCTGACAAAAGTAGCTCAAAGATTGCCCCTTTTCATACCAGTTTGTCCTTTTCCTTAAATCTTGTAAAAATTTGATTCTTCCGTTATCACTATGGACCATGTCCTGGAAGCTGTTCCTAAAATAAAAATAAAAGTAACGTCCTTCATCTGGGCGAGTATACTAGGTTGACATCTTGTTAACACTGAGTGTGCTGAAAGGCTCATTAAGATTTCTAATCGTAACTTTTTTTCACAGTTTATATATCTCTGCTTTGAAAAGGAAGAAGTGGAGCCTCTGCATGAGAGCAGTACTGTCACTGACCAGGAAATCATTGTCCCGTTATTGTCACTGACCAGGAAATCATTGTCCCGTTATCTTCACTAGTATTATTTTTAGATTGAGCTGTGGGCAGCAGCACAGACTCTAAATGGTGCCCTACAGGAGAAGACTTGTATAGACCAACTGCATTGGGCATCTACTGTGGTGTGCATATCCTAATAGGAGAACATGAATCACAGACTGTGCACCGTGGCAAGGCTAGCCACTCAACAGTGCAAAAATATGGCTCTAGGGCATTCAGTTGTGTTGACCAATGTCACCAAATGGAAATGAGTATTTGCCAATGAAAAGTGGGTTGAGCACCCAAATTACTCCAATTTATGTAAGGGACCCATGTTAGTGGTGGGATGAGTATATGTGCCCTTATTCACCAGTGCGTACCAACCATAAAGCCCAACAGCCCTGGGTCAATAAACTACTGGCTGGCTGGTCTCCTGTTGACTGAAAGCTAAAGGTAAAACCAATCAACTTGTTAGACATGAACTAAGAATTGCTACACTCAGTAACATGATAGTAAGGAGAAGGCTGGACATCCTATGTATCCAGGAGACAAGATGGAAGGGCAGTGCAACAAAGCCACTTGTCTTGGGATTCAGAGTCTACTACTCAGGAGGAGGAGGAGGACAGGCTATAAATGGTGTGGGAATTGGGGTGAGGCAGAGGCTTCAGAAGGCAGTTGGAGGTGTCATGAGAATTAGTTACAGATTCATGTCAAACAAACTCCAGCCTAATAGTAGGGTAATATTCATAATCTCAGCCTACGCCCCACAGCAGGTTTGTGATAGTGAGTAATAGTATGCATTCAGGCAGCAGTTGCAGGCCATACTAGATAAATGACCTGAATGCATATATCAGGACAGACAGAAAAGGATATGATGACTGCTTGGGTCCAGAGGGGTGGGGCAACATGAATAAAGAAGGAGAAGCCATTCTAAACTTCTGTCTGGCAAATGGCTTGATAGTATACAAGATGCGATACAGGAAGAGAGACAGTCACAAGATCATACACGATCATATACAAGACTGGCCAACATGCAAATCAGGTGGACTTCTTCCTAAAAAGAAAAGGGCACCGGGGTAAAATCAGCAATTGCAAAGTCATATTCAGTGAAACAGTCATCCCACAATATAAACCACTGATTGTTTCAATCAGCTGCAAGCAGTGCCCAGTGAAGGCACTAAGGTCAACAGAGACTATACTGAAGACCTTGAAGATGACTGGAGAAAGAGCACAACGGTTCTAGGAGTTACTCAGGACTCTGGTACCTGAAGAAACAAGGAAATAGGTGGAGTTAGGAATGGCAGGACCTCAAAACAGCATGTATGAGGACTACAGAAAGGATATACATCTGAGCCAGGTATGGAATTAATACATATAAGGAAAGGTGGTGGTGAAATGCAGAAGTCCAGGAAGTATTAAAAAAAAATGAAGCAGTGCAAGAAAAAGAGGGCATTAGAAAAATGGACCAGACAAGGAAGGAATGTTGGTTGGCTAGCAAATAGGCTAAGAGAGGAGTTGCAATAGTAAGGAACAAAGCATCTCTACCAGCTTCTAGAAAGTGACTCAGTAGATGGGACAAAGAAACTGTATCAAGCTGTATGGCAGAGACAGATAGATAAATAAAACAGACACCCTGCAAAAGGGATGCCATCAACAACCTGCTCACCTGTCCACAGGACATCAAAGGCAGATGGAACGAGTACTTCCAGCAGCTTCTGAATGAAGAATACCCCACAGAAGCTATCCTGCCCCAGACACAGCCTACGATGTGAGAAGAGGAATAGCCAACCATAGAAGAAGTAAAAGCAGCACTAAGGAAAATGAAGTCAGGGCAACCATCAGGCTCAGATGAGGTCACAGCAGATATGATAAAGATGTTGGTTGAGATAGGATAGAGATGTGTGCTGTAGGTACTCACAGCAGTAGGGAGAGAGGAGAGGGAGAGGCATATCCCAGATGGCTGGAGAGTAAGCATACTAATGTCAGTGTTCAAGAACAAAGGGGACAATCACAACTGTAGGCAGTCCTGAGGTATCAAACTTCTGTCACATTGCATGAAAGTTAAGGAGAGGATGATTGATAAACGAATATGCAGACTAGTAGAAAGTAAGACTGGCGATGAGTATTTTGGGTTCAGATCAGGATGCAGCACAACTGACATAATGTTTGCAGTGAGACAGATAGTTGAGAAGACACATGAAATGAGGTAAAATTCCAACTGGGCATTCCTAGACTTGGAAAAAGCATATGACAAGGTCCCAAGAAAGCTGATGTAGGCAGTTCTGTGGTGGTTCAAAGTCCTACAAACATTGATAGAATTACTGCAAGTTATATACAAGGACCCAATAACTCAAGTGCAAACAGTGTTCAGTCTCACAGAGTGGTTTCCAGTGTGAGTGAGTGTACATCATGGTTCAGCTTTGAGCCCACTCTGTTCATACTGGTGATTAACTACATCAGCAAACAGGTCAGAAGGGACAGATCAACAAAGTTGCTGTATTCAGACAATGTGGCATTACAGGAATAATCTGAGCCAGAACTTCAGTAAAAGATGTTTGAATGGAATGCAAAACTGAAAACACATAAAATGAAACTGAGTACAGATAAGACAACTGTAATGACAGCAAATGGGATTAACCAAAAGAAGCTGAGAATTGAGATAGAAGGGAAAACCGTTGAACAAGTTAACTTCACATATCTGGGAGGGGTGGTTGAGGAGAAGGGAAGTTTAAATGAGGAGGTCAAAGCTAGAATCAGAGGGGCTGCAGCCAACTGGCACACAGTGTCTGGTGTATTGTTTGACAGAATGCCAGAGAACCTGAAAAGTAGGGTGCACAAAACACTGGTGAGACCAGTACTACTGTATGGTACAGAAAGCTGGGCTGAAAAGGATGAACAGTGGAGGAAGCTAGATGTGATGGAGATGAAGTGCTTGAGATGAGTGGAAGGATGCACCTTGTGGGACAGTCGAAGAAATGAGGACTTAAGAACAGACACCAAAGTAGCTTCAACTACAGAAAGGGTCAAAGAGAATAGACTAAGGCAAGAGTAAAAAAGAATGTCTAAAAAAGAAGTGGATGGATTCTGTAAGAGAAGAACAGGGACAGTCAGATGTAAGTACTGAAGAAGGAGTGAGAGCAGCATTGAATAGAGAGAGAGAGAGAGAGAGAGACAGAGATGGTGACAGCTGATACAACACCCTGACCCCATGTAGAACATGGAAAAAAGAAGGTTGATGATGGTATTTCTGAGCAGTTCTGTTTCCAACAGGTGTCTGTCAAAATGGTATAGGAGTTGAAAACCTAAAAGATAATAGCTCAGTTACAATACATCAACATTTCTGCAGATGCAAAAAAGAGTTTAGCAACAATGTGTAGAGGCTATATACTAAAGGGATATACTTTTGGAAAAATGGAAGCAATTGTAAAGATGTTTCTGACAATGCAAATTGTGTTAGGCAATCTACAGAACAATTGTTTAAACAGTGGAATACAAACCAGACAAGGAAAATAGGTAGCAGGTATGTGAAGCAGTGCATTTTTATTAGAGCTTACTAGATCCACGAAGACTTGTTATTGGAAGAATAAATATTTTATTAGAAAATTCCAAAGTAATCAATGACTGAGAGCCAGTAAAAGAATGTCAGCAGCGTACTGATATACACATGCAGCTACCAAAAGCTGTCAGAAAGAAACCTTGACTAAAGCAAAAAAATGTAAATAATGAAAGCAATTTAGTCATAATATTTTTCAAGGAAGAAAACAAACTTTGCCCAGTGAATAGTTTTCAAAGCTGACAGTTATTACCCCCAACTAAATGAAAATATATATGTTTGGAGTAATTCATAAGTTGTATCTGAGAACAGTAAAATGCAAAAAAGGCAAGGGGTATAATGTTTTGTTCAGACCTGTCAAATCAAATAGAGTAAGTAGCGTAAAATTGTGTTATATGCATTGTACAGTAAATCAACAACCCATAGTAGGGGGTGATAACATACCCAACTGCAAATTATCTGTGGGGTCAAATGGCCTCACACTTGTTCCATTGTAACATAGGGTAAAGTGCCAAATAACAACAGCTAGTAATGTTAGTGCATTAATGCTTAATTTTCTGAGACAAAGAAAGCTCAACTTCATCCAGTCTGACAATGGTCCACTATGAAATATATCAGCCTTCAGAAGATAACTGAGAATTAAGTACTTGGGAGTCAGTTTCCACTCTCCACAATGCACTGGATAAGTTTAGTGAAATAACCAAACAGTAAAGAATCACTAAGAGAGGGCTTTAAAATCCATGAGCCTATACTTTTAACATTTAAGAACATTTAATTACAGGACTTGTTTTATATACAGCTCTTCTGTTAATGGGTAAAAGGGTTGATAAACAGATAGCCAACTTCATCTACATTGCTAATGCCTGAAAATCAATGCAAAGTAAAGAATGGAGGAAAACAAATAGAGGCAAAAATGCTACAATGGCAAGACATCCTGATGCTGAATAGAAACATTAGATAGAAATAACAAAACACCAAGCACTATACAGTCTTTAGCCTGAATCTGAAGTAGATGATAAAGCAGATGAAACAAATTGCTATGTGATTTGTGGGTAACACTGAAGGCAGTGAAAAGGAACTACAAATATTGGGGAAGACAAATACAACAAAATCAAAGTTCTGGGAAAATGAGGACTGGAAGTGTCATAAATAGTTTTACAGCAAGAAAAAAGAGACTGAGAAATATGACTGTCAAGAGCTGCAGAGAGACAGTACTCTGGCTGTCTACCAAGAGAAGATGGAAAGAGTCAAGTCCAGACGTGGAGCGTTAACATGAAGGTTAACATTCTTTAGCTAACGTCAATAATCCAATAAACCAGGCAGATATTTGACTGTTTTACAGTTAAAATAATGTTAAGAAATCAAGTTTCATTCCTTAAAATCCCTTGTAAATGTGTTTATTTTTTAAAGTTTGTGGCTAGCTGCTTAGTATACTGTTAATATTCATTTCATGTGAATAATGTGATGTAACGCATGCTACTTTTCTATGCACAGGTATGCATATATGTATGTATGCATGTATATGCACATGGATGTGTGTGTGTGTGTGTGCATATATATATATATATATATATAGAGAGAGAGAGAGAGATAAAAAGCGAGAGTGAGTGACAGTGAGAGAGCAAGAGAAAGACAAAGAGACTGGGTATATATATTTAATAAATATGACCTAATTTCAATCAATTGCATGTATGGGTAGTTCTAGGGAATTCAGTGTGAATATATATCTCAGGGAACAATACAAAACAAAACAAGAGATCGCGCAGTTTGTGAGTTCTGAACTCAATTTAATACAGCCATATGGTGAATGACTGGTTATTTGATACTGATTTTCTGTTTTTATTCATAGTTGTCAGATGATTATAAAATCTATTTGAAAGCAGCAGCAAGTTCAGGAGATTTATGAACAATAAATTAAGATGAGGATAAATTTAATTAAAATCTCCATGTAAAATAATATTCACTTGTATAAAGTTAAGTACAAAAATAAATATTATGACTACTTTGACAAATGTCTTACTCAATTCATAAAGTAATACATGTTCCACTGAACATATTTTCATAGGCTGTTTCAGACAGTAGAGAAAAATCTCTTTTTTGAGTCTTGAGAAGATTCTGCAGAACATATTTCTATCTACACAGCATGCAATGCTCTACTTTATATACACATTTCTGACAGGAAAATATCAACTATAGAATAATTTTGATACTAGTGAATACTCACAATACTTTACTTTGTTTATCAACTTTTTAATAATATTTTGGAGATTAAATCAAAATAATAACTTAGCATAATTTTAGAAATAATGGATGAATACTTACATTATTCATCAGTCACATCTTGACCAACGCAGAACTCATGTTTTTATGTTCAGAATATATATAACTTCCTGCAGCAAAATCTTATCAGCAGGTTGCTCATGGGATATATGCAAATGACCAAAAAGATCAATCTTTATGTATAGTTGTTGAAGAATATACTAGATTTTAAGGAATTCTGATGGTTATTTAACTAATTACTAGGGTTAATGATTTGATTATGTAATGACACGTGACTTGATTAGTTTTGTATATATGGTTGCACTTGTTTTTTGATGTTATATGAAGAAGTCTTAAGATAATGATGGGATGAAAGTGATAATCTATTAAATTTCCTGTGGTTTGATTTCACATCTGGCTTGGAGTATATAATGACACACTAAGGATATATAGTGATTCAGTTCTGAATACTTGCACACTTCTACTTTTTAAATCTTTAGCAGCACATTCAGGTCAATAAAGCCAAAACACATTAGTAGTGGACATCATATTTTGACCTTTTTTAGTGACCTTCTCAGTGCAAGGGATTGTCTAGGTATATTTTAGAAACATTGGGCTTTAAAGGCAGCTGATGCCCCATAAACATTAAGATGCCTGCAAAATATTACAACTAACATGCAAACAAAATGGTAAAAATATTACACAGATAATCCATTCAATAAAAAAACTGCAAGAAAAACCCAGCCAAGTTAAAGATTTCACTGTGTTATAAGTTAAACCTCCTGTAATGGTCGTTCATGGGATATATGCAAATGATCCCTTAAGGGCATACAATGTTGCAGCTACATGGCCTTGAATATATGTGTGTGTGTGTGTGTGTGTGTGTGTGTGTGTGTGTGTGTGTGTGTGTGTGTGTGTGTGTGTGTGTATGTATATGTGTGTGTGTGTGTGTGTATGTGTGTATATAATATATATATATATATATATATATATATATATATATATATATATATATATGCATCAGTTGCTATTTCAGTTTTTTATTTTGTTTTTCTCCAAATAATTTACTCAGATAGCAAGGCAGAAAGATGTTTAACTACTGATGGGATGATGAAATAGTTAAGTCACGTAAACTGAGTTATTCTAATTGTGTTTGCTTTAGACAGAATATTGTTACACACTTCTCTTATTCCTGTTCTATAAACCTGAGCACTGTACCATGCAGATGAGTAAATATATATGGTGTCAGTGGTACAACAGGTAGCATCTTGTCTTTGGTGAAGAGAGCTGTGGGTTCTATTCCCCAACTAGGTAGATGGATTGCAGACACTGCAAGGCAGTATAAAGGGTGTACTGCACTCCTGAGTGTGTTATCCCTCAGATGAGATATTAAACTGAGACTTCATCCGCCTGAGTTGGTAATAGCTCAGGTGAATGTAAAAGATCCCACAGCATCTATCAAAAAAGTATAAGAGTTTCCCTGATGCCCTGGTCAAATTTCCCCAATAAGTGTAAGTACCACCTCGGGTCTCTCCTAAAAAATAGGCAGCTATCCTATCGGGGCTAACTTGGCTAACAAAAGATAAAATAAAATTAAATATGCTTAGTATCTGAGAAAAAAATACTCTGATGGTGTGCATGTTACCATGGAGATATATGATATAGGACACTTACAGATAAGGAGTCAGAGGTTGCAGAGTCTTGCATCCTACCTCCAAATATATGCAGCCTGTATAACAAATACATATTCCATATAGCTTATGAGACACACCAGAGCAATTGACCCATAATACTACATAGGAATCCAATTAGTTTCTTATAGTGAATCATAGTAAACATTCTGAAGTTTCAGATTAACAAATTACTTAGATCAGTATTGTTTGACAGAAATTCTAATACTCTACATGTTACACTCTGGCATATTAAAGGAAGTGTAGCTAAAGGGAATTGTGAAACAGAACTGAATTAGTTGCTAATAAACATGACTGCAATCAGAAGAATGATGCATACGTAAAGGTTAGGCAAACATTTCGGGATAACTCATGAAGTTTCCAATGAGAGAGTAACACAATGAACTGTTTATTTATTTATTTAACATTTGTTGACCGGGAATGTCCGACTAGGTTCCACAGAGCCTGTTTTCAGCGGAGGCCCGGGGAGAAATGCTCCAGATGTGTCTTTGGAAATGTGGGAGAGGCCCGAGTACGGAGGAAACCCAACAACACAGGGACACAGGCAAACTCCACACAGACAGCACCTCAGCACCTCAGCCGAAAAACCGAGAAGGCTTCTTGTGGTGAGGCGCTAACGCATTTGCTGCCCCTGTGTAAATTGTCTTAGCTGAAGGTATAAGTTAATGAATGATTATTTCTGGGAGATAAAAAGAAAAGTCTTAGACAAATTATGTTATATATTTAGATGTTTTTAGTTATACATTATTGAGTGTGGTTTTCTTAAAGTAAGTTTTATCCAGTTCTGACTGTTTCAGGGCCAAGATTTAATCAGCCTCACTGAGCAAAGAAAATGTTTGAGACAGTGACATTGCAGACATGCACCCACAGGTACATGAATTTTCATGAGACAAACCGACACTGGACTATTTAACAGAAACAGACATCTGTCTAATGGGGAATGTGCTTACAGTACTTGTTAATACACTATATTTTGTACTAAAGGATCTTCTACAGCTTTGATTATACTTGCTGTCTTTGCTTTTAGAATCTAAGTAAAGTACAAGAATTTAGTCTGTTAATATATCTATGATGAGCTTTAGTGTGTTTGAAAGGAAGTGTGAGAATATAGGGATAAGACCACTGTAGGACGGCATGAAGGATGTGTCTCTGGGTCTATTTACATACTCCCTGGTCATCATCATGAGTAATCTGAACAGTAGTGAATTGAAGCTACCATCCTTTACCACCTCTGATTGCTTTCCTTTGACATGGTAGATTATATATATTATATATTTGTGAAAAAGTCTCCAAATTAAGGACCTTTCTTATCAGTACTATTAGTTTATAAATTTGGTAGAATAAAATAATGTGGATTAACATGGATTTTATGAAATAAAAAAAAGAAAAAAATCTGCAACTATAATGATTCTTCTTATTTACAGAATATAATCCATCACATTGTTTTAAAAAATGACAACTTCTGGAGAAGTAGAGCAACATTTTGAGCCACCATCAGGGAAGTCCATGAAGTTAAAGACAGACAGAATGCAACAGATTTCAGTGGCAAACAGATGCATGACTGCTATATTCAATTTAATGTTTTCCAATAATACTTTAACATTAGTAGGAAACACTGATTACTCTGTTAGGAATCTCTAACTCATTCATTCTAAATATTAATTCATTTTCTAAACCACTTGTCCTGCTGATGTTCATGACTCAAATTCATCATGTCGGATTGTTAAATATTTAAGGCAAAATAAAAGATATAATCCTTTCAACAAGTTTTGATTGTCCCATGGTCTTCTGCTTATGAGGTATGCCTAGTACAAACCCAGTGGGAGACAAAAAAGCTTTCTCACAAGATACTCAAAATGACTCCTCTCAACATGGGAGAGCAGTGGTGGACCTGTGTGGTTTGCTAAGCTCTTCATTTCGTCATGTAGATGGAGCCTAGCTATCCTTAAATAAAACTGCATTTTTGTCACTTTTATCTATGACATTATTCTTTGTGACAGTACTTAAAGCTTATAACTAGAGATGAGGAAGGGCTGTAGACTAATACTTGGAGAGTTTTGTTTTATGACTGCTTTCACTTAAAAAACATATTCTAATACAATGACTGCACTAATGCTGCTGTTATACTCACTCACTTGTCAAGCTTATGATTCCTTCTATCTTCGGTAAGACCCCAAGATTCTTTAACTCTTCTACCCAATATATCTGCATTCTCCTCAGCTTCAGAAGGCAGTCATCTACTTTTCTGTGAGAGAAAGATAACAGGGAATGCTGATTTTCTTTTTTGTTTCTGGGAAAATACCATAAAATCATCATCTTAACTGTCTTGGCACTGTGAAAGAAAACAAGGTATTTACAAAGGAGTTTGTCATTTTACTTCAGTGCAGTCATTCAACTGAACTTGTATTTATTCTCATATAGATAGATAGATAGATAGATAGATAGATAGATAGATAGATAGATAGATAGATAGATAAATAGATATAGAACACATAATGAAGCTTCCTCTTAAATTTCTTTTCAAGACTTGTGGAGGAAAAAAGTAATGGGAACAAATGATGAAAATCAGGGCCATTTTTTTTAAATATTAGACATACTTGAAGGTTTACTAGAACAATAAGTTTACAATAACTTGAATTTTCAGAACAAGAAATATGAAACTTTAATAACTGTCATCATTAAATCAATGTAATCTACAGTGATTTACCAGAAAAAATATAATGGAGAGGGCAAAAATATTAGGCAAAAGCAGGGATGTTCTACAAAAATCAGTGAGAGTTGAAAGGTATGTAACAAAATCATAGTGATAGCTGAGGATTACACTTAAAATCATGGCAACATTTCTTAGGTTTTATCTCATAAAAGTAGAATTTTAGTTTTTAAAAATTATAAATGTGTCCCTGACCATGGCCTCAGATTTTCAAATAGTATTTTCCATCTCAAGACACTTCATATTGATCAGCAAATCACTTCAGTGTATATGGTGCAGATCTCAGTCACATCTAATTAGACAGCAACATCCACTTCCCCACCCTGAATGCCCGTCCAGCCTTTGCTGTGCCTTGATATCCAATCCATGAAAATCATGAACAAGGTAGAGACAAGCATATGATAGCTAGAAACCAACACCCACTGTGAATATTTTTGTGTTAAAGTCAAAAAGGCAGAAACAGCCCTCACTCTTGCCACACAACTAACTAGCACGCATCACCATCAGCAGCAGCGACAGCAGCAGTCCTGGATTCTTCTAATCTTGTAGCACTTGCCTGAAGACATTTTAGTCTGCTAAGTTACACGTCTAGTACATGCCATCAACATGGATGTGGACAGGACTGGCAAGCTCCCACACTTATTTCATACATGTGGTATCTGTCTAAGTTCAGATAGGTGATCCACTAGTTTATAGCCAAGATTTATTCCACACTGATCCTTCTAAATTCAATAGTGTCTATTGATGAAGTCAAATTTCCAGCATTCTTGTCATGAGCCTTCTGTGGGAACTTGAGACGTGTGATACTTCTATGCTTGGAATATGACCTTCTGTCCCACCTTTTGAAAATGCATACTGCTCAGCCACCTGAGGACAGAATCAGAGGCAAAGCTTTGGAAAATCAGGAACTTCTGTCTTTCTGACTTTCATGCACACAGTGGTTACTTGTGAATCCTATGTCCACAGCTTGTCATAGACGTACCACAGTGATCATCTGTTTAAGTAACCTAATCACATAAATGTATAAGTAACCTAATCACACAAATGGCACTATTCACAAGTAGACCAGTTTTCTACAGCTGCAGACGTACAATTTGTGCACTTCCACATGCTCAACATCATGTCACTATGAGAACTGCTGAGTACAATGGTATGTGGCTCTAACTTAGTCCATAGCAATTTTATATCATATAAACAGAGTGAAATGGAAGCAGAATCAAGTTAGAAAGGAGGAAGTCTGAGTAAGTGAATACACAGAATAATCCAGGGAGATGGAAAAAGCATTGTAGTTTGGAGGAAAAACGTACTTTTTCAGACAGTTACCCATTTTTCTTTTTTGAATCAAAGGGTGAAAAGTTAAGAATATAAGGGAGGATAGTTGTTAATGGAGAAGACTGGACTGCTAACATGATAAGGAGGTGAAACAAAGGGAAGAGGAACACAATGAATAAGGATCAGTTGCTATGATGGCTCACTATTATGCTTCCCAGGGCAACACGCAGCTAGAGGTCAGTCTCCTCCATGACTTTCCTCTCTACTCAGTCCTGTCCAAATTCACATGCTGGGCAGTGTCAGGCAGTGGTGTTACTCTACTAGTTGCTTAAGGATATTCTCTGGGTGGCCAATGTGTGCATCATGCTCTTGGTCCACTGTTGCCATCACCACTTCCTCCATTTCTTGGCAGACCATGTATTGGGATCTACGGGCAGTCTGAAAAAAGAATTTTAATCCCCCCCGGTCTGATTAGTGACAACTGGAAGCCATTACAAAACCATCTATGTCACCCACAATAGATTATCTATATTAGACCAGGGAGATGCAGCTTTAAATGAAGATGGATATTCAAGAGAAAAGCCATGTCAGTACAATGGTGTGGGGACAACTGCTGAACCACAGATGCACCAGCTGTGGCTGACACTGTATAACATAGTAAAAGAAATGGAAATAAATGAAACAACACACATATATAAAAACATAATGAAGGAATATTGAGAAAGAGAGAAAGAAAAGACAAGATGCACATTATTATCATGTCTGCCTCACTATCAGGCATACAAGTAGCTACAGAAGTGCAAAACATTTGCTAACTATTAACTTACCTCTGTACTGTCTTTCTCCAGACAGAGTGGAGGACAGCAACATCCCCCAGTGACATAGATATCCTTCAGGAGGGACTACATCAGACAAATGACTGGTGCTCAAACCACAGCCTAAAACTGAATGTGAAACAATGCATTATCATGCCCTTTTGGAAGTCAAATACCTCTGCAAATTACAACATCAAAAGCACACCCCAAAATGTAGTCTCAAAGATGAGAGAGCTAGGTACACAGATAGATAGTAGCCTGAACTTTGACTGCCATTTGTCCACAGTCATGAGGAAGTCCTTCTGTGTGGCACAAATTATAAGTAAAGGAATGGCATCCAGATCGAAGGAAATCTTGGTCCCACTCTACTTGGCCCTCGTTAGACCAATAATTGAGTACAATGCTCCATTTGGCATGTACTTGAGTAGCCACTTACAGCAACTGGAGTGTCCTCAGAGGTTCCTCACAAAGAAAATAAAGGGTATAAAGAACTATTCAGATAGACCAGGGAGAGGCAGCTTTAAATGAAGATGGATATTCAAGAGAAAAGCCATGTCAGCACAATGGTGTGGGGACAACTGCTGAACCACAGATGCACCAGCTGTGGCTGACACTGTATAACGTAGTAAAGACAGACTTATCCCATTAGTCTGTCTCCTACTGACTATTAAGGGGTGAACTATGCCTAACCTACAAGGCACTTAAAGGAGCTGCTACACTTCTGCAATCAAACAGCATGGGGGTCACCCAATCTAGGATATAAACAGTCAATGACTCAAACAAAAGATGCTGAAGAGACAGATATGTGTCTCAGGGATTGCCCCTTCTTTGGAACAAGCTTCCTATTCACATTAAGCACAGCCCTTCCCTAACTCTCTTCAAATGCAAAAGTAGAAATGAAAGCAGAATAACCACCACAGCAAAATACAAATGTAATAAGTTTAATGGTGAGTGCTTTTGCAATGTTACCACTTCATCAGACCAAATAAAACCATAATGTAACAATAATATAAGGAATAGAAACACCAATAAAATTATAGCAACAATTATAACACACCAATAAAAATCATGGAAAAGTTACCGCCTCTTTGTCAAAATAGGTTTTAATGGTAAACTAGAATTAAGACCCAGCATACTATGTGCTTGCGGAGCTACAATCCATTTAAATTCTACCCTCTCAATATAATTGTTAAAGTCACCATCCCTCACATTATGTGTAGCTAATAAAACAGACCATTTGTTTCTAACAACATCACAAAGCAGGTGAATATCTCTTCAAATGCAACTTGGATCAATGGATGGGATTCACAGATTCATACCTGGGATAGTGCCTATATCCCTTATGAACAAGGGCAATCTGTGAGATTCTCAAGGCATTGGCATGAATCCATGCCATTCTCTTGCCTCTAGGGGCCATATATTGGGAAAAATTGGGTTATACTGGTTAGGCTTGTAAGGGCTATTACGCCATTAGCCTAGTAATCTCCCACAAACCTATGAACCTATGTATGCAATGGTAATACAGGAAATATGTATAGCAAAGCATAGTACAGGAGACAGTGCTATTGTAAGATGTGGGTCTAAAGGGGTACTCATTAATATTACCAATTTATCCTGGGATAATCTTAGAGAATAATACAATTACTGTGCTGGAGGACCACACAGCCCATGGATGTTATAGGAGTGCAACTGTTTGGCTATGTCATGTGGAAAGGGACAAGAAAATGCATGTCAGACATGGCCACTTGTTCAGAAAATGCATGGTAAAATATCCATTGTGCCAGTGAGACATACTAAAGGTGGCCAATACAGTGACATTAACATGGTCATTTATCAGCCCATGGCATTAACTTTCTCAGAAGTAAGCCAGGCTTTACCACAAGAAAGACCAGTCATGACATGCATCTGCCAGGTATAAGTGGCACAGCCATGGGCAGTTTTTAGGACAGGTGAACACCAAATATGGGGGGTACATACTGTAGCTCTTCACAGCTCTGTATCAGCACACACAGTATACTAGTGGATCAAAAGTGTAGGAGATATGGCATTGTGTAGCAGTTGTTATGATGTAGAGGAATGTTTTGTCAATCATATGTCCTCTGCCCTGGAAGTATGGCCAGCACAAATGTGAATGGGTCAGTGCCTTCGACACTATGGACCCTGCAAGTGTATCCAGTTGGATCTATGACAAAACAGTAAATACACAAATGTCTAAATTTTAAAATATCAGTCCTACATGATTGAGCCAAAACACCAAAAAAAAAAAAAATATTTAAATTATCTTTTATGGAAAAGGCCAAGCCCTCTGCAATGCCCATTTCCACTGCAGCTTATATACACCTACTTAGAGATCATACAACAGTAGGGAGTGGGCAAAATTCAACTCCTCACTGTACAATGATCTCATGTTACCAGATACTGGCATTTTTCTATATTCTAATATTTTGATATAAGTTTCAGGTAGCAAATGGATTTACCATTGTTATCATTCAATGAAATGAATGGTACCCAAACAGCTGTATGCATTGGTGCGGCAGGGAGTGCTGCAAGTAGCCAAAACACAACTGTAATGTAGGGAAATGTTCTTCTAAAATTCGTTACTGGCCACTGCATAAGAAGAGATTGTCCATATGCTTTTGAGAAAGAAGTATATTGTTCTCAGTCTGCTCAGAAGGTGAAAATGAGTATAGAAAAATAACAAGGACATAAAAATAGATCTTGCAAGGGTCCTTTTAATTATTCATTACATTTAAAATGCACCTGTTATGAATACTTACTGTACACTTCTGTAGCATTCATTCTCTCGGTCTTTTTCTTTGCATTAATGCAAATGGTCTAGGTAGTCTGTATTGAGGTCAATGCAGTGGCGGGTGGAGTGGGTGATTGCAGTTCCAACACTGACCACCATGCAAAGGCAGTGCTAGGAATTGATCATGTACTGGGAAGCCTTTCAGGACTCCCAGAGCATGAGCATAAGAGCCATATTTTCATCCTTAGAATTCCACTATATGTACATCTGTTGCCATAGCTGTGCTCACCATGTGGACTTTTCTACAGTTTGCAAATCCATCGAGTCACTTTTTCACTTGATTTTCTTTTTAGTGTTTCAAAAATATTACAAGGGTAGTAACTGAACAGTAGATACTCCTTTCACATGCTTGGAAACTTGCTTTGTACAAAATGTTCTGATCTCTGGTTCTTTATTGAGTTCATTTGGGATTACTGGGGGGTTGTTTTTGAACAACTGTCAGGTGACTGGGAGAATGTACCTAATCAGTAGTTGTTATCATGTACTACATTGTCCATGGCATTCTATATTTTAGTAGTAGGCTACATTTAGGCGTTTGAAAAGGGCAAGGTGATACACCTGAGTATGTTTTGAGGTGCTTCAGTGTCTGGATCCCGTATCATGGATATGGCAATATATGAATAATGTCTAGTATCACCACCACCACCTCAGTCAGTGACAAAGGCACTGCAAGACATCATGGATGCAGACTCAGATGGGTGTGCATGCTAAACCCACCCATAGCAACTTCTCTCTTTTCATGCTGATTGAGCATTCTATCCTGCACTTGCTCTAGCATGTGCCAGTGGCAATAACTGGAGAAGGCACAGCAGTGGCTAGGCCATACACAGTCATCACAGATACCTATTGTATGCAGCCTAGACCTGTCTCACAGAAGCCTGTGCAGTGCAACATTTTCAACAGAAGTGTGCATGCACATTTCAGTAGCATCCACCTGTATTCAGATACATCATGTCACATCAAAGACACTACTCTTTCACTGATAAGCTTTTCTAGTGCTCCACAGTCACCACACCAACAGACATATATCCTGACCTGTAACATCCCCCCATGATACCCATTGAAGACAGCTGTAACTGTGGAACACCCAGTCTGTGTATATGATGCAATTATAGGCATGATAAGATTATTCTGCAACATGTTAAGTGACAACATTCACCTTAGTGGCTACCAGTTGTGAGGATAGTCTCATAAATATACATTTCTGCTAAACCTGCTGCTGTCCATCATATGATTTTGTGGTTCCTGTCTCTGTAGGCTGGAATTTCTTTTTGACCAGCTACTGCTGTGATTGCACTTGATCATGCAATTTTTATATATTTCTGAATCACTCTTCCATATTGCTTACCATTGTTTGCAATCTTCAAGACTCTCATTACAATAATATTGCTCATTTCCCTTTAATTATATGTTCATTTGCATAATGTATTGGCCACAGTAGTGGACACACTATGGAAACCCTCAGAATATATGTGGTCTCCTGATTGCGTCAAGTAATTGCTGCAGGCATCTGATCTAGCTTACCACAAATTCTGATAACTTTATCACTTAGCAACTCTTCTGACCTGACATTTGAGAATATATAAATTTGTGTCTAATGACACGACTATAATATAATTGAACAATAATGTTTTTATGTTTCACGCTACTATCAGCAGAAGAAGGGTATTGCTATGGGTACACCTTGTGCAAACACATATGCAAACCTGGTTTAGCATATTGGGAAAATAAAGTGATTTTCAATACTACACACAAATGGAAGGAACCCTTGAGATACTATACAAGATTTGTGGATGATGTGTTTCTGCTAAGGAGGGGTACCCATGATGAATTACTTCTTTTCATTGCCTATTTAGAGTCCACTACAGATTTTTTAAGGTTTAGTGTATCATGCTCTGATACCTTCATTGATTTTTTTGGATGTGCGATTGATGAAGAGTAGTGAGGGTTCTATAGAAGCAGCTTTGTATAGAAAGGATTGCTGGAGAAATAGTCTCCTGGTCTTTGACAGCATGCATCCTAGACATTTGCTTGAGAACATCTTAAAGGGTCAAGTATATAGAACATCTAGCCTGGGATTCATGAAGCCTGTGCCAGGCGCAGGCGTAGTGTAGGCGTTATAATGCCAAATATGGCCGCCGAGCGATTCAGGTACGATCCAATTCCATGTGCCCTACCAGCATACGCCAGATCTGCACAGCTCTCGGCTCAGGTATGCTAATCACCCCATGCACAGTACTGCAGCATGCAAATGAAGGTACATAGCGATTCATGAAGTGGCGTAGGGATAGCGGAAGCCTACAGAAATGTAAACCAAAAAAAAACTGTTTACATTTTGCCAAACAGAACATCGGAGCCATGAAAGCGGACCAGACTCATGTATTACAAAGTTAATATATGCCAATGGCTAAATATACAGCCAATGGCATAAGAAAAGATGCACAACACATAAAAAATAACAATTAATGTCATGGCCTCAGTAACGCAAAGTACATCCGCAGGGCATGTGTGCGCAAATGGGAACACAAGGAAAATATATACAAAGTCATAAAATAGCAATGTAACACAATCATGATTTCACCATAATATTCAATGGTATGCATGCTACACCACAACCAAGCTGCAAGGGTTGTTAAGGGCCTGTGACAGTGTTCGGCGCGGTAACTATGAATTAGTAGTCAATGCCATGCAAATGGGGCAAGTAATAGTGAATCGCAAATGTCCCGCTGGCCTAAGGATGTACCATACAATGCAGTGCTACAACACAGAGGAGTGGTCTGGAGGAATACATGACATCAGCAGTGGGGTGTGCCACCGCAGCTGTAAGCACATTGGAGCAATGCAAATCCGGGCTGCCCATTACTAAGCAAAGCCGCAGGACAGGGGCGTGGATGTAGGTATAGCTTTGCTTAGCTGAGAGCACACATGGTGTCCAAAAGTGCATGTGTATGTGGATGAAAACATGCCCGAAACCCGGTAAGCGGACACACGCGCCGCACACCACAGCTCAAAAAAGAAGTTTAGGGGAAGACAATAAGGAAATGCTGCAGTAGGGTAATTGGAGTACAACTAAGCAATTAACACCTATTAACTGACAGTGGGCCACTGATGGCAGCTAACAAGGCTGCTAGCAGCAACCTGCAGAACAGGATAGGGGAGGTGTCGGATTGCAAAGAAAAGAGAACTGTAACCACAGGGCAAAGCAAACCTGCAGTAGATCGGCTATAGAACACATTTAGCAAGACAATCCTGGTTCGGGAAAGTTCAAAACAAGAAAGCAGGCTGCTGGATGCATGCCAGACAATGGGAGGCGAATCGATAAGAAAAGTTAAGGCAAGGGCAAGAGGTAATCCATGGCAGCTAAATTTAATTCAACACCAAAGGCACTACAATAGCAGCACCTGTGGTAAAACACATAAAATACCCTGCAGCTCTGATTGTACATACACACCCTATGACATCATCAGTGTTCAAAGCACAATAGTATAAAGTGTAAAGGCACCTCACATACACTTGTGTATTCCCAAACACTGCACCATCGGTGTAAACAGATGGGGAACTTTTACAATGTACTTGTTGGGAGCTGCCATAGCTGTGATTCATTACCATGTGTGGAGACTGAAGGTGCTGTTGAGGATGATGCTGACAACTACCTCAGGCCCCAGAGGAGGAGAAGAGTGTTCAGACCAAGGGTAACCTACCAGTGGCTACATGATCTGGAGATAGTAGAGCGTTATAGGATGGACAGGGACATCATACAGCAAATAGTTGAGCTGCACCGGCCACGCCTGAGATCCAGAAACAACAGAGGGGAACCCATCCCAGTGGACACGAAGGTATGTGTAAGCTTGAGAATACTAGCCACAGGTACCTATCAAAGGCCAACTGGAGATATCATGGGGATCTCACAGGCATCAGCATCCAGGGTACTCCACCAGTTCCTGGGTGCCATGTTACCACATGCCAATGAGCATATATACTTCCCCCGAACTCAGGAGGAGTTGGACAGCAATATGCATCTCTTCCACCATGTGGCACTCTACCCGGAGGTACTGGGTGCAATAGACTGCACACACATACATATCAAGTCACCACCCGGTGAGCATGGTAGGAGCTACATAAACTGCAAGGGATACCACTCCATCAACTGCCAGGTCATGAGCAATGCCCAGGGCATTATCATGGATGTGTGTGCTGGCAGCCCTGGAAGCTACCAGGACTCCCACATCTGGCATGCCTCACAGCTGTATCAGGTATTTGTCAGGGGGGACATCCCATATGGCCACCTTGTGGGGGATGCTGGCTATGCACTGGAGCCATGGATGATGACTTCCATCAGAAATGCACACACACCCATGCAAGAACACCATAATGAGGCACATGCACAAACCAGAATCATCATAGAGTGTGTGTTTGGGATGCTGAAATCACGGTTCCATTGCTTGGACATATCTGGTGGAGCCTTGCAGTACTCTCCAGGCATGTGTGCCCACATCTTTATAGTATGTGCCATGCTACATAACATGATTCTGCGGAAACAGCTGCAGCAGGGACATAATGGTGAAGGACCTCACAGCCCACCGCAATTGCCATGGCCATCACAGGCACAGAGGGATTCAGACCACGAACACCCTGTGCCAGCCCCAGTAGGCAGACGGAGGCGTGTCCAATATGCCCACACCTTGGCAAAGAGGGAACGTATAGCACAGACACCGAGAGTGTAGGCCCCTATGGACTGACACACTTCTCCACCTGCACACACAGTAAAACAGATGGCACACACATGGCCACCTGTAAATTGTAATGTATAGGTGGCCTACTGTGTGAATCCTACATAGGCAGCCCTCAACTATTGCACACACAACAGCTATTGGAACAAGGAAAGTCAACAACTGAACAGTAAACGAAGCTAGCAGCATATGTTGATACTGTATGTATAGGTTCCTAGGTACATCGGTAGGTACTTGTCCGATTGTCAGAGGCCATTCATCAGCCTAGGCAAAATGTGTCTGCTATCGCCACCCCATCGATTAACTAACTGTCCCTCTTTGGAGCAGAGCGAATTGCGGGATCCATGTGTGTAACCACTGTTCTCCACCTACTCTGCATGGATTCCCCGGTGTGTTAATGAGGGCCTCCATATAATGTAATCAGGGATGTAGTGCCAAAGCATGGGGAGTACCCATGACAGGTATCTGCCACCCCAGCATTCTCCAGTTATGGTTGTGTCAAGGTGTAGCACATTATAGTGTGTGGCTCACTGTGACATAGATTCCCAATGCTGGAGCGCATCCATTAAACATCACTTGGACATACCATTAATAGGTATCATCCATATGTAAACTAACCAAGTTACACAATTGATTGCAGTATGGAGGAACAGCTGTAGTACAGTCCATATACAAAACACCATAACACTTGTACAAATCCCAGATGACCAAGTGGTAAAGCCACTGACTGTGTCATGCATGTTCCCGTTTCCACATCCTGCAAGGTCATCAGTTACGTAATCCCAATGGCAGGAATAATGGATGTTGGATGCTGGTCATTAGAGCAGGTTTAAGCACATGATAGTGGGTTTATGTGGCGGCAAGTGACGGTAAGCATCATTTAAACATGACTACACGGATATGCGCAAAACAGGTCTAAGCTTTGCTGAATTCCACGCAGATCACAGTCAAAGATGTCCAGAACAGGTGAAACCAGCATTATTCACCCTTGTACTAATAGTGCCTGCTCTGAGAGGTAAAACGACCACTGCCAAGAGTAGAACACACAACCATGTACACAATTACCTACCACTAAGCTACCCAAGATGTACCAATGGCAGGTGTGTATTGAGCCAGGTTAAAACACAAAAGGGTGGAGTTCAGGAAACAGTATACACCGCCATGTACCCAAATAGGGATAGAAAGGGTGATAGAGAGATGTATGTCGATATATACGGATATACATATATCTGCAAATATATAGACAGGTTAACGACATGTACACAACCATGGAGGTACAAATAAATAGGATTCTGCCAACTACCGAATGCTTTACATACTGACACCCGTAATCACGAGGCTTAAAGACCGAAAGACCACAGTACCGGAACACTATAACCACGAGTAATATTATCATGATGTTAAGGGACATTTAGTTATTGCTGCTGGTGCTGCGGTCCAGGTAGGTACTGTGTTTAAGTGTGGTTCCGATTGCTGTAGTGTGTGTAAGTGTGTGTTGAGAGTGCGGTGTGTGTTTCCATGGGACTGTAATGTGTGTGTGTGTGTGTGTGTGTGTGTGTGTGTGTGTGTGTGTGTGTGTGTGTGTGTGTGTGTTTGCATCGTGTGTCTGTTCATGCTAACTTGGAGGTCGATTATTACAGTAGTTGTGGTCATAGATGGCCTTAGGCATACGGTTACCACCTGTCCCACTTTGAGAGGGACAGTCGATCTTTGGGCAGTTGTGTCCCGACAAAAAATATTAAAAAGGACAAATGTACCGCGATTGTAGGACATAATTATGTCCCATATATTATGTAATAGTTGCATTAAATAGTTATTCCTGTATCTAAAATATTTAAATGTTACAAGAAACATAATAAGCAACTAAAGTGCTACAAGAATAAGGATTTATTTAGGACAAAAGTAAGTTCTACCCTTTGTACTGACAGTGGGTATGTGTCAGCCTCTAAACCCCGATGTGTGTCCTGCAAATGTCTCACTATGGCCATTTGAAAATGTGGCAACCCAAGCCAAAGAGGTTCAGTCACCAACGCAACTGCAATGAGTGCAAATATCTGTGACAGAAATACACAAGCCAGCTTTCATTTAGCAACATTTCATTACATATCGATGTATTTCCAGAGGGATTGAAGGATCAACATCACCTGCATGCCATATAGGAACCAATTTACAATGGCTTAATGAATAAGCCTGCAATAACCATAGTATTAGTCTACTAAATGATAAGTCTTCAATTAGGGAAGGAGCCCCCACACACATATGGAATATGTATAAATGCAGTCCCCACAAACCTTTATCTGCTATGGACACCCACCTACATCTCCCCTCCACCCGAAACAATTGCAATACAGACTGTAACAACATCACAAACATCCACTCACTCAATGACATCTGCAGAAGTGTTAACATACCTTGTGAGAGACACACTTGTAATGGTGCCATGTGAAATCGTTGCTGTTGTACAATGGAACAGATGCCAATGCTACAGGTTTTGTTTGCAATAGTCTCGTATCAGATGGTTGAGATAACAGCTACACTCACATGTAGAACTACATACTCTAGCCATGGGGGACATGAATTCAAAATATCTGTGTCTCTCCATATAGCAGTTGCAGTTCATCACAATAAAACAAATCCAGACCGTCTCCCTCAAAGGTAGGGCAAAAGGGCAACACCCAAGTGGAGTATTCAATTATACCCCACTGTTGCCATGTAATTGGCCAATGGAGTAGCTGCACAGCTGATGTGCATGTAATAATTTACTCCGGAACACCAATTGGTGGCAGGATACCACATGTTACAGGTATCTACGTATAAAATGATGGCTTGCCATACATTCAAACTGTATGCTCATAACATAGAACCGTTTAAACAGGAAAGGAGTAACACAGACATTATCATAAACTCAGACCACTAAGAAGGTATGTAGAACATCAGTATGTTAGTGTATGCAGTGCCTGTTCTGTATTAATGAAAGTGTACGCAATGCATACAGTGGGAAAAGGTATTATGTAGTGATGTATTGTTGAGCATAGTAATGCTTGTAGAAATTGTGTGTACTGCTGTGGGTCACAAGGTAAACACCTCATACACCACAAAGGATGCTACATAAGGGCTTTAAACATAACAATTCCACTCCAGCAGCTGTCAGTGGTAGGGTTTGTCCAACAAGTACGTGCCATAACAGGGATAGTATATGTTGATATATTGTAACAGTAGGCATATGTATGGGCGTATAACGAGAATAATATGCCTAAGGTGGTCCTGCTGTGCAATTATGCTTGGCATTATGGGATATTGTTTCAAAAATGTGAAATATACAGTATTGTAGGTAGATATGTCAAATATTTTACATAGCATTACTGTTATATTATGCAAACATAAGGTATGTCTATTAGAATGTACAATACACAATAACAGGATACATATGGCTTGTAGTCACCAGACAGTGTAACAGCATGATAGCTAATTGAAATGGAAGAGCAACTCAATTATCCATGCACAAAGGACATGTAATAGCTTCATAGGTTCATAGTTAGATACTATGCTGTCTGGCCAAGTCCATTTGTAAGTGCAACTACAGTGTTTTCACTGGTGGCACCTCCTTAGGTTAGTGTCCTGTGCCTGTGAACAGTAGAGCCATTTGTTTCCCGCACCTGTGTACAGTACAGCCACTGCAGTGATCCCTGGCATATATGTCTGTTCCCCATCCACCCATTGAGGTATCTCATGAAGAGTGCTAGTGAGGGTCTCTGCCTGATGTACATAGGAATCATGTTCCAAAGCATGGTGAGTGTCCGGTTCAGGAATGTATCCCTCCAGCACGTCCTACTCATCGTTGCGTTTGGATACATATCCCAGAGCATGTTGCTCTCAGTGGCTTTTGCTTATGTTGCTTATGTGGAGCATATCCATCAATATTGTTGTGGACATGGGCCTTGTATGTTCAGTAGCAGTCACCTCTGAGTATGCAGTATGCAAATGAGTACATTTGGGGTTTCTGTAGTTGTGCTGCATACGTCATCCTTCGGAGATGAGTAATCCTGTTGGTGTGTTAATGTTGTGGTATTTAAAGCCATTGCTGTTCCGTAAGGTACACCCCAAATGGGGTGTTGTACCCTTGAACGTGTTTCATAAGTCAGGGGTATAGAGGTATAATGGCTGCCTTTGTTCTGGCTACAAACCCATTACAGATTAGGGTGGCCATGTAGAAGGATATCCATGCTACCTTGGCAATATGGTTATCAAAGGAGTGGGTGCTATCTACGTGTGTACTAAGATCCCTTATAATGTCTTATGTATGTAGGGGACTACCAGCTATGTGATAGTCAGTGGGTGATTGGTGTAATCCAAAGGGGATGTCTATGCACCTTGTGGCATGCCTCTTGAGGCCATGTTACCGACACCAGGTATCCGTCACAGTGACACCCTTATGGAGGGTGTCTGTATCAGCTGGTGAATCAATCATGGCTCCTAGTTTGCAGTCGTCTGGAAACCTATTCAGGGAGAGTCCTTCTGTGCTAGACTGTACCTCAGGGAAGCATATACAGAACATGAGGGGCCCTATGACTGAGGACTGGGGTATGCCAATTGTAACTGATGTACAGTAGGAACTACAGTATGCTACCCTTACTGTGTGTGTCCAGTCTGTGAGCCACTTTGCATAACATCTCGAGATGTAGGGGTCGCTGTGCAGGTGGATGTGTATATTGACAATACCAGAAATGTGGAACGGTGTTGAAAGCCAATGAAAGGACAAGGTAGGCTGTGTGGACCTCCTTACCATCATCTACTACCTTGGTAACTGTCTCAAAGGACTCCACCAGGTGTAGTAGCCATGGTCTGGCCCTAACAAATCCAACCTGGGTGGTATCAAAGGTTTGGAGGCCACCAATGTCTTTGTGAATGACTTCCATGATGATGTTCTCCATAGCCTTGCAGAACAGTCTAGTCAGGCGTATAGGGCAATAGTTCCTCTGGTCCATTGTGGCGCGACCTTTGTAGAGTGTGATAACTGTTGCTGTGCGCCATTCAGGGTCCACAATGCCTGATACAAGGCTATTAGTGAATTTGGTGCCCAAGTGGGGAGCCATGTCGTTCTGAGGTTTGTGTAAATTGCAGCCTGGGATGTTGGATGGTCACATGGAGTTTGTGTTCCAGGCTTTAGAGAATGCAGATTTGAGCTGCATAGTTGTGACCGCAGGGACTCTGCATTGTTCCTGTATAGATTTGTTCCCTTTAGGGTGTGAGAGGGGTGTAAAGTTAGCATTGAACCTATCTGCCAGGATGTTGCCAACATCAGTCAGTTCTGTAATGTTCCTGCCTAACTGTTGTATGTCAGAGCAGATGTGGGTATTGCCATCGAGAGTAGTGACATACCTCCATAACGCTTTGTGGTAGTCCTTGGAATGTGTTGCAGTAATGTTTACATACCTAGCTTTGGAGGATGTGATAAGGGATCTCAAATTCCTACTGAGGCTGACCACCCATGGGAGTGTACCCTACTTTGCAACAGTCTCCTCCTTCTGTCATACATTATGTCCATGGCAGTGGACCCCCAGAGTGATGTCCATTATCTGGTGGGTACCGCCATGGTTCTGTTTGGGACAGCATGATCCATGCAGTAGTGTAAGTGCTAATGAAGTGCAGTTGTGAATGTTTCAGCGTTTGTAACTATATTGTCCATCTGCACGGGTGTCATGACATTTACTACTGCTGTCATACGAAGTCTGAAGCTGGCTTTGTAGAAATATTGTACTGTGCTTTCCGTGAAGGGTGTGGTACCGGGATGTGGATAACAAGGGTGATTAGCATACGTTCGGAGCTGACTAACAAGGGGATAACCCCAGGAGTGGAACACCAGTCACACATGTTGGTAATGTCCTGGTCTAGGATATTGTTGGCCTTGGTGGTGGTGTGTAAAGGTTGATCCAGCCAATTGGTGGTTATGAATCACCGAAAGTGTTGGCCTAATGTGTTGGTACTTGAGTAGGTATCACAGTTAAGTGTGGGGTAGTGTCAGTCTCACATCAGTAGTTCCTGTTTGAACCCTACTTTCCAGTACACCAAGAAATGAGGGTCATTAACTGTGGGGTATGGTGTGGAATCTGTAACAAGCTACAATTTGTATAGCAGTTCTGGCCACAGTTAGTTGCACTTGGATTACCTCTGATGCATTGTGCTAAGCAACCAGCATGGAGGTGTGTACATCCTTGTGAAATATGGACACACCTCCGCCATTGGTGTTCTGGTCCTGGTTACATGACTGAAAGGTGTGGTCTGCATAATAGCCTGTCAGTGCAGGGGTGCTCTCCGGAGCCTAGAAGCAGGTCCCAGTCACTGCAGAGATATCAAAGTGGTCCATTATAAGGAGTGCCTCGGCTGAGTGCATTTGAGATGAAGATGTCAAGCATTGAGTAACATTAACCTCAGGTTTTGCTTGCCTGTACCTGTTCTGGTGGTGAATATGTTATTTGAAATGTCTAAAACAGGCAGTATAGGAGCAGCAAGAGCCTTAGATGTTATCCATAATCCCAGGGCTGACAGGTGTGGTCATCTGTGCAAAAGCATTGTGGTTTGTTGACCATGTCATTCAAAGCAGACAGATACTAGATACCCTTGGAATGACACCAGAAGCATAGGCAACTGTTGAAGTGAATAATTATGTCGTTGTACTGTGTTATCAGTTTGGACTAATGCAGAATGCTTCTCAGGGCTTGGGCGATACCTGCCTGGGCTACAAGATCGGAGAGCTATTGCATGTCCCTGTACATGTAGTCCAAGAAGTTACATATCAGGACATTCATACTAACATGAAGAATGACAGTCATATTGTACCTTTTGAGGAGTGACCTGAGTGCATAGGTTATGTTGTGGATCCTGTTACCCGACAGCCAGATGAAAGTGACTATCGCCTTTTGTAGCCTGCTGAGTGGGACATCAGTGTGACCGCCTACAGTGTCACCTATGACTAGTGTGTTGGGTATGTTATAATACCCTATCAGCTGTAGTTGATGGGCATACATGAGTCTGTGGGCTATAAGTAATTGGTGTTGTGTTGGGTGATGGGGGCTGCCTCTGTTGCCTACACACAGTAGTATGGGGAGGCTCTGCAAATGTTGTAGTCTTACTATGTGTGGCCTGTGGTGGTGGAGATCTAGTGAGACTATGTGATGAGTGGGGTGTGGTGCAAATGTTTAACATCCCCACATGATTGTCAGGTTCAGTCTGGGTTGGAGAGAGCACTACCTCCAGCATGGCTACATATGTGCATCTCCCACAGGCTGTAGTGCCGTATGTTAGGAGGTGTGCACTGACTATGTACATGAGACAATTGCTATATTGCCTCATGTTGCCCATATTCATCATATAGACAGGCAATAACACTGGTAATTGACACTTGGACATGCCTGTATATTCAACCATTTCTCACAAGATATGTGAGGTAAGTGTGTACAACAGCTGTTATACTGTAAGCAAGCTGGAAATGTAAGGACAAACTGTGTTTACCTGTAGGAAATGAGTAGGATTGAGTGATATAGTAATTAGTAGCTCATGACGTGCTTACATGTTCTGAACAAGTGTTGAGCATGAATAAGCAATACAGATAGGGTGTTGGATAACATAAACTCACTGCCCCCCCAACAGGTACACAATCACATATCCATGAACACTACAGAGCCCCTGTAACCATAACTATGATGGTATAAGGTGCACTCAGGCTGCATGTGACCTGTTCAAATCCCTGGTCGTATAATACACATATGGCAAAACAGTTTGCTCTACACATACACTTCCATGTAAAACATAGGTTCATGTCAGTCTGTGAAAACACTGAATGGAGCACACCAACAGTTATCACAACCCACAAAGTGGAGACGCCACTCATAATGGGAGGCACTGCACTATTACCAAGCTGAATATGGTCTGAAAGTCTATGAACCTTAATCAACGTAGATGTTGTTAGCAGTACAGATGTAGATGACAGTACGGATGAATTCACACTGCATAGCATACCTGTGGCAGGTCATAGGACATCATCACCCATACTGTGTTCCACCTACACTCAGTATACTAGATGTACCTTCGTATGTCACAGGAGTGTTCTACCAGTAGCCTGTTGATAGAAGCAACACTACAAAAGGTGTCTGAGTAACATGTGAATATCACACCAGTGGCAGCTACAGTAAAACAGGTTTAATGTTTTGTATTCCCCCGTCATTGTAGCCTATACCACACAGACAAATGGGTGGCATCTGCGTATGTAAGTATGTGAATGGCCATGACCTAGGAGCAATAGCTGACTCAGTGTTGTGGACAACATACAGAATGGGCTTTGTGGGTGAGATGCGTGACATATGTGCACAATCTGACAGCTGCTTATTGCATTGTCACCGCTATGTTAATAACCCTGTACCCATTAACTACCACCTAGGCAGCAGTCAACATTATGGATACTGTGTGTAAGGGATGGTGCTGTGCAGTTTACCTCCCTGAGCTAGTGACATCACCAGACCTATTAGGTAGTCATAAGAGGCAACACAAGTCATGACAGGGTGCCATCCATGAGCATGGAGATCATTGGACAGCAATACTCAGCACTCAAGTGACCAATATCGGATCGCATATCACCTTTAAGGGGTATTGGCCATGCTTGGATGGGCAACACCAGCCTTCACAATCCTCATCTCCACTATGCAGCATGTTGCCTACCCTGCATAAAGACATGTGCAACACTGTGATGTTGGGCATGCTACATGTACATATCCTAATCTGAAAGACATACGTCATGGACAGCCACCTTCCTAGTACAAGGGTCACCACATGCTGGACAGATCCCTGTGCCATACATGTTACATACTCCTCCTTCCAAAAAAAAAAAAAAGTTTTAGAACTGTATTGGCAGATACCTTGTTTTGCTAATGCTCCCCCCGGATTGAATAAAATATGTTCCCTTTATCCTATTTTGAAGTTAAAGAGTTTGTGTCGCTGAAACACTCCCATCACAGTATCTGATTCAAATTTGTTGACGCTTCATGTTAGATACTGTTTTTAGCATATTATTACTAGACATTTATCTTGGAGACATGCATGTTTGTTACAGTAGTAGTTTGACCCATAATGTTTGGCACCAGTTATTGTACTGTCTTTGTTAAATCAATTAATGACATTGAATATAGAAAATATTTTTTATTTTTATTTTTTAGTATATACTGTTGTGCGAACAATGTAATTCAGTGTATAGGTTTTCACTACTACTGTATACATTAAAATATTTTAGTTTAATAGTGTTTTGGTTGGGTTTTGCATATTTATGCATTTTATTGTTCATTAGTATAAAAATAAAAATAAAAATAAAATATAATAAATTGGGATGTTCGATAGTGTTTTTTTACACTATTGATTTACAAGTAATAATCTTGTTTACTCACTTGCATGAATAAGCAAGTTATACTTATTGAATACATGTTAATTTATTTACAATAAGCAGTAATGCTATATATAACATAGTTAGTATGTAAAAATACATTGTGTATATGATTTTATGTATGCGTGTGATCATAGGAACCAGTGATCCTAGTTTATGTGATCGCATGTTATATTGGTGACAGTTTTCATATTGTACATAACACATTCCAGTAGATTGTTATGTACACATCTTTGGTACACTTGGTGTTTATTAGCAAGATGATCAAGGTGGTTTACAAACAATTACCATGTATGGTCCGATATATGTGAATTTATGGTGGTTCCAAGTTAAATGTAAAAAATTATAACAGTGGAAAGATTTTGTTACTATTGCTTCATTTATTCACAGAAATGAACTAAGATTTTATTAGCAAATATTTTTATTATTGAACTTTTTATGAATGTAACACATGTTATATAGGTTTAAAAAAAAAGCACTGAATGTGTCACTAGGTTTGAGTGCTTTTTACATGTTGTTAGTTGCTTAGTAACAGCGCTTGTATTTTGGCGACAAAAATGGATTTAAACCTTACAGTTTTTTCAGTTGTTTGTCTGAAGAAGTCCCACAACCTGTGGGACGAAAAGCACTTAACTTCATGTCTGGCAAATAAATTGTTCTTCTTTTTTAACAAGCAAGTGTCGTTTCATGTTGAGCTTGTACTTTTGGACAGTACTGTGTATTGGAGTGCCTGTTTCAGTTCAAATGAACTTTTTACATGCTTAAGGATTGTTTATATATTGGAGCCGCTGTTTTCAGTTTGTTGTCTTCACATGCTACATACTCCTGCCATACCATGCAACCCTGTCCAGCAAAGCTGCACATGTCATCTCTGTCATACATGGTGTGATGACCGCATGGTAGATGTATAATTAACTGTCTGGATCAGTAATGTGGCACTGATTCACCTGTCGGTGGGAACATGGCTGTCGAATACAGCTAGAAAACATTACATTCTATGCCCATACATGGCCCAGGGCATACACACCCCTACATGATCTTGGCCGTACATGCTATAGTTGATAACCATCCCTGTGAATACCATCTGGCTAGCCATTGTCCCATGTGTATCACATGTGCAACACAGGCGATATGTGGCAGGATGTTGAACTGCTGTACAGTGCCGTGTAGATGTATATGGCAAAACACATGCATATAAAGGTTTCCATGCACATGTCTGCATTGTCACTGCCCATGTCCATTAAGGCAGTGTATGTGATGATATGTGACATATACACAGCATCAAGGTAACAAACATTAATGTGCACACATTCAGGCATGTGCTGATAGGTAAGAACACAAGTACAGGCAAACAGACATGCCCACATCAAGACAGCATTAACATGGAGTATGAGCAATGTAATGAGGTGACACACATATATGGTGATAATATCCAATCCCCATCGGGTGTTACATGTGTGTGACACAAACATGTCAGTCATGTCAGTGTCATGACGATTTGCAAAGACAACTGCTCATATGTACTAAATGTAATACACATGTATGTGCAGCTGTATCTCTGTGCATCTCTGAGATGCAGTGACCTGTCTCCATCATTATGTCTTCCAGATAATGTCTCTATCACGACTGCCGGCATATAGCCACTTGGAGGATGATGCCCTCATACCATACCTCCAGGATAACTATGAGGTATTGTTCAACCATGTGCCACAGCATGCCCAGCAGTGTGATGACCTGTGGCAGGAACTTCGCAGGAGGGTTAATGTTGTGGGTGGCCATAACTGCACCTACCAGCAGGTGTGCAGACACTGCACAGACTTGATCTGACATGCAAAACAGCGTGTCAATGCAATTGCCAGGGAACAAGGTAGAACAGGTGGTGGGCCACCAACCCAGCCCCCATTCACACCTACTGAGGAGCTACTGGCCAGCCTGGGGACCCCATCAGAACAGCATCCACAAACTCTAGCTGCCATCATGGAGGTGGGTGTCTCCCAACCACCGAACCTGAAGTTGCCTGGTAAGTCACTACTGCACATATAAATATTATATCCCATTTAGTCGCATGTGTCACTGTACAATGTGTAATGTAACATCATATGCAAGGTATGTTTACACACATGCCGCATACTATAGTATGCTACCCTGTGTATGCACACATGTGCATACTCCATAGTATATGCTATTGTACTGGTGAATGTGTTAACATGCACAGTGCACCCTGTAGCTGTCATACAGTCATGGATAATGATCAAACTGCTGTGTCACCCCTATACAGGTACCTCTGCCATGCCGCAGAGACAGCAGGCCATTGCAGGTGAGACAGTTATCAGTATCAGACATGTGAATGCACAGATCTATTTGCCATGTGGCCAGCTAACACATGTACACATAATGTATGGTCCAGTCACAATATACAGGTCGCATCTTTCATCAATCGCACTGGCTACCCATGCGCAATATATACAAACCAAATGAAACACCAACATGAAACCACAGTAACTGTCATTGCTAGATGTGTGCACAGCTGTGCATACAACAGTGGAGGCATTGTTCAATGCAGGAATATGTACTATACATCAGAACAACACATGTGGGGTAAGCAAACAGTACTACACAGTGAGCTGGGTTATGGGCAGCCCACATGATTCACCATTGTGGAATATGCCCCTGCAATGAGTGCAAACATTGTGATGTGCCATCTGACATGTCCCAGACATGTAGTGGTCCGGCTGCAACATTGTCTCACTATCCCATAAAGCAAACAACATACCAAACATACAACCCTTTGTCTGCATAACCCTGTGGACACTGGAGTATCTGACATCTATGGGTGTATGTCATATGGGACAACACAGACATGTGAGATAGACAGCCATCACACACATTTGGCCAACACATGTTCACACATGACCGTGGAGGATGGCCAGAGACATGTAGTAACACACAGTATATGTGATGTGTATGTGTGTACACCTTGTTGCACATTGTCTACACATGGTCCAACTATAGCCTTTGTTGACTGGTTATATAGTAGATGTGGGACACTGGACATCCTAACAGCCTGTGCACAGCTTGTGGAGGTGTCACTTAATTCGACCACATAAGATGTGTTGAACATCATGACAGTGTCACAGCATGACAGTAGTCACCTGTACAGCTTCCACATACATACACAGACACCACATCAGGCCAGAGATACCATACATTTCCCTTGCTGCTGTTGGACATCACTGTCAGCCATGCACCTATTGTGTGTGGTACATAAATGTCATGTGGGACATGGTGTATTGACAAGTCTGCCATGTGTGGACACAGTTGCCAGGCAGCTAGAAATGTTAGCAGTTGTGCAGGGGTGTCATTCATATTTCTTCCGGTGACTTGTCGCACATGACACAGCATGGTATAGTGTGTATACACCTCAGCGACGTGGGTCACAATCCACAGTATTTATGTATTGTGTATGCACTCAATCATGGCTATGTACTGTATGTGTATTCCACACTGTATAGCAATAGAGAAGCCTCATGATTCCATGCAATGGCACTGTTTCTGTACTTCACACTGTATAGCAATATAGATGCCTCATGCTACCCTTCAATGGTCATGCACATCTGCTAAAAGTGCATTCTATCTGTAGGGCATACAGACAACACTGCAATGTGACACCATTACACCGCTGTACATGTGTCAGGACACCATTGTGTCAAACATGTATGCATGTCAATGCACACATCAGCAGATTACGTCATACTACATGCTAATGTCAAGGACATATGCCTCATATCAGCCATGTGTACTGTTAACCTGTGCTGGTCCACATGGTGTATCACAGGGATGCATGCTTACTACCATGATTGTGTGAAATGCATGGCATCTGCTATGACACATGCTTGCTGTTGTGTGCAACCCAGGGATGTATGCTAACTAACACTATTAATGTCTGAGCTGCATGCCGTCTGCTGTATCACATGCATGCTGCATGCCTTCTGTCATATCACATGCATGGTTGTCTGTGTGTGTCCGTGTGTGTCTGTGTGTATGTCTGTGTGTGTGTCTGTCACTATTGTAATGTAGAGTCTTTGTTTGCCTTCACAGGTGATGTAGGTGCATTACCCTCCTGCGGTCCATCTGATGTTAGTGTCCCCACAGACTCTAGCAGTGATGAACATATGCTTGAGGTACAGGCAGGGTTGTCAGGGGCTGAATCTGTGCCATTGGTTGCCATCCCACCTATTTCCCCCTCTTCCCCGCACACAGTTCTCATGCCAACACATACGCCATCACCAGTGGCCATCGAGGAAGGACAGTTACCGTGTGTTAGCTTGGAACAAGAACGTGTGGTGGCTATGGAAGGTGTGTCTTCACACCATGGTGTCAGTGAAATGACTGCAGATGTGCCACACAGGCATGTGGCCAGTGCTGCTCGTAGGAGGACCTCTGGCTGGCATGCACCTGCACGACAGAGCGCAGCAGCTGGTGTCACCAGACACATGTTTCAGACTGTAATGGCAGCACAGGCACGTGCTGAATGGCAGAACAGAGAAGGGCAGAGGCTTCAGAGGGCTGCTATCTGTTCTTTAAACAACAACATCCAGGCATTGGCAAATGCTCAACAGCAGATTGCTGACGTTTTGGACAGGCGATTGGGTGACATGGTTGGAATCCTTGACCGTGGCATGGCAATCTGCGAGCATGTGCTGTCTGTGCTGGAACATCTGGTAGGAGTGAGACATAGGCCATGTGGACGTAGGCCAGCTACACCACCTGGTGCAGGACTACGCGAACGAGCTACCTCACATGCCTGCTCCCATAGTGCCTGTAGCAGCAGCAGTGCAGCTGGTGCTGCACTGTCCACACCAGGACACAGCAGGCCATGTGGACGTGGCCCTGGATGGTCCCAGCGGGGACATGGTTCCAGTGGACATGTGTCATCAGACAGTACCCAATCTGTACCTCTGTCTGGTAGTGCCCGTGCAACCCCTGGCAGGCACAGGTCATGTGGCCGTGGCTGGACACAGTAAGCTGTAAATCCTGGTCTGTACAATCTGGAGCTGTCAATAATATCCCTATGTAAGCCGGACACATGGCAGAACTGTGTGCACACATACACACACACACCAGAAACATCTGTAGGGCACCGCAACACCCACATGCATAACAACCACACATGTCCAATTAGATCACAGGCCCTAACCCACACACATGATGTCATCCACTGGTGCAGCCTAGGCCCCTGGCAAACATTATCACCCTGTGCATATGATGATGCCTGTGCCGCATCCCTGTCATCCACACCATCGGTGCAGGGACATGCTCATATGGTCTGATGCACAGGGTGAACAGAATAGTGAGATAAGTGTATATTACAATTGTTGTGTACTGTTGACATGCAGCAGACATACCATGTAGTACAGGTTTAGAATGCATTGTTTTATGTTCACAGTATCTGTCTTGGTAACAACAGTAACAGCATGTTGGTAATGATGCCCTGCTTCCCTCCTTAAGGTCTAATTGCATGTGCCATTAAGTACCAGTGTTTGCAGTTTCACATGTGTAAATGTGGAGTACTCACAGGCATGTATGGCAATACCAGCATGCTATACGTAGCCTCAACCTCACTGTTAGAAAGGCTGACATTCCAAAGATCTCTACACATCTACTGATCCAGGAGCATGTGAGCTGTGTACTAGGCTACAGTGGCTAGAGACGTGACATCCATACCGGGTGACATCACAGGTACAGCTACATGGTACAGGGGCTTTACACAGTGGTCTAGCTGATGTCAAGGGTAGGGGCCAGTTGATAGCATAAGGCCTCACTGTGTAGCAGTAATACACTTTCACATTACAGGATGAGAACACACACAGACATACACAGACACACATAGTAACATGCCCATACTCACGGGGTCAACGACACTATAACACACACTTGATAGTGTTGAGGTGAGGACCACTGCCTATGTGGTAATCACCATTACAGTACTGTGCACCCACATGACGCGACACAGACAATGAACATGTACAGGTAGTCAGTAATGCCTAAGACTGACGGCATCAACAGGGTAGTAGATTGCATCACCTTGAGGGGTTAGGGGCCCTATCTGTTCTCAATGGTAGCATACATCCTCACTCCATGCACCAGACAGCCATACATACATACACACACACACTGGAGTCCACAAATGTCATGCACATACAGATAGCTAACATGTGTGTGATACACACACCACCCCTGCCTATGTCTTGCTTTCTACACTGCAGTATGTACAGATCTCTACAACAGTGTACAGGGGTGTGTAACAATTGGGATGTATTCCCCACCATACGTGACATATATGGTCACACAAGCAAACACGCATGGCAGTACTGTGAATCAAACACCTGCTATTTTATGATAAGTTTGACAGACATGCAGTAGTATTGCCCACATTACAATGTGTACCGACACTACCTTTGGCAATTGTACTGCTATATGCACACGGGAGGACATAAATGTTACAGGTATGAAGTGATTTACAGTCAGTGACACCCTGACCGCTGTGTAGGTTGTATGTCTTCACCTTCAATTAACAGGAACATAGCTTACTGTTTGTACATGTTATAGTAGGACGGCTTGTGACACACCTGTGAGCTGTCTTCAGCAAACATCCATCTGCAAAGGTGGCCCACCACTTTATGTGCACACATCCATCCATACCTGATGTACATCTTACTGTACTGTCAGTATTTCACCATATACAGGTGTCAATGATGGGGCTGCATTGCATCTGCATGTTGTAGTAAGACACAGATGAACTGCAAACATCAGCTACTGCACATGCATGGTAGCTGAATGCACACCACTACATGTACATGTGTATAGGTCCTACATTCCTGTCATGTAGCCATGTTTGTATGCATTGCAATTGGTGGACATGTGTGATGACATACATGACACATGGACTGTTGTATGATATGATAGTTGTCATGGGTAATCAGTACAGAGGGAATGTTAACTCAGTCAACATTGTTACCTTATGTACTGTTAGCATTCAACTTCCATGGACCTATCTTCCATGTGCATGCGTGTAATCCCTGTAGCCAATTGTCTGCACGAAGGACAGCAATAGCTATGCTATGTACATATGGGTTGTGTGTGTGTGGGGCATATACATATACACGGAAGTTACATGTATGTCATATCCAAACATGAGTGTGTTGTCTGGTGTACAGCAACAGTTATCTGTTACAGCTGTATAAGACCCAGGGCCCCTGTTATGTGTACAGCCAACCTGGTTATGAATAGTGATATCAGTGCATTGCATAACACATGATGGAACCCTGTCAGTACATGGGTAGTCTGCACAGTTGCTATAGAGCTAGGTACAGTCCACTGGTCATGAGTAACATGGTGTTGTACTAATGTATGGATGTGTGTTGCTGGTCCAAGGTCATGGTGATATCTGAGGGATACATACTAGAATGCGGCATTTACTACTGTGATCTGCACCTGACACATCTTTGATGGTTTTTGAGAGTGTCCTGGTCAGTACATGTGAGTATCCTTCATGTACGTGGGGACACTAACACCTGGAGCGGTCCATAATGGTCTTATGGCCCACATGTCTGTATCTGAGGTATACGGTGGTAGTGCTATTGTGCATAACTGAGCCTTATGCCAGGTGTTCCTCACTGCACAGATGTCAGTATTCCCCATTGTTGGATCTTGATTGGCAGCTATGATTACAAACGCTACACATCTAGCACTGTTTAGCATACACATACAATGCAGTTATCCTGTAGGTGTCAGGGTGTTTACCTGGTCTCAGGTTCTTCGTCTATGTACGGTACCACATGTGCGAAGTACCCACTCCTGCCAGGACAACACCATGGGTGGTATTATTGTGCCAGGTTTAGATTGGTACAGCTAAGGTGATGGAAAGCAGCAGATGTTGTGTAGAAGACTGGTGTCAGACATATGTAGTGCAGCGTTCATGCTAACAATGATGACTATCGACACACTGTGCCCTTCTGTGTTTAGAATCTGTGTGCATACAAGACAGCCCTTCGCTACTAAGCGTGTGAGCATGCCCAGTACACTGTTGTGTAGATGGACACATAATGCATTCCAAACTGACGTGTGCTACTAATTGTGTGAGCATGCCCAGTAACACCTTGTGTCGGTTATGTGCCTCTGTGTATGGGGATGACCATTGTAATCCTGTATAGCGATAGTGGTCATCCAGACAACAGATGGCCATACCCCACTTCAGGATGGATTCCTACATTGAACACACTGGTTCACAGGTATGTACACCATAACTGCCAGCATCCATGTCGATGTCTGCATTCCTAGAAAGTCATATTGACTGTTTTGAAAGGTGTACTGTCTGTGGCACGTCTTATATCTATGTAATGTTGTAATAGTGCTCCGTAGATAGCCAGTTGTCCTGCTCACACCACTGCCATGTGTTTGTCTCCATCTGCCTTGGGACAGTAATATGCTTTTACACTGCTCACACTCCATACAATCCCTATCGGCGTTTGTTCCATTGTTGATGATGTCACCCACCTAGAAGTATGCCTCTGGGAGTACTGTGATCCAGCAATCTCAGTAGCGCATTCTGTAACTGCATAATGCTGTAGTGTGATAAGGTAGTTAACTCAATGTTCTAATCCCAGCTCTGACATGTGTGTGTTTCCAGATGCCTGGGGACAGAGTAATGCTTTTAGACTGCTCACTCTCCATACGATCACTATCGGCATCTTTGCTGTTGATGTCACCCACCTAGAAGTATGCCTCTGGGAGTGCTGTGATCAAGCAATTTTGGTGGCGCATTCTGTAACTGCGTAATGCTGTAGTGTGATAAGGTAGTTAGGTCTATGTTCTAATCCCAGCCCTGCCAAGTGTGTGTGTGTGTTTCCAGCTGCCTGGGGACAGAGTAATGCTTTTAGACTGCTCACGCTCCATACAATCCCTATCGGTGTCTTTGCCTTTGCTGTTGATGTCACCCACCTAGAAGTATGCCTCTGGGAATGCTGTGATTCAGTAATCTCGGCAGCACGTTCTGTAACTGTGTAATGCTGTAGTGTGATAAAGTAGTTAGGTCTATGTTCAAGTCCCAGCCCTGCCAAGTGAGTGTGTGTGTGTTTCTAGCTGCCTGGGGACAGAGTAATGCTTTTAGACTGCTCACTCGCCATACAATCCCTATCGGCATATTTGCCTTTGCTATTGATGTCACCCACCTAGAAGTATGCCTCTGGGAGTGCTGTGATCCAGTAATCCCGATAGCATGTTCTATAACTGTGTAATGCTGTAGTGTGATAAAGTAGTTAGGTCTATGTTCTAATCCTAGCTCTGCCAAGTGTGTGTGTGTGTGTGTTTCCAGCTGCCTGGGAGCAGAGTTATGCTTTTAGACTGCTCACTCTCCATACAATCCCTATTGGCGTCTTTGCCTTTGCTGATGATGTCACCCACCTAGAAGTATGCCTCTGGGAGTGCTGTGGACCAGTTACCTCGGTAGCGCATTCTGTAACTGCATAATGCTGTAGTGTGATAAGGTAATTAGGTCTATGTTCTAATCCCAACCCTGCTGTGTGTGTGTGTGTGTGTGTGTGTGTGTGTGTGTGTGTGTGTGTTTCCAGCTGCGTGGGGACAGAGTAATGCTTTTAGACTGCTCACTCTCCATACAATCCCTATCGGCGTCTTTGCTGTTGATGTCACCCACCTAGAAGTATGTCTCTGGGAGTGCTGTGATCCAATAAGCTCGGTAGCGTGTTCCGTAACTGCATAATGCTGTAGTGTGATAAGGTAGTTAGGCCTATGTTCTAAGCCTAGCCCTGCCAAGTGTGTGTGTGTGTGTGTGTGTGTGTGTGTGTTTTCAGCTGCCTGGGGACAGAGTAACGCTTTTAGACTGCTCACTCTCCATACAATCCCTATTGGCATCTTAGCCTTTGCTGATGATGTCACCCACCTAGATGTATGCCTCTGGGAGTACTGAGATCCAGTAAACTTGGTAGTGCGTTCTGTAACTGCGTAATACTGTAGTGTGATAAAATCATTAGGTCTATGTTCTAATCCCAGCCCTGCCGTGTGTGTGTTTCCAGCTGCCTGGGGACAAAGTAATGCTTTTAGACTGCTCACTCTCCATACAATCCATATCGGCGTCTTTGCCTTTGCTCATGATGTCATCCACCTTGAAGTATGCCTCTGGGAGTGCTGTGATCCAGTAATCTCAGTAGTGCATTCTGTAACTACATAATGCTGTAGTGTGATAGAATAGACAGGTAGATGCTTGATTCTAAGGCATGATAGGTGTGTGGGTTTGGCAGTCACATCCTATGTGTTGGTATCTGTGGGTGGCTAGCTTCAGGATGTGTTGAGTGTGTCTTGTTGCTTTCCTATATAGTGTCCACAAATGTCATAATCGCCCAATACACTGAGTTGTCAACACATACATTCACCAGTAGGTCTAGTGAGTAAATGTCAGCAGCCCTACTCTTACCCTTAATATAGTCTGACCCGTGTGACGCAGCAAAACACACTTGCCTTGATAGTAACACCACTACATAATGCAGGTGGCACATGTGGTTTCCTTTTCATTCTTGTCTAATGCTTTGGTGTCATGTGGTCCACTGTTGTGATATAAATGCAATATCTACATATGTGTGTGTATATTTATATGTGTGTGTGTGTGTGTGTGTGTGTGTGTGTGTGTGTGTATATATATATATATATATATATATATATATATATATATATATATATATATAATATACATAGATATAGATATAGATAGATAGACATAGATATATGCATATATGTATGTGGACATTAGCACTATTGAATATTTGTGCTGGATGATCTGTATGTGATCACCTCAGATGTATGTATATCTGCCATGGCTTAGTGATAAAGCACATCGTCTGTGGTGTGTAGGGTACCAGGTTCTAGTCATGTAGAGACCAGTTATTTTGTTGCTGGGAAGAACAAGGGACATCAAATATGGTGATAGTAAGGCACCTTTAACCAGTTGTGTACAGATCTGAGTGACAGTAAGCAGTGGTTATTAATTTGGAGGGACAGTATGGGTCATATAACTATGCATTAGAAGACAATACTATGCAAATGAGGTTGACAATAGTGAATCCCGTTTATCCCCAGGGTGTGATGCAGATCCCAAGAGTATATGTGTGTAGATAGCCGGGTGCAGGGCTCGAATATAGGTGAAAGCATAGGAGGGGGGTCAGGCATACTGTACGTACATTGGAGACCTCTGCCTCGGGATTGCTCCTGCCTTAGCATGCCTAAGCTAGGGGTGTGTCTATACCTGCCTGGTGAAATTTGGAGGTATAACAGCAATAGCGGAATAGTCAAGGTGAACAGGCTGCACAAACAGGTGATAATCAGCACAATCAGCAGATTACATGGCCAGCCCACCCCAGAACACTACGATAAAGTGAGCAAGCACCATACACACAGGTTTCTTCCACACTCTACACCACCGGTGTATACATGCGGGGACATTTCTCGACACAGTCCAACCAAATGAGAAGGGCTGCAGCAGGCAACATAGACCAACATGTGCAGGAGGCTGAGGTTGGTGAGGATGTGAACGCTGCTGAATAACCCTTAGTGAGGTGACATAAGACTTTACAGACCCAGGGTAACTTACCAGGGGCTACATGAGCTGGAGATAGTGGAGCACTATGGGGTGGACAGAGACCTCCTACAGCAGCTTGTTAAGCTGTGCTGGCCACACCTGACACATCAAACTGGCCAAGGGAATCCCATCCCAGTGGATACCAATGTATGTGTTGGCCTAGGTATTCTAGCCACAGGTATCTCCCAAAGCACAACTGGGGATATCATGGGGATCTCACAGGCATCTGCATCCAGAGTATTGCACCAGTTTACAGACGCCATGTCACCAGATGCCAGTGAGCACGTACATGTCCTCAACACACGTGATTTGTTGACCAGCAATATGCGTCTCTTCCACCAAATGGCTGACTACCCTGGGGTACTGGGAGCTATAGCCTGCATGCACATACGCATCAAAGCACCACCCGGTGAGCGGGGTAGGGCCTACATTAACTGCAGGGGCATACCCTCCAACAGCTAGGCCTCATGCGATGGTCAGGGCATTAAACTGAATGTGTGTGCTGTCTGCCATGGAAGCTATGATGATTCTGATATATGGCATCTGATGCAGCTGTACCACACCTTTGCCAATATGGACATCCCCTACAGTCTCCTAGTGGGGGATTCTGGGTAACCACTGGAGTCGTGGCTGATGACACCCATCAGCAATGCACACACACCTGAACAACTACACCATAATGAGGCAGATGCACAGGCAAGACATATAATAGAGCATGTGTTTGGGATGCTCTGGTCATGGTTCTGCTGTCTAGACGCAACCGGTGGATCCTTGCAGTATTCACCAGCTACATGCACCCAAATTGTTATGGTATGTGCTATGCTACACAATCTGATCCTGCGGTAACAGTTGCAGCAGGGACAGCATGGGGCAGGGCCACTCCGCCCCCCACCAATGCCAAGGCCTGTACAGGCACAGTGTGACTTGGAGGAGGAACTGCCTGAGATGGGCCCAGTAGACAAAAGGGGCATGCACAGTATGACCTGCCCTTGGAAAAGAGGCAACACATGGCATATGCACTGACACAGTGGGTACCCAGGGATTACCCTCTCTGACTTGCACAGACAGTACAATGGATGCCAAACATGACACTGCCTGTGCTCAGCCATGAATAGGAAGTGTACTGTGTGCATCTGACATAGGCAGCCCTCCAGCACAATCCTCAGGTCTGGAACACCCCCAAGGTAAGTCAATCGTCCTACCAATTGGCAGTTGTATTAGAATGTGTATTTATCTGTAGCTATGGTATGGATGTGAGCATACAAGGGAATTTGGTGGCCGACTGTTAGGGCAGCAGACAGTACACATCCATAGTGGCACCATGACATCTGTAGCACATACCGGGGTCACAATAGTAGCCAGTAGTACACAGGGTGTCCTAACCCGCTGCAGGTTATGGGCTGAACATCATGTGTGTCCATACAGCCCACACAAGTCACATACAGTTGGACAGGTGTAGACCAATACAGACAAATGCTATACAATGGCCTCTGGATATGACCAATGAATGACCCCAACCCCCACAGACACACACATAGACTGCAGCAGGCCAGGCAGTTGGATGTAGGTTGTGAAGGCTACGACGTCTGAAACCACTATGCTGGTAATTAAATCTAGGATCAGACGTACACTGGTATGCCTCCAACCAGCAATTTAGGTAGGTCCACACACTGAAATGGAGTACCTGACATACCAGTACAGTAGTAGCAAATGTGTACAACTGTCAGCTGTGTCCCCCTTCCAACTTACACATGTGAGAGTCATGTGCGCCACCCACGGTGCTGTGTAGGACTGTGGATACAGTTGTATGTCCCCCCACGCTGTGCAGAAATGTAGCAGCAGTCAATGTCACATGACCATTAGCAGCCCTGCAGACACAGCATGCCACCTGTCGGTGTACAATGCAGGGGTCAGCACCACAGTACTGACTATCTGGACATGTGACACATGCGATTCAGTTGATTATACTTGGCATGCTCAAACACATGAAGGTATGACAGTAATGTCAGTCGACAACATGCATAACAGTCAGACTGGGCATGCTCACACAATGAAACACAGGACGGCCAGGTCTGCAAACACCAGTGGTCCGGACATATCTGCCAGTACATTGCTATACTATTGGATGACTGTGCTGTATGGTATGTGTGTGGTACTGTCTATCGTCTGTACATATGCCATGGTGTATTGGTAATTCACTTGAGCTGTGTGCACAGGGTATTGC